>NW_004567114.1:16226663-16321111 GCF_000260355.1 Condylura cristata
CAGGCGGGGATCAAACTCATGTGGAAGTGGCTTGAGCTTCTCAGTGCAGTGCTTTAACCCGCGGCGCCACCAGGGAGGACCCACTTTGGTTTCTTGTGTTACACAAAATATACTTTTGAGTGTCACTATTAGATTGCTTTAAGTGAATTTTATTTAGCTGGAAATGTTGGTTTTACCTTTTCTGCTACTATTTTCTGTCCCAAACTCCTTTAATTTCTGAAATCCTAGAGTGGTGAAATACCCATGTATGATAAACATATACATATCTGTATGTATCTAGATGATACAGGATGGATATTACTTTTAAGTGCTGTTTTACTGCTAAAGTTGTCTTTTGTTGGCAGATATATTTTGGGTCTATTGAAACTAGTTTAATTTTTGAGTCAGCTTTTTTCACTAGAATTTAGAAATGAATATGAAATTTAAGTTTTGGTGAAAAGATGTAAGTTACATACATAGCTACTAATGTGACATCATCCATACTAGAATAATGAATTAGTATTGATAATTTGCATTGACTTTCATTCATACTCGATAAATCATGGCTGCTGCATTATGTAAGACTTACTGCTATCCCACTCTGGTTTGCTAAACATGTTCAACTATGCGAAACAAAAACAGGCTCACCTCTTGATTTCATTTAGTTATGTGAAACTGAGGATTAAGTGATGGCTCTGAGAAGATGCATATGCAATGACATAAGAAGTCACAGCATTGATCTACTTGACTCACTGTTCTGTTTCTGACAGTGGCACCAATGTTTTGATAGAAACACCTTCCTTATAATTCACTTAAGTCATTTTCACATAGACTCAAGTATACTCAAAGCCTCACTTTTTAAAAAATTAACCTGTATTAACCTTAAAAAAGTCTTCTTGGGAAAAAAAAAAGTCTTCTTGAATTGCTTTTTTATTTCCAAGAAAATCTTTATTTTTTTAAATTGTTATTGAAGTATTAATGTTTTCCATCCTTGCCAGCATTTTGACAGCATAGTATCCCTGCCCCCTTATAGTATAGTTAACCTTAGCATTCCTACCACCTCAGCACCAGTCGTCAACCATAATACTCCACTGTGCTCCCACCCGTCTCCTTTCCATGCCCACAGTGCCCTACCATACAAGTAACTTCACCTTCTGATGCGCAAACTGTCAGACTAAACTGTTTGCACTGACTCAGTCACAACTTAAGTGTACTTCTTAAAACATCATTCTGGGTTGCTGCTTCCAGCATATATGAATAGATCCATGAAGTGAAATTTAATTGTTTGTATCTATAAGAAATGACTCTGGGCCTGCCCTGGTGGTATAGCGGGTTAAAGCACAGCACTAAGAACCTATAGCTACTTCAGCATGAGTTTGATCCCCATTCCGAGGTGATTCACATGGCATGGCAGACCTCTCCTGACCCGCCCACTGCTCCTTACAGCAGTATACTTCATCAGTCGGCCTATTCCACTCCCCACTCTGTCTCTGGTAAATCCTCTCACCTCCTCTGAGCCTCTTTAACAAAAAAAAAAAAAAAACAGTAAAAAAAAAGAAATGACTTTTAGAAGTTTTAGCCTTCTCTCAACCTAAAATAGTTTCATTCCCTTCTTGCTTTCAAGGCTTCTATTTTTGATATTTTTATTTGTTCTTTAAAATATTTGACCTCTAGGCCCTCCCTGGTGGCGCAGCAGGTAAAAGCAAAGCACTGAGAAGCTAAAGCCACTTCTGCATGAGTTCGATTTCCGCCTGCCCCGGAGGAGACCACATGGCGTGGCAGACCTCTCCTGGCCCGCCCACTGCTCCCCTCAGCAGTGTACTTCGTAGATCTGCCTGTTCTGCTACCCACTCTGTCTCTGGTGAAGCCTCTCACCGCCCCTGTACCTCTGGCCTATACCCCAGTTCTGTATGCATAAATAAATAAATCTTTAAAAAAAAAATAAAAAAAAATATTTGACCTCTAATTCTGTAAGCCACTCTGAATTAGACAAGTAGCATTCAAAGTGAGTGTTCACAGAGCTGTAAAAGTATCACCATCATCAATCTTAGAAAATTTATTAACCCCTCCCTGAAGCTCCTTAGGATTGTGAACTACTATAACACGTACCACATTGGACCATTGTTTCTTCCCCAATTAACTGTTGCTTTGCTTAAAGTATTTTACTTTGCTCCTATAGTTCAATAATGCAGTGGCAAGTAGCTCAATTTTACAAATGGGAAAAGCCTGAATAGACAGTTCTCCAAAGAAAATATAAAATCGCTAATGAGCACATGAAAAGATGCTCAACATTATTAATCACCAAGGAATTAAAATCAAAATTACAATCTTATACTAGTTCATACCCGCCAAGACAGTTATAATCAAAAAGACAGGTAATTACTGTTGGAGATGTGGGGCTATTAGAGCCTTCATACACTGCTTCTGAGAGTAAAAATGGTTCTGCCCCTTTGGAAAATAGACTGACAGATACTTAAAAAGTGATGCAGGGAGTTGCCATATGACTCAGCATCTCTGTTCCTAAGTATATACCCAAGAGAACTAAAACTAAGGTCCACCCAAAAACCTGTGTGCAAATATTCCTACCCATCTAGTGTTCAGTATAGCTTCAAAGTAGAAACAACCCAGATGTTCAGCAACTGGTGACTGACTTAACAAAAGGAATTATGGAGTAGATTATTTAGCAAGAAGAAAAATGCCACACTAATCTTACAGTGTGAAAAAAATTAGTCACAAAGGATCACATGTAATCCATTTAGATGGAAGGTCCCCAGTAAGCCAACCTGTAAAGGCACAACATCCAGTAGTGCGCGCCTGGATCAGGGGAGAGCCTGGATGAGCTGAGCTGTGACAACTAAGGAGTGTAGGATTTAAATTTTTTTTTCTTCAAGGAGGGGTTAATACATTTTTTAAAATTGATTATGGTGATAATTTTACAGCTCTGTGAACACATTTAAAGCTATTGAATTGTACACTTTAATTGGGAGAATTGCGTGAGGTATAGCATCTCTCTGTTAAGCTATTAATTACATAATAGGTATCCTGTATTCTTCCCTTTACTCTGCATATTCAATTTATTTAAATAGTCCTGCTTATTCCAGTCCTAAACTATAATCCAAATCCAATTGATGATCTTGATTCACAGTCAACTTTTGCCTGGACATTATTACAGTTTCTACCTGCCTCTGTTCTTGTGCTGAGGCAGTTGTTTGTTTCATCTGCCTATCAAAATGAAACTTTAAAATTGATGGTGATGATAATTTTAATGCGAATGAAAGAATGGTTAACTCATTTCACAGGCACTCTCCTAAATACTAAAGTGGTAACTTATTTCATCCTTACCACAACACAGTCAGATATATTGTAAGAATATTTTCCTGTGTCAATTATAATCTTTAAAAATATGTGATTGATACCTTTCTGAATGTAAACTAACTTCTTGATACTCTATTTGAGTGATTGGACAGTATTGCTATTCTTAAGCTTTTCTCTGTTTGTAAGGTATTGATCTACTGCCTTTGGCTGTGGAGTATGGGTAGAGAATGTGTAGATGGGGAGAGCAGGTGTGAGGTAAGGATGGAGAGTATAAAGGGTGAGGTGAGCTCAAGGTGGGTGTGGGTGGAGGGTGGAGAGAGCAGTTTGGGGCTATGGTTTCATAGTTAGCATAAAAGTGGCTTAGAAGGGATATGGCTGTAGTCAGCCTGGTGGAAATGGGAGAAGTTAAGGTTTGCCTCCTAGAGAGCTTGGCTAACTTTCTAGATTTGCTATTGTCCAGCACTGATTCTAAGTTAGCGCTGAGGAGCTCTGCTAGATTATTCATGTTTTCTATCCTTTGGTTGGACAAGTATACATACGCTTACACATATGTACAGAAACATACTTTAATGCTCCATTTATATAACATCCATTCAGTAGTAGTTCCCCTTCTGTTTCTTTATCACTGCCTTTCCTAATTAAGGATTATGGTGCTTATAATTCCAAGGAAAGAAAATGCTTAGAGAGAGAGAAAGAGAAAAAGAGAGAATTACTCATTGAATAGCTGATGTAACTCAGGAACACTAGTGAAAAATTTTTTTTTTTAAATTTATTTATTTGTACATACAGAACTGGGGTACAGGCCAGAGGCTCAGGGGCGGTGAGAGGCTTCACCAGAGACAGAGTGGGGAGCAGAACAGACAGATCAACGAAGTACACTGCTGAGGAGAGCAGCGGGCGGGTCAGGAGAGGTCTGCCACGCCATGTGGTCACCTCCAGGGCAGGCGGGGATCGAACTCATGCGGAAGTGGCTTTAGCTTCTCAGTGCAGTGCTTTAACCCTCTGCGCCACCAGGGAGGGCCACACTAGTGAAAATTTAAAAGTTTCTGTTGATCCACACAACACATCCTAAAGAAAACACAGACTTGATTAAGACGTATATTGTACAATTAGATGTCTGAGATTTACATTTTGATACTTTACTGGCCTCTGCTATATTGAAAAAGAACACAGTATTCAGTATATTCTTACAAGTAGCTTTATATTTCAGAATATTAAAATTGGATCCCATGTGCATAAATAATATTCATAGAATTGAATTTTCTAACTTTTCACTACTCAGCAGAGCAGGAGAGATAAACACAAGGTGCTGAAAAATAAAATTGGAAACTGCAACATTGAATGGCTAGGCTCCAGTTGCTTTTACATAGTTTCTAATAACTAAGATTTTCCATGCAACTGACTCTTGATTCTTTGTGCAAATAGGCTAGTTGTAGGATGATGAATGCAATCTACATAAAATTAGAAACAAAATCACTATCATTATTTCCTACTTTCTCTTTTATCCAGTAATTGTTAGTAAAGCAAACAGGAGTTAATTCCTTTTTTTTTAAAGTATTTTTTGCTTTATTTACAAAAAACAAACAAACAATAACAACAACAACAAAAAAAACAAAAAACAAAAATTACCATGCACCAGAGTATGGAGATTCAAAGAATAATATGTTGTCTGTCTCCTGGAGAAGATATGCCTGGCAGTGTCGCTGCTAATGTGCTGCCCTCTTGGGCACATTGCTACGACATCCATGCAGCGCTATGTACAAATGGAGGAGGACTGGCCAGGGAGAGATCTCATCTAACTTCAGTTGAGAAAAATGGGTGTTTGCCAGGTGAAGGAGAAGGCAAAAGAAATAGCCCACAGAAAATCACAGATTTTTGAAATGACCACCCTTGCCAAGGAAAGAGAAATTCAGAGGCGAGCACAGCAAATGGTTTCCTTACATGTGAAGCAGGACAGAATTTAGATAACTGAGAAGTGGGAGTGGGAGAGGCTGATATAAGATGGTTCTGGAAATGTGGTCTTCCGTTTTATGAATTGTTTTATATCAACTACCAGATGTTTTCCAGTAAATGTGATGATTCCTTTTACTTATTTGTGGATAATGCTATGGGTAATAGGGAAGCTGCTTTTTACTTAGAATGCCTCCCACATGAAGGGTTTTCCGGATGGCTATTCTATCATTAGGGGCTTGGAACTGCCTTATTGTTCAACTTGGTAATATGTCTGTGTCTGCCTTGATTGCTCTGAGAGAAAGAATGTGTGCATGTGTTTGTGTGTATATAGAGTAGTCTCATGTTAGTCTTCAGACCATACTTTAAGGGGACTAATATTTTTTCTATGATACAAAGAGAGGAGTGGATAATAAAGGACTGATGCAAAGTAATTACAGGGAAGGTATCTTAAGTGGATTCATTGGTTTTATATTGTTTCAGTTCAATATGTAATTCAATCTACAGGAATAATGAAAACCATTTCTTAAGATCAGAAAAACAAAATTAGACAGTGTTCATGTAAGCCAAAAGTACTGTTTCATTTTTAGCTGCCATACTTTGTTTTTGGAAAAAAATGGATGTTTATTCTATTTGGTGGTTGTCAAGATTTACTTTAATACTCTAGAGTATGCAAGTTAATGATTTTAGCCTAAAATTTTTGTATTACTTTATAGAAAACAATTGGACAATTTGAATATCAGATGGTTTATTTCCAAAATCATATTAGTCTTGAAATTGTTCTGTATAAATGTTTTGTTGGAGTTTGCACATTGTCAGTTCTGGTTATTCTAAATCACTTTTGATTTTTTTTTCTTGTTTTGTTCAGAGAAAATATGCAATTAAACCCATGGTATGTATGTGCTATAAAATTCCTACTAGTCATGGGTCGTTTGTGCTGGTTGATATGTAGATCAACCATTAAGGAGTTAGGTGAATGATCTTTATTAGGAGAACTTTAAATTTTATCTCATAACATTATACTCAATTTTCATGGTTTATATAAACAATTTTTTATTTATAATCGAAATAATATATATTCCGTTGTATATGTAATGAAAATATATACATAAAATATTTTTTAATATTTATAATATTCAAATTAACTTGTAAAAAATCCACAAATTAGGTTTTATGATGTGAATGTTATTGTTATTTTTTGCAACAATATTTTAAGTTTATCATTATATTGGTAGGTGTTGCAGGGATATATAGTAAACCCAGTATTCTGAGGTTAGTGGGAATAGATATGTCTTGTTTCTTTTTTGTGTTGAATCTGAATTTAACTTTTCTTCTCTCCCTATACTGACTCAGTATGGAGGTTATGTTAATATCAATTTAGGGCATGGTTTCATCATTCTACAATTACCAGTTGCCTTCTTAACATGGTTTATTTCTAGTTTGATTCCTTCATGGTCGGAGAAAATAGTAGGTATGATTTCGATCTTAGTGTATTTATTGATATTTATCTTGTGACCCAGTATGTGGTCAATCCTAGAGAATGATCCATGTGAATTTGAGGGAAATGTGTACTCAAATTTTGGGGGGTGCAATATTCTATAGATGTCTGTGAGACCTATGTTGTCCAGAGCTTTAGTGTCTTCGCTTATTTTTTGTCATGTTTATCTGTCCACTGTTGAATGATGAAACCATGTCCTAAATTATATAAACCTCCATTAGAAAGGAATTTCTTAAGAAATAGCTGTCTCTTACAAATAGCTACAGGTGTAAAATATCTGTTTCTGCCTTACCTACATCAGAGGTCCAGGACCAGTTGTTGTGTTATCTTTTTTATATAATACACGAGAACTCCTATGTCAGCAATTTTCTTGTTCTTAGTTGCTCTCCTGGTTTTTAGATTTGCTGTATCACTTTGTGGTATGAAAGAAGAAATACGACAATCTGCTAATAGTATTTTGACTTTATTCTAGAGATAAATGGGGAGATCTATATTAATCTCATGACAAGTATGCTCCAACTCCAGATTATATTTTACTTCAGTGATTGTCTGTGATGAGAGATGGACTCTGCATAGGTCAGATGTCATCTCTAAATGAGGAAAACATTTCATCTAGGAAGTAATGATTTTAAGAAGCTAAACCATTTAGAAAAAGTCAGGTTGATAAAAATAGAAATGGGCATTAATTTATCATAAAAGATTATAAAAAACCCAGATGTCACCATATGAAAAAACTGTAAAATATACCTGACATAGAAGCATAATGGAAGAAATAAAAGCATACTGATTTTGTTGGATAGGAAGACTCAAATATCACAAAAATAGTATCATTTATTTCTAAATTAACTTACAAATTTAATGCAATTTCATAATACCATTTCATATCCCTTGCAATTTTATATACCATCTTTTTATTTTTTAACTGGAGCTTGGAAGCCGATTATAAAATCATGTGGAAGAATGCAAAAATAAAAGCATCCAATAAGATCAAGTAAAAGAAGACCAGGCTAAATGGTATTCCTAAACCTCTGTGATTTAAAAAAAAAAAGAGAGAGAGAGCAATGCTACAGAGTAAAAATAAAAAATACAGCAAGAGAGCTAAATGTTTAAAGAAATTTTTTATCACCAAGCTGGAGATGGATAGACTTTTAAACAAATGTTCTATGTGGAAAAGGTAACATTACATCTGTCTCAGACACCATCCACTAGAATATATTTAAATGGATCAGAAATTTTAATCAAAAATGAAATTATAGAAATACTTGAAAAAGCATGGTCTCAGTCTGGCACTAGGTAATGGTTAATCCAAGTACTAGGTAAAATGCAGAAACAATAAGGATAAAATTGATAACTTTGATTGCATGAAAGTTTCAGTTTAATGACTGGAAAAAATCTTCATCATAAGCAAAATCAAAGACAGGTTATAGAATAGGCAACTTTTTACAAGTCTTATCATAGATAGGATATGATATACCTAATCCAGGATCACTTTATTAAAACAGCCATATGTGTGACCATTTCTGTGAGTTTGGAAACTGTGAGAAAATAGGCATTGCGAATGCAAAATGATGAACTCCTACGAAAGGTGACTTTGACTCCTCAATCCTACTTCTTAGAATCTGTGTAATATTACCAATATAAAAACACAAAAGCCCCATGGGTAAGGCTGTTTATTACAACACTGTTTTAAATAATAAAATGATCCATGAGGAGGGGACTGGTTGAAGAAAGAATGCTGTATCCAGAATATTTAGTAATTGTAGCAGTGACTGGAATGCAGATATATCTACATACATGACAGGTTAATGTGCAAGATAAGCTGTAAAGTAGCTAAAGCTGCATATCTATTTATAAGTACACACACATACATATAAAATTCTCCTTTCCTGCCTAAATGATGATCTATTATATTTATATTTGTGTCTATGTTGAAAAGGGGGCAAGATAAACTGTAATATTAAAAAAATAATTTTACCTGCACTAGATGGAAGGACACAAAAATACCCCTTTGTGTAGCTTGAATTTAAAATCATGTAAATATTTTATCATGTTGAAACAAAATGTTAAACAGAAGGAGTTTTAAATAATTAAAAGTTTTACTTGGTTAATGGCATAGGAATGGCCACGAACCAATGAAAGGAACTTTTCTAGATGCCTTTAAAATACAGTATTTGGACAGCTGAACATCTTTAGTAGGATAAAAGAATTGTGAAAACACATAAATTTTAAAAATCACAATTTTGGTTATGCAGTTACCATATTCTGAGAATTTTGTATGCACTTTGTGCAATAAACAAATGATTAATTATGTAGGTATTATTAAAAAGTGAGATTTATGGCATGACAGAAAGAATAAATAAAGATAGATTGCTAAGGTTAAGTGAAAATCCTGTACTACTAAATCTACATTGGAGTGTCAGTATTACATGGGTTACCATGCTGTGTTTTATCTTTTTTAAAAAAAGTTTTGTGCTATTAAGTGAAACAGTGTAGGAAAAGAGACTAGTATAGCAACAAAGAGATCCTTAGGACCCAAATTATGGCACGTAAATGCTGTTTGCTATTAAAAGATATCAGAAGTCCTTGAGGAATTGATTGATTTCAATCAGGGATAAATTTTTTCATGGTAAGCCTGAAATAGCTTACATCTTCTGAAATATATTATGCCAGAAGCCAAAGGAATCTGCTAGACAATACGCTTCTCCTCTCAGGTAGCTCTAGCAGACCAGAGGAAATCCAGTGGACAAGTTGGTGAAAAACACACCCCAAAGCCTGTGAAAATTAAACTGTCATTGGAACCATAGTCTATATCTAACAAAGGAAACAAAACCTACAAAAGTAGTGTAAGACTATATGCTATTTTTTTTTAAGCTTTATTTATTTATGCTTACAGAACTGGGGTAGAGGCTAGAGGTGTGGTGGGTGAGAGTCTTCACCAGAGACAGAGTGGAAGCAGAACAGGAAGATTGACAAAGTACACTGCTGAGGGGAGCAGTGGGCCAGTCAGAAGAGGTCTGCCATGCCATGTGAGACAGCTCCCTGGGTGGGGATGGAATGGGTGCTGCAGTGGCTTCTGAGAGCTTCATGATGTGGTGCTTTAACTTGTTGGGCCACCAGGGAGAGCCTCTATATGCTACATTTAATTAGGATGACTGCCTGTTTAAATTAAATATTTAACTAATGCCCAATCTTCTGATACAATCAGCAAAATATCCAGAAAAGAACGAATGCAACACGATGAAATAAACTGAAACTAACTCCGAAACCAATTATATGTTGGAACTATCAAAAATGTTTTAAAGAGTGTCATAAGTGCTTCAATAATTAATTACAAATTTAAAAAAAAATGGAAAATCTCAGCTAGGAAATAGAAGTCATAAAAGCAAAAATACCAAGAGGATATCATGGAAATGAGAAGGATGATCAACAGAAAGGAGAGGATTGCTGGCTGGTTTCGGTGGCAGAGCAGAGATGACAGGGATACAGTCAACGAGCTGAAGGAAGGAATTTCACTGAATTTGAATAACAAAGAGAAAATAGATTGAATAAATAAATGAACAGAGTCTGAGAAGACTGTGCAACAATAGCAAAAGTTCCAACATTTGTATTACTCAAGATCTAGGGGTGTGGGTAGGGTAGGAAGAAGTGCTATATTAAAAGGTGAAATATCAAGGGATGAAAACTTCACAAATTTGACAGGAACTTTTGAGATCCAGGAAGCTAAGCAAATCCCAAACTGCATAAATTCTTGAATATTGAAGATAAAAATTAAAAGCAGAGGGAAATACTGTATTATGTGTGAGATTGCACCAGTTTGAAAGACAGCAAATTTCTCATGTCAATTATTGAAGCCTAACTGTACACAAGTGATATATTATGTAGGATTTAACTCACACGTGTGCATATGCAAATACACATCCCTGAATGTCAATATGATCTGTGAATTGTATCAATACCAGTATTTTTTATTAAGACATTATAGTTAAATTTGCAAAATATTAATTACTATCGAGGGACAATCTCTGTCAAATGTCATTGTTGACTTGAAATAAGTTATGGAACCAACTCATTTTTTTTTTAAACCTAGTAAATAAAGAATGAAAGTCAAGCAATTATCCTTATATTAGCTAGCTCATAACAATTAGAGTTGGTGATAGGAAGTTTCTTTGGATAAAACATTTTAACAAAGGATGAATGAATGATAAAAATAGAATATTTTGCTGCTTCTTATTTGTAACTGATAGCAAAAAAATAATACCCAGAAGATGTATCCCTTCTTTATGATACTAACAATTTTCCTTGTACCTATTATTGTTAACAAAAAAATCTTTATTACAAAATTTCAAGACTTACCCATTATTACCTTGGAAGACTTGGAGGCTGGGGTTGACTCCACATCTGTATCATGGCATCATCTGGCAGCTCACTTGTCCACCTGCCTGGTGTCTGGGCTGGCATGACATGATGCCTAGGATCCCGCCATGTCTACATTCCTCTGTGCATGGCAGCCTCTGGGCTCCTGGTACAGCTGTTCCCGGGCACCATGCAGAACCTTCACTGCCTTGTTTTTAGTGTCACTTGGCCTCACTTCCCTGCCTCCTTTGGGTTACAAGCTACTCAAAGTCTGTCAGTATTCCAGGGTGTAGGAAATTTCTCTCTCCTTCTCAGTATTCTCCTAACATTAGGAAAAGTATTCAAAAATTTATTCTTTATTTGTCCTGCAGTGGTGCTGCTCTTGTATTTGCTTCTGAATAAGTGCCTTTGGGTATATGGCAAAATGATTGGCCATGTATTGATAAAGTCGAAACAGGGTAATGTCTACGTCAGTTTATTGTACTGACTTGTTTGCTGTTGAATAGGTTTGTGAAAATTATCTTAATAAAAAAGTTTATAAAAAGAAGGAAAAAGGGGAGAGGATGGGGGGAGGAAATGATAGATTTAATCTAGGTGAAATTTTGGTATAATTCAGTGTTGTTGCTATCTTATTTTATAGAAAACTATAGTCAACATATATTTTCAATTTTCAGCATAGAAATGGGGGCCTAATTTTAAGTTTTGTAGTTTATGAGGCATTGTTAAAAATTGCCATAAGAATAAATTCTTTGCATTTGTTGAAGCACAGATATGATGGGGAAATGTATGTACTTCCTTTATAGCCTCAAATTCTAATTTGTATGTAACATTCACACATGATGTATCTATGTGTAACATATGAGAACACTCTAGATCTATCAGTATGATGGCTCATTTTTGTTTTATATCCATGACATTTTTTTTCAAATACCAAATCATAAATTTTCTTTGAAGAGTGCAATTCTTTTTTCCTCTTAACAAATTTAATTTGAACATTCTTCTGATTAAAATGTGAATTTTGTGACTGAAATGTCTGCTGTATGATTTTCAGTATTCTCTAAATGAATACTGTCTACTTTGATGCAATTTAATCTTTGTAAGATCTTCTAATGATATAAGACTAGATATTGAAATTATTTCCCATAGATAATATTATTCTATATTTAATTGTGTGATAGGTAACAAATAAAGATGTTATTTTTAGTGTGTTTTCCCATTACATAAGCCTCTGTCTTGATCATCTAAGTGGTTTCTAACTACTAGTAGCTTACAGTTGTATGAATAGCTATTTTGTGGGTTTATTTTAAATTAAGATGCCTTCACCCATTTTGCTTGATTTTTCACTTTTTAATTTTTTTTTAAGTCAGGTAATATTGATTTATGAACTGTATATGATTTAGAAATATAGGACCCCACTTTTTCAGAGCTACTAATACCACATGCACTACCAAGACACTCAAAGTGGTAGCTGTTCTTTATGTAGGAATGGTCCTATACCTTGACTGTGTTGTTCATATGAATCTGCATGTGAAATGAAATAAGAATTTGGAAGGAGCTAAATATTGTGCATTCAGGCAAAAACTGATGAAATCTGTATAGTCTCTGGAATGTGCCTATGACAGCTTCTTGCTGGTGACATTGCATGGCAGTTATGTGAAATGGTCCCATCAGGAGAAGCTGGCTAATGGCTATGAGTCATCTCTCTCTGTTTAATTTCTACAACTACATATAAGTCTGTAATTATCTTACAGTAAAAAGCTGAAAAAAAGTACTGGTTTTAGTATTTTAAGTTGAAAATTACTAATACAAGAAAATCATACATCAAACACAGTTAACAACGTTTTTTCCTAATATCTTAGTTTTATTTTTTTAATTTTTAAAATTTTAAATTAGAGTGAGACTTGAATAAGTTCTTAAAAACTGATACCGCGGGCCCTCCCTGGTGGCGCAGCGGGTTAAAGCACAGCACTGAGAATCTAAAGCCGCTTCCGAATGAGTTCGATTCCTGCCTGCCCCGGAGGTGACCACATGGTGTGGCAGACCTCTCCTGACCCGCCCGCTGCTCCCCTCAGCAGTGTACTTCGTCGATCTGCCTGTTCTGTTCCCCACTCTGTCTCTGGTGAAGCCTCTCACCGCCCCTGAGCCTCTGGCCTGTACCCCAGTTCTGTACGCACAAATAAATAAATCTTTAAAAAAAAAAAAAAAAAAACTGATACTGCTCAGCATGAATTCTTTAACTGTGCCATGGCAAACAGAACATATGCTGAGAGGTTTCAATAACTGGAACTGGAAATAACAGGTCCAGGCCGATGCTGTAGAACTTATGTCCAAAACTTAATTTGGACTTAGAGACAATCAGTAGTTTGAGTACTAGTAGGGTCCCTTTATACCTTATGTTACTAATGAAGAAATGAACCCAAACAGTGAATTGATTTTCCCACAGCTCTCCTGTTTTAACATAGCAATGGCAGATTTTGTTGAACTTTTGTCTGGTTTGCTTTCTCCCGCATCATCTGTCATTCAGTATATTTTCACTGAGCTTTTTTCTAAAAATCTTTCCAGGGGGTTCTGTAGGAACCCCAAAGCTACCACAAGAATGGTAAAAACAAAATAAATAAGTTGTAGCATATGTTAGAAGATAACAGTCGCCAGGGGCATTGCTCAGAGAAGGAGGCTGGAAGGCGGAGAAATGTCTGGGAAAGCAAAATAGAGGCAAAGTAGAATTTTAAATAAAACCATCAGTGTAGACTTTACTGAGAAACTATGGTTGGGCTGTGGAATGAGAGAAAACAATTCATGTGCTGCTCTGGGAAAAGAGCTTCCAGGCAGAGGGACACATCAGTGCAGAGGCCTGGAGGCAGCAGGGCAACCAGCATATTTGAAGAACCAGACTGAAACCAGTGTGGCTGGAGTGAACAAAGAGGGTATTTTGGAGTTTGAGTCAAGGAATATGACAAAACTTTTAGCCTGACAGGTGAACAGTGGAGTCTTTTTGTCTGAGGAAGTCTGCTAGTAGAGCAGGAAAGGAAATTAACGGGCAATGATGAAGTAAATGTCAGATCTAATTCAACATTTAAATCTGTTCCTTTGAATCTGTCTTGGGTCACAAATGCGAAGTCTCTGATAGCCTCCTCACACCCTAGAGGTGTCAGCTGTATATCTTCCAAGTAGAAGAGGAGGGTCAGCTTCCCTCCTTCCTCTGTTTGAGTGAGGTTATTCATCTCCTTGTTGGTGCTTCCCTGCAGGTCTTTGTTTATGGGTGAAAGCTGTAGCTTGTGTAACTTGTCATCTGCAATTCATCTTGGGCAATGTCCTCTGGAGCAGTGACCAACTTTATGGCACCTCCACTCCTCCTCATGCCCCCTGTTCTTCTGAAACCTGGTTAAGTGTCCAGTTTGATTCCATGTCACTGCTCTGTCACCTGCCTCCATTATTTTCTCTCAGAGTCACAGCTGCTTTCCATGCAGAATACACAGGAGCCAGAGGTTTATCAGTGGATTCAACCTTGATTTCTCCTTCTTCTTACTGATGCTCTCCTGTCAAGTTTGTGTGTCTTTGTGGTCTGGGGCAACTGAGAGGCAGAAACTTTTCAGAGCCCTGCCCTCAACTTTACCCTTGCTCATCTAACAAAATTCTTCCATTCTAGGCAGAGCCCAGAGAAGGGAAAATCAATTCACATGTGAAACTTCTGTTTCTCGTCTCTGTCGTCCTATCAGACACAAAAGGAGTAGACTTTCCCATATGTTCTGTCTTATTTCTTGAGCTAACCAAGCTGGTTTAAACAACGTTAGTGTACTAACCAAGGAATCTGAATTTTCTCTCCACTTGATGCTGTTGTTTATATGCCTGCCTTGCTCCATAAATTCCATTTTGCATCAAGGAAGCTAAATACTCATGCTTTTTCTGTGTGAATTCCTTGTGATGTCACCATTCCTAAGTTGCTAGTTCAAATCAAAACACTTTGTTATGACTGTAACCAGTCACTCCATCAGACAGATGCTTTGCAATGACTGAGACAACACCCACATACTAAAAAAGGCAAAAGGAAAGCATTAATAATTTAAATCTCAATACTATCAATGGTCTCTGATTTATCTTGGTGTTTTGGGTTTGTTTTTGATTAATATAAGGATGTAAGTCCTGGAAGTAGTATTGGTCAATCACTGGACAATAGAGGTCACACCTGTGACCTCCAGGGGCTGTGATCATTTTCCTCCATCCTTCTCCTTCTATTTATAGTTCAGTCTCCTTTTGGCCTAATTACCTCTTGGGCTGTCCATTTGCTTTTGTCACTCACAACTATCATATTGGCAGAAACCTTGTCTTTCCTAGGAGATGAGTAACTTAAGCCCTGTCTGTCAGCTGTTTGCTCCCCATGTACAGAATTCTGAGTGAACAAACATGAGAAATATTGGATTTGTCACAGAATAGAGCAGCACATCAAATATGCTCTTTCATTACTGGTACTTTGGTAGTGGTCTCCACTGTGAAACTTGTCCCTGCTGAAATCCATCACTATTCAAAAATTTGCACTGTCCCTCTTGCAAGGATTAGGGCACTGTTGCATAATGCCTTGGACACAAGCAATTAGAAGAATCTATTGGGGGCCTCCCTGGTGGTGCAAGGGGTTAAGTACAGCCCTATGAAGCTACCTGCAGTCACTGCAGCACAAGTTTGATCCCCTGTTAGGGGCTAACCCATATAGCAGACCTCTTCTGTCTTACCCGCTGCTCCCCTCAGCAGTGTATTTCGGTAGATCTGCCCGTTCTGCTCCCTACTCTGTCTATGGTGAATCCTCTCACCCTTCCCTCCACCCCCCACATCTCTGGCCTACACCCCAGATCTTTTATTCATAAATAAATAAATATTAAAAAGACGAATCCATAGGATGATGTGGGTACTGAGGCCCATATCCACCCTCCTTAGTTACAATCTGCTTTGTTCTCAGAAACATCTACTTCTTTCCCTTAATCAGATCATTAACTCTTTCCTTGAAGACACAGCTCCTTCCTTGCAGGCATAAATTACCATCCTTCTTGAATTTACTTCCATTTGTCTAAGCCTTTAATTGTAAAGGTTAAATTTCTTAGCGTTTCCTGGGAGAAAATTACAAGGCCCACTGTTGGTGAGGATGGCTTATCATCCAAATAAATTGCAGAATTTTTCCTTACTTAAGATAGCAACAATATGTAAATGTATAGCTTTTCAGATATCTCAACAGAAGGAAGGAATAATTGTGTGATTAGTCTGAGTCTGGCAGTAAGTACCTATCAGCAATTTAGCATGCTTGTCTGAGCTGTTGGGGGTAGTTCTAATAGTTTTTTTTTTTTTTTAACCTAATCCCAGATCAAAGGGTGGTATATACCGAATGAAGTTACAAAAGCCAGTAATTGTTGGACATCATTTTGAGAGAAGGCTTTAAATATTTTAGGATTTATGAATAAATATATATTACCAATCTGTGTAGTATATGTGATTGATAGGAGAATTAAAAACAAAACAACAAAAAAAACAAAGCAACAACATAAAACAACCACTTCACCAGAGACTGTAATCAGTGGAGGAAAGACACCATCTTTGAGAGGCACTTTAATGACCTTACAGGTTGTGGGAGGTTCTGCGCTTTGTGTACCTGGGAATGAGGGGATCAGGGTGGGGATGGGAAACATTCTGCATATTGTGTTAGAAATGGTGAGGTTCTTTGGTACTTGTGGGTTGGCTGTGGCAAGCTGGTGCTTATCCGTCTGCAGCGTTCTGAATGTGAACTTCCATGTCCCCTTTTTACTTTCACTTTATTAGGTCAATTTCTAATTCACAAATAGAACTCATGTATTATCTGCTTCCTTCTCATTCTCTTTTCAGGATTCCACATGCGAGATTTAAAGTTTTTGGTTTTTTTTAAGTGCATGTATAACTTTAAGAGTAATTCGGGCATTCAGTGCTTTTCAGATATTCAGGTTTATTCTACCCTGTGACCCAGAATGAGGGTGATGCAGTGTTTTGAGTTTAGCTGATTCTTTTCATAAAATTTGATTTTTACAAAAGATAAAAAGAGCAAATAGTTTCTCTTAAATGGTACTAATGCTTTAAACATAGATTATATATATATGTATATATACACACAGACACATATATACATATATATATGCACACACACACGTATCGTTTTTCATAACAGTTTGTTTTAGTTCTAGATCGATTAGTACTAGAAGGTGATTTGGAAATCATTTTTATTACAGGCTTCTGATATCCTCTACAAAAACAGATACACAGTAGGGAAATTGGACTTCATTCACTCAGTCTCTTATTTTTTCAATAATACTCAATGTGAATTTTCATAATTTATAGTCATTATAATTACAAAGTTTATAGCCTTTTAGTCAAAGGCTGATACTTGTCTTTACCACATAAAGACAAAATAAGTTAACGTCTGAGTCTGCTTCCTAAATTTCTCTAAAATGGACATAGAACCTGCCTTATAAGGGTATTGTGATTTGTATTGATTTTAATCTGTTAAATAAACTTTGCCTTTACTTAGCATTTAGTTAAATGAACTTTGCCTTTACTTGTCATCTTACCTTTTGTTAATGTACACTGTGCTTCATATTTCTTACTTATGTATGCTTCCTGATCACATTTAAGCATTTAGACCAATTTTTTTTTAAGTATGGACCTATTTAAGCTCTGCTATGAATAGTATAGAATGATCAAGATCAAAAGTTCATTTAAAAGGTGAATGTTTTACTACCAGAGATAAAGTAACTAAAAGAATTTTTAAAATGGCAAAAAAAAAATCAGAAGTATAATAGAAATTTTTTTTTTTTTTTTTTTAAAGATTTATTTATTTGTGCATACAGAATTGGGGTACAGGCCAGAGATGTAGAGGGTGAGAGGATTCACCAGAGACAGAGTGGGGAGCAGAACAGGCAGATAGACGAAGCACACTGCTGAGGGGAGCAGCGGGCGGGTCAGGAGAGGTCTGCCACGCAATGTGGATCTCCTCTGGGGTCGGGAATCGAACTCATGTGGAAGTGGTTTCAGCTTCTTAGTGCTGTGCTTTAACCCGCTGCGCCACTAGGGAGGGCCCTATAATAGAAATTTTTAATGGCATTAAATACATCAACAAATTATAATTCCAAAGAATTATTAACATTGACTAAGGCCCAGATTTCTTATTAATCTGTCTCTGTCTAACATGTACTATGTGTGTACACTTTGATGTTCAGCATCATAAAGATAGCTCTCAAAATGTTGAAGTATGTCTACTGTTCAATGTTTCCTCAGCATCTCTTTGTTTAATACCGCCTCTTGTAGTCTTCCTTACACTTTTGTTTAATAAAATAAAACAAAGCACTTTCAGAATCTCATCCAATGTATCTTCACATTTGAGGTAAGCAGATAGACCAGATGTTGCAGTGTAACTGCCTCATATTTCTATTTAAAAATGTCAACCTACTTTGTATTCAGCATTTTCCAAGTTAGCCTGAGTTATTAAAAACAAAATGCAAGCATAGACATAAAAGAAAAAAGCTGTGCCTTTTTATTTTAAGAATAAAGTCAATTAAATAAGGTTTCTTGAATGTGATTTTAATGGTAAGAAGTATAGAGAGGGAAAAATAGACAACTTAGAAAATATTTCCTTAAAAATCTTTAATCTCAAATATTTCAAAAGATGTATTTGAAGAAATTCAATTGAATGACTGTTAGGTACAATTTGGGAGATATAATTATCACAGAAAATAGAACTCCATTACCTACTCTTTAATACTTCTAACTTCTTTTTTATTATGTGAGAACAATCATACTTCTCGTTCATCAATAAGATGTTTTATAGTAAAGCTAAAATAAGAGGGAAATCTTGTATTTCTGAAAGGTCAAATTGATTTATGGAGTTCTTATTTTCAAATGTTTTGAAAACTCATTTCTGAAATTTCACTTACTGGCATTTGGTAATTTATATGACCTGAATCCACTGAAATTGCTGCTATAACAGAGCATTGTCTTAGGTTTAATCAAGGCAATGTGTGCAGCCTGCTGGCAGGGTTTCCCTTGAAAACCAAACTTACATCTTTGCTGTTACCTCCTACCTCAGTTCTCCTCTTTAACTTCTGTATCTTCATGCTTTTGTTCTGTAAAGCTTCCTTTCTTTCAGTATCAATGTCACACATCTGTCCTGTGCAAACAAACCAGCAAAACAAGTCACCCTTTCTGAATTGCATACCCCATCTAGGGACAACTTTATTCTTCTCCAAAGGTCTCTGAAGCACCATCTTGCTCATTGTTTTTTTCCAACTCACTTCATTTTTCAGTCTACCGAAACTGCATTCCTCATCACATGGCTTTTGTGAAACCATACTCACTGAGATCCATGGTGGCACCTTAATTGTAAAATCCAAAGGCCCCTTTTCTGTTGACTGGCTATTTAATCTCTCTGTAGCACTTGGCTTTGAGGACTTAGTGAATTTACTAAGCACTTTGCTAAACATTTCCCAGACTGTTTTATTCTGTACATTATTTCAGTTTAGTGTCACTTATTGTTTCTAAACCTCTTTTCTTTTGAATAATTCTTGTGCTATCTAAGAGATTTAGTTTTCTCTTATAGTTTAAATATCCAATGCTCCTGAACTTATATCACAGTCACTTCTTCAGGATTCAGATTGGAGAGTATCTTATACATCCTTTACCTTGAAATCACAAACAATTATGAAACTAATGTTAATGCAAAAAATATTTAGGCCACTGAGTTCTAGGTATAGTTAAACACAGTAGTAAGCATGAATGGAGCTGCTTTTTGGTAATATTTTGAATTTAGATTTTATAACCAAGTTATAACTTATAACTTGGTATTGGACTTTTTTTGGTTTGTGTGTGTGTGTGTGTATGCATATATGTATATATATATATATTTTTTTTTCGCATCGTTCTTCATTTTGTACATTTTTCATCTTCATCTCGGTTGTAATCCCTGTGGACTTTTCACCACCAGTTCACCTGTGTGCTATCAGCATAGTCCCATGTGCTTTTTTCACTCCAGTTTTTATCCCATTCCCCTCTCCACCCCTGTAAATGTTTCTAGGTGTTTTGTTGTATGTTCTTAAATTGATATTTTCCCCTGGTCCCTTATTCAGTTTCCCTATATTCCTCCTATAAGTGAAACCATCCATATTTTACTTTTTCTTTCTGACTTATTTCACTGAGCATAATACCTTCTAACTCCATTCATGTTGCTGTGAATGGCACTAGATTATCTTTTTTTTTTTAAAGATTTATTTATTTTTGCATACAGAACTGGGGTACAGGCCAGAGGCTCAGGGGCGGCGAGAGGCTTCACCAGAGACAGAGTGGGGAGCAGAACAGGCAGATCGAGGAAGTACACTGCTGAGGGGAGCAGTGGGCGGGCCAGGAGAGGTCTGCCACGCCATGTGGTCACCTCCGGGGCAGGCGGGAATCGAACTCATGCAGAAGCAGCTTTAGATTCTCAGTGCTGTGCTTTAACCCACTGCGCCACAAGGGAGGGCCTAGATTATCTTTTTTATTGCTGCATAGTATTCCATTGTATACATGTACCACATCTTCTTGATCCAGTCATTTATTTTGAGCATTTGGATTGTTTTCAAGTCTTACCTATTATAAATAGTGTGATAGTAAGCATAGAGATAACATGTGGCCTTTTGGATTAATGTTTTCATGTCTTTTGGGTAGGTTCCTAGGAGTGGAATTGCTGGACAAATGGCAGCTCCATTTTTAGCAATCTGAGGAACCTCCAAACAGCTTCCCATAGCAGTTGAACTAGTTTGCACTTTCACCAGCAGTGTAGGAGAGTTCCTTTTTTGCCATATCCTCACCAACATCTGTTGTTGCTTTTTTTGTTTTTTTTAAACATTTGCCATTCTCACTGGTATAAGGTGGTATCTCATTGTGGTTTGATTTGCAATTCCCTGATTATGAGGGATGATGAACATTTTTTCATATATCTGTTGGCCATTTGCATTTCATCTTTAAAGAAGTGTCTTTTGAGTTCAGTCTAATTTTTTTTTTTTTGGATTATTTACTTTGGTTTTCTTGAATTATGTGAGTTCTTGCTATATCTTTGTGATCAATACCTTATCAGTTGTGTGAAGTGCAGAAATTTTCTCCCTATCAATAGGGTGTCTCTTTGTTATGGCTGATGTCTCATTTGCTGCTGTACAGAAGCTTTTAAATTTGATGTAGTCCCAGATGTTTATCTTTTCCTTCATTTTCTTTGCTTTAGTGTATATATATACACACACATACACACACACACACGTGTGTGTGTGTATTCAAATGATTGTGAAGGGAGGAAGTATGCTGCTGAGGGGAGCAGTGGGTGGGTCAAGAGAGTTCTGCCATGCCATGTGGGTCACCTACCCAGCTCTGCTGCAGTAGCTGCAGTAGTTTCACTGTGCTGTGCTTTAATCCATTGCTCCATCAGGGAGGACCATTTAGGGTGTGTTTATACTTTTTAAAGACTAGTGAGTCATCAAGTAATAGTAGGATTTCAATGGTCAGATCAGATGTTTATATTCAAGTAGGAGTAGAATCTCATTTCTGAAGAAATTTATTCTTTTCTTCTTTAACTAGTTAAGTCAAGCATAGTAGGATACTCTTTTTTCATCTTTGCACAAGGACTAGAGTTAGAACACCTTGGATTAAGCAATGTAAATGTGATTTGATATTTCTTGATAGATGATCCTTTATGTGAAAGTAGCATTTGAGTTTGTTTCCTTTCACAGCAGGATTATAGATTATCCCCAGTGATTGAATCCTAGAAAGAAAGTGATAGAAAGTCTGGGTCTACTGCATACATGCTGTTCCATTTCATTTTAATTGAAACTGGGTTCTTGGGTCACCCGTGGGAATACGTACTTAAC
Source organism: Condylura cristata (assembly GCF_000260355.1). Taxonomy (NCBI): domain Eukaryota; kingdom Metazoa; phylum Chordata; class Mammalia; order Eulipotyphla; family Talpidae; genus Condylura; species Condylura cristata. The sequence goes on from NW_004567114.1 coordinate 16,248,651, forward strand.
TGATGGGCAGATCTTCATGAATTCAGCTGCTATGTAATTTTCCCTTGAACTTATATACATCTCTTAAAAAGTAACTGTCGCCTGGAAAATAAAGGTGGATAGCAACGGACAAACTGCCTTTTTTAAGACAAGAAAATCTGAAATTTTTTTACCATATAACTCTATAAAATATGAAAGATGTTTCCTAAAATGTTTTTGTTCATCTAACATTTTTCTGGCTAAAGGTCTAAACCTATTTTTGTCTGAATACCAGTCTAATAACCTAATTACTGTAAAGGTTATGATCTTTAATATATTGTAGGTAAATAATGCTATGGTTTTTTTTTTCTTACTGTATATCTCAATATTTATCTTTTCATTTGATTCAGTCATACTTCTGCAGGTTATGTATTCATCAAGTCTAGGTTGTTACCCCAGGTAAAAACCTTTTTCATTTAAATAAACCCTATGTTCTAGTTTTTACCATTATTAAGGCAACTTTTTTGCATTGATCTTTTTTTTTTACTTAAATACATTAGGTCAAAATGTTATTGCATATTTTTGTATTATGTTGTTGCATATCTTTATTTAAATTACCTTCTTTGGGTAATACCACTGACTGGGAGAAATGTTTTCTAGCTTTTTATGTCTAGAGATAAGGAACAGCTACTCAACAGACAAAAAGCATACAAGCATACATGCTCCAAGTGTGGAAAAATGTTAAACTTTTCATATGTAACTTTGTGATAAAACTACTTCATATACTTAAAAACTTAGTTTAGATGTAGTGCTTTTCTAGTCTGACCTCTAGAGCCCTCAAGTATGAAATCATCAATATTTTAATACTAAAATTAGAAAAAAGTTTAAGTACATTCTTATTTCTCTTCATTCACAAATATAAATGTTACATACATAAGATATTGTCCCACAATTGCAAAGATAGGCTAATGTTAGTAATAATATTATTAATATTATCTATAAATGTCACCTACTACATTAAGGTAAATTACAAAACCACATGATCATAGAAGTTATTGCAGAGAAGAAGTATTTGGTTAGTTTCTATACAAATTGATATAAAAAAATTCTTATTAAGTTTTAACTATCACACTCCCTTGACAGTATCATTATAGTTTATTTTTAATTTTGTTTAAAATAAAAAAACAATTTTGTATAAGTTGGAGTATAGGTCAAAGGTGTAGGAAAGTAAGAGGATTCACCAGAGACAGAGTAAGGAAGATAACAAGCATATTTACTGAAATGCACTGCTAAGGTGAGCAGCCATTGAGACAGGAGAGGTCTGCTCTGCCGTTTGTAGGTCTGCTCCCTCACCCAGGGTTGAACTCAGGCCATAGGGGTGATAGCTGAGACTAAATCCCTAAGCCACCAGGGAAACCTAGATGGTATCATTTTAAATATGATGATACTATTTTGAAAAAAGACATAAAAGATAAGATCATTATCATCAATTTGTTCAACCCTATCCTAGGATGAGCTGCCAGCCAGTACAATGAAATAGAAAACAGAAATATGTGTTAATAGATAGACAAAGAGAATATAAAATTATGATTTGTAAATAATCTGGTTGTTAAAAGAACCAAAAGAACCAATTGATAGAAGATAGTAAGTGTTGACATAGAATTCAATATGTGAAATCCATCAACACTTCTATATATTGGTAATGAGCAATTAAAAAACATTGTATTTAAGATTCCATTTGCCGTGTTGCACAATGGTAATATAATTTAGAATTTATGAAAAGAGTAAGATATATACACATTATCAAAGTTTACTGAAATACTTTAATAGATTAATAAATAAAATGCTTTTAGGAATAGGAAATTTTTACATCATAAGGGTATTCCATCCATACCAGATTCCTTCTACATTTAATGATATTAATTCTTAATAAAAATTCCAAAGTCTGGCCCTCCCTGGTGGCGCAGCGGGTTAAAGCACAGCACTGAGAATCTGAAGCCACTTTCGCATGAGTTCGATTCCCGCCTGCCGCCTGCCCCGGAGAAGACCGCATGGCGTGGCAGACCTCTCCTGACCCGCCCGCTGCTCCCCTCAGCAGTGTACTTCGTTGATCTGCCTGTTCTGCTCCCCACTCTGTCTCTGGTGAAGCCTCTCACCGCCTCTGAGCCTCTGGCCTGTACCCCGGTTCAGTATGCACAAATAAATAAATCTTTAAAAAAAAAAATTCCAAAGTCCTTTTTTTTTTTTTTTTTTAAGATTTATTTATTTATTCATACAGACTGGGGTACAGGCCAGAGATGCGGAGGGTGAGAGGATTCACCAGAGACAGAGCGGGGAGCAGAACAGGCAGATCGACGAAGTACACTGCTGAGGGGAGCAGCGGGCGGGTCAGGAGAGGTCTGCCACGCCATGTGGTCACCTCCGGGGCAGGCGGGGATCGAACTCATGAGGAAGTGGCTTTAGTTTCTCAGTACAGTGCTTTAGCCCGCTGCGCCACCAGGGAGGGCCCCCAAAGTCCTTTTTATGTAATTTGAAAAGCTGATTTTAAAATGTTGAAGGGTGTACAAATGAAGAGAAATGACAAATACATAAAGTTTGATGCAAACAAGAATGGGTTTTCATGCTAACAGAAGTGAATATTATTTATGAAACCTTAATAATAGAGACTGGTTTGTTATTGGTTCAGAAATTATTTATATTCCTGTTACTGGAATTGCTACTGTGCATACACACAGAAACACACTATGTGCTTGTGTTTGTATATATCTAAAACTTTGAAATATACTTTGTGTGTACATATTATTTATGTATATTATTTATATATAAACTTTGAAAAATACATACAAATTTTGAAATAGTTTACATAATACTCTAGGAAGAAGCAAAAGAGTATTCAATAAATGTAGTAGAGAAAAATGGTTAATCCATATGGAAAAAAATTGGATTCATTGATGGTTTTGACATTTTTAAAATTAAATACCTGGCCTCATAAAGGTACTTTTAAAAAAGACAGGGAAATAAAACAAGCAAATTACATATTAAGAGGTTGCTGTTAATTCTAAAATTTAATGTTCTTATGATTAATATCAAGAATAAATGAACTTATTCAAACTGGTAAGGAAAAGTCAAAAACTCAAGTGGGCAAAAAATATGAATAAACATTTAATTGAAGAAAGGCCAAGACCTACTAAACATGGAAAAAATAATGAGCTGATTCCCATTTTTCACTCACTTAGCATAAATTTAAGTATAAGAATATTAAGTGTTAGGAGGGCCACCAAGGTTTTAAATTAGTGGTGTGTAGTATAAGATGGTATATTTTCTCTTGAAAAAAAAAAAACAAACTATCTTCTTATAAAGTTGAATAGTCGCATACCCTGCTTTCCAGTAATTTTCCTTTTAAATTTTTAATCAAGAAATTAAGTGTTTAATCAATAGACCTCTTGCATTTGTCTAACAGCTGGTATATTAAAAAGACTCATTTAGAATATTAGAATTTAAGGATAGCAAAGCCATGCTTTGAATAGCAAGACATTATATTATACTTTATACTTTTCTATATTTGAAATTTCCCCTAAGTTTGAATGAATGAATGGATAAATGGGGAAAATAATATGAGGAAGCAGGGAAGAATAAAAAAGAGTGACAGTGATTATAATATATCAAAATATTTTTAAATAATTAATTAATGATATTTTCTTTTGTGCCTTGTAACAAGTCTCTATTTTAAGCATATGCAAATAATGTACTACAGAGAGTAGTATCCTTATGAATTAATGAGGAATTGTATTTGTATATTACTTTCATGCAAGGTAGTGAGGTGTTTCACGGGGGAAAATGTAAAGTAAATTATCAAGTGGTTAAGCCAGCTGGGACTGTCTATACTTTAGGGTCTTCTCTGTAATAGAGGCAGATCATGGCATCATATATAGTAGAAATAAAATAATATGAAATATAGCCCATTTTGCTATCTAATTTACACGTTGGTCTACCTATATATGTACGTACTTCATACATTTTTTAAACTTTTCATTTAAAGCAATATTGTTTTCTAAAATTTCATAAAGAAATGTTCTCATAAAAAGAAAAATAATTAAGCCCTGAAATACAGCATGTGACCTGACTTAACATATTTTTACATTGGACATGAATATTTAGCTCTTTACCTGTCTCTATGCCAAAAATATGTAAATTTTTGAAAGTGGAAAAAAATAACACATGTATTCAAAATACTTTTTTCTAGATAATTCTTTGGAGAAGGTAAATGGATTTATTTCCCGTAATCCTAAGTATATAATTATTTTATTTTCTCTGCTAAATTGCTTCCAAATTTGCCAATCAGAAGTGCTGTCTGTTTTCCCTGATGGACCAATGGAAAATCCTTTATTATTTTTTTCAGTAAAGACAGCATTTTATTGGATTTATTAATTAATTTGTAGGAGTTATGGAAACTTATCTTTTTCTGGAGCTCTGAGTAAAAAAAAAAAAAAAAACCCAAAACCCAAAAATACAATAAAGAACACATGCTCATATCTCCTTAAGGGAAACCAAAAGGAGGGCTGGATTATAAAATGTAAGCAATGTTACATTTCTGAGCGATATCCCTTTGCTTTAATGCATTTAAAAAATGCTTATCAGCTCTTTAATGAAACAATAGTTTCAGTGAGACAAGAAATGATAATATATTTATTTTAATGACTATTCTGGCTTACTTTAATTGTGTGAGCAGATATCACAGAGAATTCCTTTATGATTTCAGAATAGAGTTGTTTTATAATGGCTTATAATTATGTAAATCTTTCAGGAGAATAGTAATTTTTCTTTTTCACTCTGACTGTGGTGCTAACATAGATTTCAAAGAAAACTATAGCCTGAATTTAAGAAGTGCTATTTTATACTATAGTATAAAATTTTATACTATAGTATAAAATGCATGTCTATATTATACAATACATATTTACCTCTCTTTTCTAAGAGAAGTTTTGACTGTTAAACTTTTTTAACCTTGCATGTCTTAGAGATAAAAATTTAGAACTTTGGGTTTGAGCTTGAAAGCAAGTAATTCTGAAAGAGGACAAAGACAGATGGAAATCAAATTAAATTCACTGATAGTTTTCACTTAATTTCACAAACTATAATGGAATGATTATACAGAAAGGATTCTATAGATTTTTATTAGTTTTCATGTGACCATATTTTTCCCAGATGTTAAAGTGCTTTTAAATTAGGAAATAAACATTTTTAAATTAAAATTAGAATTAGAAGGGTGTTCTATGAAATAAAGCCAATCAGTTGACTTGTAGGGGGGCTCAAAGCAAATTTATAAGAAATGGGAAAATAAGCCTAATAACAAATCTGCCTTTAAATAGGCACAAATATATGTCTGTAATTGGCTATTGAAAATAAGGAGTCAAAAATTGTGTCCAAAGGATTGGGTCTTGTTTCAAAATTGCTATGGCCTCCCCAAGCTCCTCTTCCCATATTTTGTAGCTGGATAGGTTTTTTTCTGGGGAAAAAAAACAAACTGAGGTATATTAGATTTGTTTTCTTGATTGTTAGTTACCTTTACAGTTCTTTAAAAGGCTAATTTCAACACATTTCATTATATCGACTATAGCATTGGAAATTCTGACAGTGTTTGTTTTAAAACTATTTTTCTGTTCATTTTCAGTGAACTTTCTTTTGTTTCTTAACATGTTTCTCAGAATTTGTTCAGTGTACTGTCAAGTTAATTTCAGAGGGAAAAGTTTTCTGTGTTTCTTGTGAAGAATATTTTAAACACTATTTCTTCCTACTTTGAATTTGTCATGAATTATATAGACTTATTTATTTTTCTCCTATTGATATTGCCAGAAAATTGTCCTCAAAAGCTGTAATTTGTAATTGGCAGATCATTTAGCTTCAAGGTTAAATTATATGTGTCATTTCCTTGGTGTAAATTTTCTGTTTTTGCTTTTACTAAATGGGAATTGTGAAAGGTGCTTTTAAACTTTAAGGGCCTGTCAGCTTTTGATATGTGAGGATAATTTTAAAGATGTAATATTCTCCCCAACCTGCACCCTCTGCTCTTTCCCTAAAAAGCAAGAAGGAGAAAACAGATTATTATAAATAGACAATACAATAAGGAGATCAGTGATTTGTGAACAGTAAACCATAAAAGCAACATTCCCTATAATCAATCATTTCTTCTCCAAGGCTCACTGAAGTACAGCAGCCATTTTGCCCAGCTTTCAAAGATGGTGAATTTCAGTTAGAGATATTTGTATATCCAAACTCTCATTGGTGTATTATCAGTCAGTTGCTAACTTAGTTCTGTTCATTCTCCAAAGCTTGTCTTTTACACAGAAGAGGGATCTTAGCTTTTAATTATTTATAAGGTATAAGAAAGACCTATGTGCCCTAGTTTTATTATAGAGGCATTGATTATGTTGTGTCCTGGTTTACCATGACTGAAGTTTTTGTTGGGTCCTCACCCATGTGCTTAAGATTTAATTGTACTGCAGGCACACACACAAAGGGTCAACAATGGGTTTATTTACAAAGGGGAAAGAAAAGAAACAACCCAGAGAAAGAAAGAGAAAGAGAGAGAGAGATACAAGTTAAATTAGAACATCCTACCAGTTCCACTGACTTGGAACTACGATAGCGGAGTAGGAGGTGGAGTCTACAAAACCTGTATCTTTCAGAGTTCGTTCAGGACATCCTTTCCTTCTAACAGTTTGAGAGTGACTGAATTGATCTTAAGGTAGCTTTTCTTTCTTTCTTTTTTTTTTTTTAAATTGAAGCAACATTGGTTTACAACACTAATATGATTTAGGGAATAGGTTCATATCTCTTCAGTTGTATGCTACCATTCCACATCCACCATTGCGGGGCCCATAGTTCTTTACCACAGACCATTAGGACTCCGCCCCACCTTGTTCCCACTTCATCCAACATCTAATGACCTCAGTTGTGCACTCATGTTTCTAGGGTTTGTTTTGGTTTGGTTTTGTCAGTTTCCTTTTTGTTGTTTCTTTTACATAGGAGTGAAATAATCTGGTATTTGTCATTGACCTGTCTTATTTTACTCAGCAGAATCTCCTCCAGTTCCATCTATTTTGTTGCTCAGTTTCCTTTTTTTACAGCTCAGTAGTGTTGCATTGTATACACCTCCCAATATTCTTTATTTGGGTTTAGTTTTGGTAATCTTCTGAGAACTTTGCCTTGTGGTATTTTTATTGAATATGAGCCTATTGTAAGTTACTGATGGCAAGTCTGTCAAAGAATCAGTTGTTAAGGATGGCATAACAACACCAATTCCTAAACAACAAGCAAGGTCATTTAACAATAGAGCAGTGGCTGGAAGTTCTCATTACTTATTTTTATTTCAGTGAGTTGTTCAGCTTAATAGACTACCTTTTATGTATCAATATTCTCTTGTCTTCCTAATGGAAATATTTAACTTTCCGACTTTCAAGTGTGTTATCTTTGAAAAGTTACCAAGATTTTGAAAATTGTCTATTACAAATGCTTACACTTTTTCAGAGTCTGTGTTTAATCTTATTATTTACTTCCTAAAACACATACAATGCTTGTAGTTATTCCTAGGATGACGTATTAGTTTAAATAAAGATTCTCAGATTAAGTAGACTTTAAATGTAAGAAGGTAAAAAGCAGTTGAGTGTGTTAGTTCATGATGGTTCAAGAATACTATCGTTCGAACTGACACAAACAATACAAATTATAGGATCTCACTGTTCAAAGTCTTTTAAAATAATTGATAGGAATATTATTATTTTACTATTTATTTTTTAAAGATTATTTATGCATACAGAATTCGTGTACAGGCCAAAGGTGCGGGGTTGGAGGGGGGAGTTGAGATGATTCACCAGACACAGAGTGGGGCAGGCAGACTGCTGAGGGAGCAGTGGGTGGACCAGGAGAGGTCTGCCACACCATGTGGGTCACTTCCCTGGCCAGGGATCAAACTTGTACTTTAGTGGTTGTGATAGCTTTCCTGTGCTTTAATCTGTTGTGCCACCCGGGAGGGCCCAGGCATGTTATTTTAAATGCTGATAGATCTTTATGAAACTGAACTGACGTTAAAGGTGAATGTATGTACCAGTATATTTATACCATTTCTGATCTGATACCACTGAATATCTGTAAATTTTAGTTCCAGCTCTCATTTGTAGGTTATAAAGACTGACACGTTTTATCTTAAGCTCTTTTGACACGTTTTATCTTAAGCTCTTTCATTGATAGAAATATGAATACCAGAAAACCAAGTACAAACAACTTGGGAGAGAATAGACCAGAATAGACTTGCAACAGATGTGTAGAAATCTCATATTTGCCTGTTCTTAAACTTGCAGTTATCATTTTGAGGATATATTGTTTTTCCCTCATAAAGTGTTTGCTCTTTGTGATATTTACAAATAATACTAATTTAATGTGATAGTTCGTCTTCTTTATATCTACGATACAATGAGCAGCCAATTTTCCCCTGCATTTGGATGCTTTTGTATTGGATTTTCATTATAGTGAAGTTGGAACAGAGCCTGTTGGAAATGTAGACTGGTCCAACCCAAATGGAAAACAGTATGGAGATTTCTCAAGATGTTAAATAGATCTACCACATGATCCAGCAGTTCCACTACTAGGTATCTACCTGAAGAATGAAGAAGGTAAAAACTCTTTCAAAAGGAAATATGACTCATATGCTTATTGTAGCAACATTTACAATAGCCAAACTATGGAAACAACCTATGTTGTTCCTCCAAAAATGGATTAGCATTTGGACTATTACTACACAGCACAATGGAAGCACAATGGACTATTACTACTTAGCTGTAAAAAAGATAAATTCTTGCCTTTTGTGACAACATGGATGAAACTGGAGGGGATTTTGTTAAGTGAAGTAAGTCAGAAGAAAAAAGACAAATACTGTATAATTTCACTCATGTGGAGTAAAGATAAATAAAACAATCAGATAAAGCCAAACCAATAACAAGTTATAGAAACTGGACTGTAAAATTGACACTAGCAGAGAGGGAACAGTGCACAGTGGACTATTATTGGGTACTTGCAGGGTCTTGGTGTTGGGGGTGATTTGTTAACAAACACCTGTAGGGAATGATCCTATTACTTTTCAGTCACACACAATGCTGTAAGCCTATGTTGCCTCAATAAAACAAAACAAAAATTATTGAGTTGAATTCATTTGCTCATCTTGATCTTCATAAAGTAAATCCTGAGGGCCCTCCCTGGTGGCGCAGTGGGTTAAAGCACAGCACTAGGAAGCTAAAGCCACCTCTGCATGAGTTCGATCCCTGCCTGCCCCGGAGGTGACCCACATGGCGAGGCAGACCTCTCCTGACCTGCCAGCTGCTCCCCTCAGCAGTGTACTTCATTGATCTTCCTGTTCTGCTCCCCACTCTGTGTGTGGTGAATCCTCTCACCATCCCTGCAGCTCTGTCCTGTACCCCCGTTCTATGTGCATAAATAAATAAATCTTTTAAAATAAAATAAATAAATCTGAGTAAGCACCAGTCTTTATCAGTAAATGTTATTTCATTAAAGGTGTTGGTCAATCCAGGGGTTCAGTTTCTTAGGGAAAGAGAAGTTTGAAATGAACTTATATGTACTATTTGTATTTAGTCATATGTAAGTAGTATGTGAACTTCTGAGAAAATTTTTCTACTTGTTTTATCTAATAATAAAATTTTGTAAATAATTTAAAATGTGTTTGCAATAAATTTTAACGTTCTGCAAATAAAATGACAATTAGGATTCATGACTGTTAAGAGTGACAAAAATGCTAACCAACACTGTCTTAATTAAAAAGGGGAATTTCTTTGTCCATGTATTTTGTTTGCTAGACTGCAGTACAAAATATTGTAGACTGGGAGGCTTAAAGAATAGAAACTAATTTTACTATAGTTCTGGAGGCTAGAAGTCAAAGATTAAGATGCTGACAGTATTGGTTGTGTTCTGAGACATCGCTCCTTTGGTGGTGAAGACCATGTTCTCTCTGTCTTTGCATGGTTTTTCCTTTGTGTGTGTCCTAATCCTCTTTCAAGGACATCATTCCTGTTGGATTAGGGCTTACTCTAGTGCTTTCATTGTACTTTAATTGCCTCATTAAAGTATCTATCTCCAGATGCAGCTATGTTCTTTCTAAGGTATTGGCAGTTAAGACTTCATGTGAATTTCAGCCTACAATTTAGTCCATAAGAGAAGGTGTGGAACTTATGCATAATTTAGCTCTCCTTTTCAATACTATTAAATTGTCTTCTTTACATTTTTCCTTGATTAACATAAATAATTTTCCATTTTAGTTAGTCTTAAAAGGGTAGCTGTAGATTTCACTGACTTGCTCTACTGTTTTTTTAAAGAGGTCATTTCATGCTCAATTTCATTATTCACTCTATGATGAGAGAGGTCTCAAAGTAACCACCATTGTGAATTTGGTTTTTAATCATTCACAAATATATTATATACTTTCATTGCCACATATTACATATCAACAAAATAAATGTTGAGTGCAGGCTTGTAAGCTTTGTGCAGATTACATTTTTTCGCACAATAATCATTTCTTTTTTCTCTGTTAGCCATATAGTCTAGTTTTAATTCACTCATTTAACTGCAATTATACCATAATTCATCTTTCCACTTTCTGTTGGTGTTTGACTTACTTCCCCTTTTATGCTTTTAGAGCAGTTTCTGCTGTGAGGATTCTTGCATGTATCCCCTGGTGTACATGTGAGTTAATTTCTCCAAGGTTGATTTCTGTAAGTGAACTTACTGGGTTAAAGCAAACTGTATACACAGTCTAACTCATTGTCAAATTGTTTTCCAAAGTGGTAGTTTGATGTGTATATTTCCATAATTCTCTTAGTTTATATATTTATATAATTCTTGACTTTTGCAGACTTTTTACTTTCAAGAATCAAATGACTAGGGAATTTTATTGCTGTGCTTGCATTTTGCTGATCACCAGTGAAATTTGTGCATTTTAGCCACTTTTCTTTTTTCCTCTATAAATCTCTGAATTGACTGATCATATCTTTCACCCATTGTTAAAAGTCAGATTTTTTGGTTTATTCTACATATTGAAAAACACATGCACAATGTTAATTTTACTTTAGTTACATTCAAGTTTCTTCTATGAATTTTCTAGTAAATTTAAAATACTTACTTTTCACAATTTGATTTTTTTTTTCCTCCTGGAATTTTGTGTATATGTGTTGTGAAATAAAAGTTTTCCATTTTAATCATAAAAACAGTTTTATGGATGAGCTATACTAGTACATGTAAAGAAGTCATTTGAAACTTGTTATTTCCTCCTCTTAACTCCGTTATTTCTCTTCCTCTTTGGAGTAACCATTATTGCTTAAGTATTTTTTAGCCCTTTGCATACTTTATATATATATACACATTATACACACACACACACACACATTATTTTGTTCATACTTATGTGTATGAGTTATCATTTGTAAATTTTAGTTGATCTTTGCTCTACTAAATTTGTAATGTCGATATTCATGTCTACATATTAGGTATTGTTCTCTGTTCTCTGTTTTATCCCTTTGCTAGCAGGACACTGTTCTGTGTGTTGACTCAGTTATACAGTACAATAAGGGATATAGGTACCTTTGATCTGTGCTGAAAACTTCTGATATTTCTAAAATGTCACCATTGACTGATGTTTGCTAGTTTGCCTTTTGTTATTTATGTATATATAATGTTTTTATAATTTCATTTTATTTTATTTTTCTCTATAATGTACTTTTTGTGAATTTGTTATTGTTACACGGGAAGATTTAGATTCTTATACTTTCCTGAATTTTTTGTAAGTTATTTTTTTCATGTACTGCTGAATTTATTCGCTAATATTTTATTAATGATTAACAAGAAGAATTGGTATTTAATTTTCTTTTAACTATTCTTGGTGTTAGTATTTTTTTAACTTCCTAAAAATAGATTTTTTCTATTCTCTAAAATAGCTTCTGTAAATTAGAAATTACCTCTTTCTTGAATATTTGGCAAAATGTATATCTGTGTCTATGTTGTTTGGGAGACAGGAAGAAACCTTGATACTTACTTCCTTTAGAGATTCTGCTCTTACTAAAGCTATTTCTCCTCTAAGCCAATTAGAAAAAGTTGGATAAAGTATTCTTATAGTAGTTATACATCTCAACTGCATTATTAACACTTGTTTTTCTTTTTATTTTCTCATCAGTTTTTATATTTTATTAGTATCTTCCCCTTCTCGGAGAAAAATTTGTCTCTTTTATCCCTTTGTTATCTTTAACAATAAATTTTGTGTTTATTTCCCTCCTTTTTGTTTCTTAATATTTAATATTTAAGACTCTCTTTACTAAAAGAAACCTGTTAGTCTCTTCAATTTTGGGGGTTTTTTTTTTTAATTTTTTTTTATTGTGGGAACATCGATTTATACTGTGTTGTATTTTGCAAGTATGTGAGATCCCCCTTCACGTGTAATTATTGTTGTTCACACAAGACCAAGTGGCCCATACTCACCCCTGCACTGCCCTCTGCTCCCTTCCCCCTCACCCCTTTCCTGCTCTGGTGAATATTTAAACTAATTTATTTCCAGAATTATAATTTAATCCCATTTTTGTGTTTACATTGAAGATGTTTCCTGAATGTAGACATCTAAAACTTTCATTGCTTCTTATTTGTAAATTTTTGTGATTTACATGATGAATTATGCAGGGATACAACTGAAAAAAATATAAAAAATTTGTGTTTTGTTTTACCTTTCTAATGTCAATTTTATGTTTAATTGCATTATTATTGGACAAGTGGTTTCTTTATTTGTACCTTGAAATTTGTTGAGCCTTCCTTTTAATCATAGTGTCTGACCCACTCTTGTAATCCTGTCATGTAGATTTCATATACTACTTCTGTTTATAGGATTAGGGATTTTGTATATATCTAATAGATTCAGCATACTCATGTTGTTATAGTGTTTTCTGTTCTTTTCCTTTGGAATTTTTTTCATAAAAGTATGCTTAAATGCTCTGATAAGATTGCCCTGATAAAATTGTAAAAAATAGAGTACTTTTTTTTTTTTTAAAGATTTATTTATTTGTGCATACAGAACTGGGGTACAGACCAGAGGCTCAGGGGCGGTGAGAAGCTTCACCAGAGACAGAATGGGGAGCAGAACAGGCAGATCGACGAAGTACACTGCTGAGGGGAGCAGCGGGCGGGTCAGGAGAGGTCTGCCACGCCATGTGGTCACCTCCGGGGCAGGCGGGAATCGAACTCATGCGGAGGCGGCTTTAGATTCTCAGTGCTGTGCTTTAACCCGCTGCGCCACCAGGGAGGGCCTAAAAATAGAGTACTTTTTACTGTTGGTAGGGCAGTTTTGTTTTAAATATTTTGAGTCTGTTGCTGAGTACATAAATCTCGTAGTTCTTCTTTGAGGCTTGTACTTGTATTTAATGCTTTTTCTTTGTGCATCCATGCTAATATTTAGTACAATTTTGTTTGATACTACTAATACTACAGTGTTATTTTGTGTGTGTGAGTTGGTCATTGTTGTTTGCTGTATTTTTTCTCATTAACTTATTTTCACTCTGTGTTTCCTTAGGAAGGATTTTTATAAGCAGTAGGCAGGTTTTTTTGTTTTTGTTTTTGTTTATCTTTTTGTTTTTAAACACCATGCCTTTACTAGGTAAGTTTATTTCTTTCTAATGTATTGAATTTAATAATTTATTTGTACATATTCATGGCAGTTTTAAGATATTTACCCTTTACTTTTTTTTTTTTACCTGAACTGTACTGATAGAGTTTTTATATTTCCCCCCTTGTTTTTTCATGTAGATTTTACTCTAGTTTTACCTTTGAAAAATAATTACAAACAAAGGGCTTTCGTGTTTTTTTAAGACTTGATAATTTCTCTTAATTTTTTTGAGTCCTATTTCTATCTAAAAGTTGTGTTTTGCTTTCTTTTTTCCACCTTTTTCCTTCATGCTGAAATAGATACTTTTGTATGTCTTTTTTTTTTTTTTTTTTTTTATGATGAGTGTCTGCTTATGTCTGGCAGTGACTTTATTTTGCAAAATTTGATTTTCTGCTCATGTTCCATGTTAACTCTAGGTCAACTCCTGGTGTTCACTCATCTTGGAAATCAGAGTAAAGAGTCCCAGTTTGGAACATTTCATTGTTGTAGTAAAGACAAATGTCCAAGACAAATTTAGTTTCTTATAGCTTCTGCACGGATTTTTTTTTTTTTTAACTTTTGCCAATTTTTTTTTAATTATTACAAAAGTTTATTTTTACATCATTTTGCATTTTTTTTTCCATCTCGATTGTAATCCCCGCGGGTTTCCCATCACCAAATCACCCGTCTGCACGGATTTTTTGTCAGTCACCCCCACACTCCAATTTTTAATGGTCAAAGCAAGTTGTATGGTTTATGTCAATAGCAAGTTATATGACTTATGTTAATAGGTGGGGAAATATAATTCTTTCATAAGAAAGGACATTATATTATGTGACTTACAATACAAAATCAGTTAACTTCTAAATTATAATTATTTTTTCTTTCTGTTCCTTAAAATTTGCAATTATCTCTTGAAAGTTATTATCAGAGAGAAATCTGCTATCCTAGTGTCTCATTTTGTTTGTTTTCTGTATATTGTCTGCTGTCCTTGTACACTTTAAGGTGGTCACTGTTTTCCCAAATGTTTCATGATTTCTCCTTGACAAGCTTATGCAGGGTTTTGATTTTATTGATTCTCCCCCCCATAATTCTTGTGAGTTTGAGATATAAGAACTCACATCTTTCTTTGCTTCTTAAGATTCTCAACCATTATTTCCTCTCATATTTTATTTCTAACATTACCTTTTGTCTTTGCCTTGTAACTCCTAATAACCAATTATTAGAACCTCTCAATCTGTCTTTCATAAGACTTAATCGCTCTTTCATGTTATTTTTAGCTCTCTCTTTATCTCTGTGCTACATTCTAAATTTCCCAGCACTTTTCATTTTCTAACTTTCTAGCTCCCTAACACTGTCCAGTTAAGAATTTGCCACTACTTTTTATTTAAATAGATTTATTCATCTGTTAATAGTTCTTTTTAAAACTATTTACAAATACTCATGTTTCATTTTTGCCACATGTATTTCATAATTTGTTTTTATTTTAAGGATTTCAGTACTTTTTATTCTTTCTTTTGAAAGACAGTGTAGCATATGTAGTTAAATTTATAGACTCCAGAGGTAGCCTGTCTCTGATTGAATTCTAGTTCTTCACATAATTATGTTCCTTAAGTCATATCTTTATCAATATAAGACTCAGGCTAGTATAAATATCTATTTTATATTTTTTGGGGAAATTTTTACATGGACTATATGCTATTTCATGTAAGATGCTTAGAGTAATGCCTAACATAAGTTCTTAGTCACTGTTAACTGTCATTTTTACCACCAAAACTGCTGTTATCACTGTCATCAGAGCATCATTGGCATCATCACTATCATTAACATGACCAGCGTCATTTCTTCTGTGATTGGATTCAATATCACTTAGTTCTGTTCAGTATATTTTGTATAATTAAGCAGTTGATATTTTTACTTAGTTAAGCAATTTTATGACCTCCTCATACACACACTATTTTGAATTCATATTTTGTTGTTGGTTATTCTGATTATCTAAAACAGTATCACATTAATTAGTTGAGAAGTAAGATTAGTGAAAAACTCAAATTATAAAGCTTAAGGGATTCCAGGAAAAAAGTATTCATATTGTTTATTATATATAGTTATTTGGAGTCAAACTTCTATGCATAAACTTTCTTGAACGACAGCATACAAATTATTATTTCATAATATCTTTCTTTTTTTTTAAATATTTATGCTTACAGAACTGGGGTACAGGCCAGTGGTATGGTGGATGAGAGGATCCACCAGAGACAGAATATGGTGCGGGATAGGCAGATTGACAATGTATATTGCTGAGGAGGGCAGTGGGCGGGTCAAGAGAGGTCTGCCACTTCATGTGGGTCAGCTCCCTGGCTGGGGATCAAACTCATGCTGCAGTGGCTTTGGAGAGCCTCATAATGAGGTGCTTTAACCCATTGTGGAGTTAAAGAGCCCCTCATAGTATCTTTTTAAGGGCATTGTTGACTTTGCATTTGTAGTTTATTTATGTGTGTCTAGGAAACAGTGCATCCAAAGTTCTTGCAAGCAGTTTGTTTTCCCAATTTTTTATAAATATTCCAGTTTTTTGTTGTTGTTGTTATTACTGTTATTTTTTATTTATTTATTTTTTTAAGGTAATGTTGGCTTATAACACTGTATGTGCTGCTGAGGCTTAGCATCACTTCTTGATATATGTCCTCGCACCTCCTCTGCTACTGTGGCACCCAAAACCTCCACTAGAGTCCACAGTGCCCCTCACTGTTTCCTCCACCCTATTTCTGCAGTCAATTTTCTAGGGTTGGTTATTGGTTGATTTTATCTTTGTTTTGCTTCTCTGTGTTACTGCATGAGACAGACTACAGTTTAGCTTTTGTGACAAGTAGTAACACCCTCAGTTAAAGAGATTCCTGACCTTGGAATTCAGAATAACTGCCTGCTTTCTCTGTAGTTGTCCAGGGCTCTTGCATCTTGGAGTGTATCTTTATTTTCTCTAGGATTTAGGAATGATTCTAACCATGGCAAATATTACTGTAACATATTAGTAGACTCTAATTTGAAATAAATGAAAATCAGGCCATGGCCCTGTTGAAAATAGAACAGATAAACAATACCAGCTGATGTTCTAAAGACATAGGTGTTCTAAAAATACAGCTTTAATTGGTGGGGATGCTCTTTAAATATATATAGTTTACAATCCTTATTGTCTCTTTTCATTGGGTGACCAGGATGAGGTCAGTGAACACTCATTCAGTAAGTCAGCCTCACCTGAAGCCTGTTTGGTATACAGCACTGCCCTGTTTTCTGTGGGATTCCTGGCATATGTGTAAGAGACATCAGTAAGCGAATGAAAGAGGAATGTGGACTTTATTTTTCACAAGCACAGGAGTAACTTAAAGTTGTATAGACTCCTGTTTTGGGTAACATGGGTTGTTTAGAGGAAATCTCTCTGTCTGTTTCACAGTGTAAGTATAAGGAAGGAGTGTGGGGTCACAGAATAGCCTCATGACTGAAAAACCAGCTCAGTCTTACCACGTACCAAGTAGACTTTGGTTTCCATTGCCATATACAGCATGGATAAAAGTAATGCTCTATAGCTCACAACATTGTCATGAAGATTAACTGTACTTGACACAGTACCTAAAAATAACACCCACCCAGTAAATATTATTGAAGCACGCTAGTCAGCATGACAACAACCTGTTAATGCTTTTAAATTGCTGTTTAGCTTGTGTCTATCTGTACCTATGCATGCTGAATTTATGGTAGTTATGAACTCTACAGATTTATCACTGCAATAAGATCTGATAGGAAGCTAATTTTATGTTCTGAATAATTGCCAAGTGTGTCTAATGTAGAAAATGACATGCAGTTCACTTAAGATTGATAGGAAGTATTCTGTGGGTGCAATTTTCTGTAGTTTAATATAAGAACTAATTGATATGATGAAGTAAACAAAGAATATTTTGCCATGTAAGTGAATATGTTAATTGAGGTAATACGTACCAAAGAAGACAAAATATAGATGAAGTGTTTCAAATGTTGTGAACCCCAACCTGTTATTTAAGCCTCTTTGTGTTTCAAAGCCAGATACTATTCTATGATGGATTTAAGAGTATATGTATAAAGAGGGAAGAGGAGAAAATAAACTGCAGAGAGCTTGAAGATGTTAGATCTTGATAATTCAAGGTGTCTCTAGCATGCATAAAAGACCTAGCCATCCATTTAATAATCATTACCTCAAAAATGCAATATTCAATAAACACATTCTTTAGCATACATTGTCTGGCTCTGGGAACATTGCAGCTAAAAGGGTCTGGATTCTGGGAAATTTAGGGTTGTACTTCAGTAAAAGGTCTCTCAAACACCTGATAAGAGAGATGAGTAGTCAGAATCCATCATCATAATTGAGAAATCGTAAGTACTGCTGATTTGTCATGTAATTGCACATCTGACTTAGAAAATGGGTGTCATTATTATTAGAATAATTTTACAGGAATTTTTAAAAAGCAAAGGCTGCTAATAAAACACATACCTGATTCAGAAGTATCCAGTTTAAGAGACTGATGCTGGCCTTTTCTGTTAGCTAAAATATAAATATCACTATCTCATTTCAATAGTAAAATCAGATTATTTAGATCACTAGTGTACTTTATTATACTTAAAATATTATTTTCAAATCTTTGAAGCAGTGGAACTCAATTATGCAAACCAGGAAATTTTAGACACCTCTAAGGCTATTACATGAAAGGGAGCCATAAATGATGACAGTATCATTGTGATTCTCTACTGCCTACCAGTGTATGTTTGACCTCATTCATTTAGCAAATACTTATAGTGGAGTTGTTATACATCAAACCCCATGCCCTCAGAAGGTGTCCAGCCTAATGGAGTAGATAGAACCTTAAGCATGTAATATTAATACATTGCAATGCATGTTGAAGTAAATTATGTTGATGCAGAGAAGATATTTTGGAATCATCGTTAATTCTTTCCCCACTGGGAGCAAAATTGTCACCAAATCTTGCCACTTTTCTCTCTAGATCATGTTTTCCAGGAAACTGAATGAACACCTACTTATATATACTACATGGCCTTTGTCTTAGTTGGCATGTTTATTTTCAGTTAAAAGGTCTGCCATTCCTATGAAATCATTTTAATGCTTGTCATAATGCTCTGTTCACTGTCTTTCTAAAATGTCACTTAAACCATTTCCCAAGTCTTCACAGGTTGTGTTTACATTTCATGTGGGTCAGTTAACATGGAAACAAAAACTCCATTGAGTAGTCTAGTTGCTCCCTGCCCTCTGTCAGGCATCTCAATGTGTAACTTCACCTTAAGCATTACTTTAAAAGCCAAAACCCCATCTAGGGTGTAGAAAATCTTTATAGCTACTAGAATTTTGCCTGTGGTGTTCCCATGTCAGAACAGCTCTTGATATACCATATGAGCCATGTTCTGTCAGTTACTTGTGCTTGTGTTAAATTCTTGATCAAGCGTATCTCTTCTGTCACCAAGGTTGCCACTTCTATTGTATCTGTTGCACATCTGTAGGGAACAAGTCTGTCTTGTTCTTATTTGAAGATATTATAGATATATTTATAGAGCTGTCTTAAAAATTTCATTAATTAGTTGGTTTTGAACCTTCAAACCTCAATAGTGATTATACTATATTTGCTGTATTGTCATTGGAATATAGTAATGTCAAATTTAAAAATAAATAAATGTGTAAGCTGCCTAGATCCAAGCAGTACACTGTGAGTCTCTTAAAAGGAGGAAGCTGGCAACTCTTCTGGAAATCAGACCATGCCTCTGGGCCAAGAATTGGCTTTGATATATTCTTTATTCATTGGGGACTGTGGATGAACAGCTGCCTTTCGAACTTAGCCAAGAGAAATTTGCTGACAAGCATAAATATGAATAGGGCAATAAAGCTTGCAAACAACAACAAAAGAATGTTGATGCAGAATCTTAGAAGACTCAAAACCAATTTCCTTTCTATCATTTTCTATATCTCTTGCCATAATTCTTCTATAGTTGCCATGCCCATAAGCAATGTCAGATCAGAAATGACAAATTACCTTTTTTAAACTTGTACTAGGTGAATTAAAAACCAATTAACTTTTAATTTTTTTTCTCCATGTTCATAGCAGATCTAAATTATCAATCTAAAGTACTCTGCTTTAGTGATAACTTTGAAAAACTTAAAGGATTCCCAATTACAAGAGATAGGATGTTCAATGGAATTTTTAACATCAGCTTGATTTACTCAAGAGTCCTTATCTTCAAAAAAGAGTTTTAAAGGTACATTTTATTGTCCTGTTTCACTCCACTCATGTCACTTGTTACTCTTTCTGGCTATAAATGATTTCTTGTTCCTGTTCAGAACAGACCCATGGCTGCCTTACTAAAAAGCATTTCAGACTACCCGTTTCCCCCTCCGCCCTTCCTTCCACAAAGTCTTTTTTTACATGTTTGTTCTCAAGTATTAATGGGAATTACATGTATAAATCACACATTAAGTGAAGCTACTTCTTCATGTCATTTCCCTAGGAGAATCTTAATCTTTTATTTGATGGCCACTGCCAATATAAGGATAAAATAGATCTCTGCCTTTTGAGACAATTGGAATGAGATGCTACCATGCAGGAAAATTTTCATCATTTTCTGATAAAATGAGTGGATTTTCTCAAACCTGGGCATTCTATTAGTATACCTAATTCATTTTTATCCTCACATTAGGGTTAGGCCAGGGCACCTCTGAACAGGGAAAGTGTGTATCAATGAGCTTAGGTAAACTCAAGGCACCTAGAAGTTTTGAGGACTTGGATATGAGGTGGGGACCAGAGGAGGCGAATTTAGTAACACAATGTAAATATTAATTCTGGTCTCTTCCTTAGTCATCAAAAGTTAGATTTGATTTGGAAGGAGGAGAGGGAGAAAGTAGGAGAATCATAAAAGGTAAATAGAATTATAAGAAAAGGCTCGTGGCCAATGGCTAGCTGTGGAAATAGTGGCCACATTATAAATAAGCTTTCATGGCAGCCAGTGGTTTTACACATTATTGTGAAAGCACTCATTGAAAGAGTACTCAATTAACAGATTTATATTTTGATAAGATCAAGCTGATGATGCTGAAATGTCAGGTGGATAGCAGTTGGATGGATAAATAGCTAAATAAATACATAGGGATAGAAATAGATATATAGATATGAAAGTTGTAACATTTTATTCTTGAATTCTACAATATAATCTTTCTACTTCTTCATCCTGCCTGATTTGGTATTATATAATGCCAAAATATAAATACATTATATAATGCCAGGATATAAAATATGAAATACGGCCTTAGCTAAGAGGTAGAAATAATACAAATAGATTAAGGGATTGGATTGGATGCGAGCAAATGTAAATAAAGCATTAGCACGAATTTCCAATTTAAGAATGTGAGAGAAGAAAAAGGACACTTATTTAGTATGATGATAGCATTTGTGGTGACATTTAGAGGAATACATTATGTTGATGTCAGGTTGATGATTATTTACACAACTTCTATTCTTAAAGTAGTAAGTACCGTAGGTAAAACTGTGAAATCAAAGTTTGGACAAATGGGGGCAGCTTATAGATAGCCTTGTGTTCAATTCCATGGAGGTTTAGATCATGCACTTAGAGATTTAATTTTCAGAGTAAAACAAGATGAAAGAGGTAATGACTTACAGAGAGCTAACCTGGAAAAAAAAAACAACATGTACAGGTAGGGAGAGGTAGAAAGGACTACCAAAAGAGACAGGAAAAGATTGACCTGAGCTGTGAATGAACCAGGAGAGTAAAAAGTCCAAAGAAAGGACTTTAAGATGCAAAGAGAGAAGTTACGTAAAATCCATGTGTCCTCAAGAGGTGAAGCTTGTTTCTTAGCTAAATAAGGAGCTGTGCGACTGTCCTTTGATAAGTAGGCCACACTGATGACATTATGTTTACCTCTCTCTGCTACACTCTCAAGTTCACAATGACAGTTGCCCATATCTCCGTGATTATGTGTACGTGTCCAAGCTGTTTATGAATCCTTGACCTTTCCCTGCTTTACTTCTCCTGTAAAATAACTTACTTTACATTGCGCTGTGATTCACATTATACCTGATGTAAAACTTCTTCTACTTTTGTACATGGCAGATCAAAATTCTCTTTGGCATTTTGATTAAAAAAAAAAAAAACCCACCATTTTCTTCTCCCTAATAATGATGAGATAATTTCCCCCCCCCCTACTAGAAGCCCATTAGGTCATCTGAGTAACCAGTGCTTCACTTTCCATATCCCCTTTCTATTTAAAGACTCTAATCTTCAGTTAAAACAGGAAATGTAAACCACACTATATCTCCTAACTCTTTAGCTTTCTATCTTGGACTTCAAAGACACTATGTTCCTTTTTTTCCAGGTTATATTATTATGGTCAACTGAATCAGAAATAATAAATACCAGTCAGTGAACTTGAAACTCCCTGGTGGGTCGCATAGCTGATATTTGCTGCAGGAAAGCAGTGTACTTTCTAATTTGTCACGTCAGGCCTCTGCAACACATAAGCAGGAAGTAAGACTGAATTCCTCAAACCTGCTTCTGCCTATGAATGTTCTTTATTGTTCTGTAAAAAAGTCCCCACTTTTTGGACCGTGACCCTCCATAAAAAATTCATTCTGTGTCATTACCTAGTACATGAATAGCAGTAAAGACATATGCATGCTTTGGACACATAGTTATGACTGAATCAAAGTTTCCTGAAATAACGCTTTCCTTTATACCAGGTTGTGGTTCTTTTTTTTTTTTAAAACGTGTTATACTGTGTATTGTGTGTGTCATTACACAATAAAAAAAAAACTTAAGGAAAACACCTATCTATTGATATGCAAGGATGCCTTAATGGATCACATCTCACAATTATAAAAACTTCAGATAAGATTTCAAGTATTGCTTTTAAATCCAAAGGACTAGATTCACCTCTGTTTCAGTAGTTTCCAAAAGATTACGTGCATAAATATTGATCTTTTTTGATACTTATTTTTATAGCAGATATTTGAGCCCTAATCCCCCAAATTTCTGATTTTATCATTGCAAAGGCTCTAGAATCTACACCATTTATTTAACATTTCCTCCAAGTAGACCTAATACAGGTAGCTAGAAAATGACACTTTGGGAACATTTTCTTCAGTGCATTACCATCTTCATTTCTTTTTAGCTTCAATTTTGAGTTCTTTCATTACTTTATACTTTTTATTTATGACCTCCTTTGTCATAATCTGAAAATCAGAGATAGACTCATTAGGTATTTTTACTCCCTGCCTTTACCTCTATCAGAAAGATGATCATCAAGTAGAACAAATAACATTATTTGTGGCCTCAGAAGACAAAAGTAGCACCTGCCACTCCTTGGGCATCTGTTAATTGCAGGGAAAGGAGTTGGGGGTGTTTGGAGAAAAATTGGAGCATGCATTTTAAACCACATTTCATTACATTTGCCATTGGTGACACCACTCTGTCTACTCCAGTGTCTCATTTTATTTTCCCGACCCCTGTGCATTTTCAGGAAACAGCAGTATCCTCTTTGTCAGTCCCTCTTTTCACAAAGTTATGTTAACTTTAGAACTAAGTTTTCCTCTTTGTCATTTGTTCCTGATAATGTGCTTTGTGTAAGTCTCAAACCCTTTCTTACATCAGCTGCATTTGAATAGGCGCTATTAACACAGATATCCTTTCACACCCTTTCATAGAAATCCTAAGCCATGATGAATCCTCCTGGATTCTCTCAATGTATAATTTACTGTGTACTATTTATATTTTGCTTCATAATTGCTCCCATTAAAAAAGTATTAAGGTCCCAGCAGCATATGTTATCCTTTTCCCTGTAATCTATTAGTGGTTAGTACAATTCATATCTAAATCAGTATTTAATAAATATATTGCTGAAAGAATAAACAGTATAATATCTACCATTCTAAGCCATTCATGTGTTTTTAAAGTTTGCATGTATGTAGGTGTTCTTCTCCTGACTTCCTGTATTAAGGAATTTTCATCACTCTACTGTTATTTTCACATGTTCATCTTTTAATCGGTCTCTTTTAGGGAATTGTTGAAATAGAATGTAGTTTAATACAGTAGGTAAAGTGTAGGAAAATTGATTAATTAATTTACTGTCTCTGTATTATTTTTGGTAAATGGAAGGCACAGTTTAGGTTTTCATTAAGTCATGTGTTTATTGCAGTGTCTAATATAAACTCCTCCTACATTCCACCAAAATATCAAGCCACTTATCAAGACAAAAAGTAGCAGTAATTCTAAAAATCAATACTAACATGTAACCAGATGCTGAAATCCACAATAAAACCCCATGAACATAAATCACGTGAAACTGAATTGAGAAAAAACAGTCAAACTTTACTTCATTAATCACAGCCTCCCTGTCAAATTTAAGAGGACACTTTAGCTGAGACCAGCATGACTCAGAGGCCCAAGTTCCATGGTAGTCATTACACAACCAATTCTCACTCCGAAAAGATGCATGTTTTTGAGATAGCCATATTTTTGTGTTCACTGAGAGGCAATTAACTTCCAGAAAATATTTCCTCAAGAACTGAGAGGTAGACTCATGACAAACTTATTTTGACCTCTATTCTTCACAAGCCTTAGGAAATTTCTATAGTTAAAATTGTGAAATAGGTCAGTTTTCCATATTCCCTGGTGGTTTAGTGAATGTGAGTAAGAAGCGTTATCTACGTTTGCAGTATGGTTCTTTACCAGAAGTTTTCTCAACCTTGGCACCATTGATATTTTTGACTGTAATTTTTTTGTTTGTTTGTTTTGGAGGCCTGTGCTGCATATCACAGGCTGTTTAGCTGTGTCCTTTCTTCACAGATGCCAGTAGCACCCTCCTCTTTCCAGCGCAATTATAAAAGATGTCTTTAGACTTTGCCAAAAGCATCTTGGAGCACATGGCCTCCAGCTGAGGATTATTGCAGCAGTAGGTTGCAAAAAGGAGATGACAGTTTTGATAGATATTGCCTTATTTAAGGATCAATAAAAGAGAGCAATTAATTTTAAATATAATTTATGTTTTAAATACTCTAGTTTAAGGGAAAGAAAATATTATCTGAAGACTCAGGAAAAGCGTGCCTTTGGAAACAATGGATTTCAGCTTCAGTGGGAAAAAAATCAGAGACTATTTTTACTCAAGGAATGTTAAGACTGTCAATAAAGGGAGGGAAGAGGGGTTAGCCATACTGAGAAAATGGGTATCAGAAGTAGATAAGTTGACGACATGAAAATCTTGGCAATATTTTTTAAAAGCTAGTGATGTATAGTGATGGGAAGAGGTAGTGATATAAGCATTCTTAATCATTTCACACAATCTTTCTGGAGTGCAATTTAATACATATGTGTGTGTTTATAAAATCATAAAATCTTATAAATGAAAATACTTTTTACCCCTGCATTCTACTTTAAGAAATTACCTTTAGAGGGGGAAAAAAAAAGTGTGAAAGATTTATATACATGAGTGTTCATTTTAGTGTTATGATAATAAACAAGTGAAATCAATATAATTGGTCAAAGTAGAGAGTGTTGAATAAATTTTGGAACATCTGAATATTGCCTGGATTGGGTACAGTACAAATACAGAAATAGTTTTTGATTACATACGTGAATTATTTAATGAAATGCAATACATCCATATTCAATGATGACATTGATGTGGGTGTGAATTTGTGTTTTTGTCTATGTGTATAATAATGAATGTTTTCCTAAGTGTATTTTACCATGAAAGCACACACTCATACATCATCATGTTATTCATTGAAGATAGTGTCTAATACTTATTCAGAAGAGGAACTTTGTCTTTTGGCCATTATAAGCATCATCTAAATCCATAATAATCACTGCTTTTCTAATACCATACCTGGGAAATATCTCAAGTTCTTCCACCAAAGTTTGCTCTTTAGGGAAAAAAAAATATTTTTCACTTTATATTTTGTAACAGTTTTATGTTCACCACAGAAGTGAATGAAAACTACATTGTATTGCCATGTACTCCTGGTCCCATATATGGGACCCTCATAACTTACATTCTCCCCAAGGTGATGCATGTGTTATAATTAATGAGCTTCTAATGACACATCATTATCACCCAAAATTCATAGCTTACATTGGGATTTCACACTTTCTGCAGATAGACAATTATATAATTATAATGTGTTCACCATTATAATATCAGAGTATTTCTGCTGTCCTAAAAATCACCCATTCTTCTGTTTGTCCCTCACACCTAGAACCCCCTGAGCTTTTTACTATCCCCATAGTTTTACCTTTTCCAGAATGTCCCATGGTTGGAAACCTATAATACATAGCCTTTTCAGAATGATTCATTTCACATATTACTGTGCTCTTAAGGTTTCTACTTATATTTTCATATTTTGGTAATCCTTTCATTATAGTGTTAAATAATCCATTGTTAAATGTATCCGTTCTCCTATTGAATGGGTTATCTGGTTGTTTGCAAGATTTGGTAATTGTGACATCACCTGCAGATTTCCTATGGACATAGACTTTCTGTTCTTTTGGGTAAATACCAAAGAACACAATTACTGAGTCACAAAGTAAAGATGAGTATAGTTTTGCAAGAAATTGTCAAACTGCCTTACAAAGTGTCTGCAGAATTTTGTTTCTACCAGCATTAAGTGAAAGCTCCTGTTCTCGTGGCTCATCAAGTGTTTAGTGTTCTCAGTGTTCTTTGTTACTTTAATTCCTTTTTATCCTAAAGCTCAAATCAAATGTTACATCCTCTATACTATTGTTATACCCAATCAATGAAATAGTAATACTCCCCCTCTATACGCAAACTATCTTAACCACTAATTTTAACCATTGGTTTTAATTTTCTGCTTGCTTCAAGTTTTGTATATCATTTCTCCAATAAAATATTAACTATTTAATGATGCAGCCATTCTGTGTCCAAGGTAAATACTACAACATTTCTTTAAAATACAAATATTAACTAATTTGTTGAGTAGGTGAACTGGGATTCTATTTTCCAATTTAAAAAACTTTAAAAGGTAAAACCATTTAGAAATGTACTCATAAATGTATCTCAGCTGCTTCGTTTTGTTAAGTTGGTAAATTACTTTTATGTTTAGCTATATTTCATAGACTCAGATATGGTTAGAGTGGAAAGTAAGCTACTTAACCTTTTAACTTATAGAGAGGAATGAGAGATGCACATAACAATTGAGACTCGGTCACATGATAGAACTCTGATAAGTCTCATTTATCACCCTTGGTAGTCTTTCCTCAAAACCGTGTTACTACTCTCTTTCTCTTTACTGCTCACTTTCTCCCTCTCTTTTAAGATTTATTTTATTTATGCATTCAGAGCCGGGGTACAGGCCAGAGGGGTAGGGGTTAGAAGATTCACCAGAGGCAAAGCAGGGAGCAGAACAGGCAGATCAACAAAGTACACTGCTGAGGGGGGTGGCCAGGGATTGAACTCTTGCTGAGGCAGCTGCTAAGCTTCACAGTGCTGTGCTTTAACCTGCTGTGCCACCAGGGAGGGCAGCCCCTCTTTTTTTTAAACTGAGTGAGGCGGGATTAGTTTTATACCATGAAAATGGATTCTTTTACTAGAAAATGCAAATTGGTAATTTACCACCGTGTTGAAAATGATCCATTTCATTAAAATAACACTATGAACTATATATGTTACTATGTCCCTTTTTGTATCTTTACTATGTAAGTAATTAATTCACATGAGGCACTGACTAAAGGCCAGTTGTCATGACTTACATCCTTTTACTTTACAATGAACTGAGTTTTATAGAAAATAAGTGGTTAAATTATTACTTTAAAAGAAGGATCTTAATACTGTATTACATTGTTTCACTGAACTGAATATTAACAAAAGAAGCTAATATTATAATGTTCACTACTAATCATTCCTTTGATATTTAAGCTTTGATTACTCATTATTTTGTGTCAGTGGTATTTCTGAGAAGGTCAACCCTATCTTTTGAAACAACAGAAATAAGTAGTGATAGAAAAATAAAGGCAAAATAAAGTATACTGCATTTTCTTGACTCTAAACATCCCTGTTTTACTAGCTTTTGCCCTTACTTGCTGGTATAGGTTCCACCCTTTCAGTAAAGGCCTCTGTCCTGTCATTGCAAGTATTTTGAGGAGTCCTAAAGTGTTTTTCTCTGATGTGCCTATATCCCTGTCTAATTCATAATACATGCTGTCCATTTTCTACGGCTGCCATAAGAATGTAACACAGGGCCCTCCCTGGTGGCACAGCAGGTTAAAGTAAAGCACTAGGAATCTAAAGCCACTTCAGCATGAGTTCAGTCCCTGCCCAGAGATGACCCACATGGCACAGCAGACCTCTCCTGACCCGCCTGCTGCTCCCCCACAGCAGTGTTCTTTGTCCATCAGTCTGTTCCACTCCCCGTTCTGTCTCTGATGAATCCTCTCATTGCCCCTGCACCTCTAGCCTACACCCAGTTCTGTATGCATAAATAAATCTAAAAAAAAAAAAAAAAGTACCACAAATTGGGTGGCTTAAAACAGCAGAAATATATTGGTCCTCCCTTGTGGCTCAGGGGGTTAAAGCACAGCACTAAGAAGCTTAAGCCACTTCTGCATGAGTTCGATTCCCACCTGTCCTGGAGGAGATCTACATGGTGTGGCAGACGCCTCCTGACCCACCCGCTGCTCCCTTCAAATCAGCAGTGTACTTCGTCAACCTGCCTGTTCTGCTCCCCACTCTGTCTCTGTTGAATCCTCTCACCCTTCGCACCTCCCTTTATTTATTGGGTTTAGAATCCAATTACTATTCATTGGGTTTAGAATCCACTGAAAATCCAGGATGATTTCTTCTAAAAGATTTCAAATTAATTTTAATTCCAAATCAGGTCCCATTCTGTTTCCAAAGTACCATAAGTGTGGGGATCACATCCAACCCACTTCATTTCACTTGGGTTTAGCCCAGCACGCCACCCTGTTTGCCAGGAGTGTTTATCTCTCCACATGCTGCTGTCCCTGCCAGGCTCGGTTGCCTCCACTGGGAACCAGTTCTCTTTGGCTGTGTCAGGCGGTGTTCCACACACCATGCCCACCACAGCCCCATTGTCACTGTTAGGGCGACTGCACATTGGTGAAGCCTCCGACCTGTCTCTGATGATGGCTGTGGTAACTGCACCCCTGCTACACACAGGTGGGATCGCCATCTCCGACTGCTGTACTCCACAGTGGCCTCACTAAAATACATGGAAAACTGACAGAAACTATCACATTTCTCTTGGGTTTCTGTAGTTAAAGTAGGTCCTAATTACATACCCCATGCTGTACTAAGAATTCCTCATCTCCATCATTTCTTAAGTTTCTTTACTAGGCAAAGCTTGACCTCTTCTTTTCTCAGAATGAGGTTTTTCAGGTAAGCTGGTTCCTGGCAGGTCTCTCTTTGCCTATTGTTCAAATATCGCTGGGCTAATAATAATTCTAGCAGTTGCAACTTACATTCAAGGTGGAGCCAGCCTTCTATTTCTTTTCATTTCCCCCTCCCACACATGTAGTATTTAAGCGAAGTGACTTAAATTGTTAAAATGTTCTGACACAGCTATTTTAATTACTTATCGTAGTTTTCTTTCTCTGTTGAGATAAATACTATGGAGTTGCATAAAATATAATTTTGACCTGTTAGTTATCATTCACATATATCTAGAATGTACTCTTCAGCAGCTACAAATGCTTTAAAATTTGGTTTGTAGAGAATGGTTATTCAACAACTGTTTATTCTATGCAACTGTAAACACCAGGTATTATTACAACTCTAAGAAAAAGATGGAAAGACAGGGGGAGAACACACAATGACAATGCAATATCAACTGTGCCTAAAATTTAAAGAAGTGGGGAATTGGTGCCCAATAAAACTAAAAAGATATGCAGTGGCCGGTGGACCCCATGCTAGAATATAAAACATTGGTCTCAGTACCACAGAGATCTACAGTATGTTTTATATTTAGAAGAGAAGTGCAAAGATCCAGGGGAAGTGTGTGGTGTCAATGCATAGTTGCAATAGGGGATGATGAAAATTTCTTCTAAAATGAGAGTGGTTACAGAGAAGGCCATATGCTGGAAGTCTAGGGATAGTAATTGGTTCAGTCTCTTACTATTTGATTTTGAATGTGGAGAGAAAGGGAAATATTTTCAAGTGATTCTTGGTTTCAATATTAGTTATCCATTTGTATAATATGCTTCAACCGTGACTACTTAGAAATTTGTTTTTATGATGGAGAGATATATAATTTAATTCTCCCAATAATCCTTCAAAATAGTTAGGAACCAACGCTCAACAAATATAAAGAGTTAATAGAAATAAGTTTAACTAAATAATGACAAACCTAGGGATTTGCTTTAACTACAAATTCCTGCTCTTAGCTTTTTAGGAAGATGGGTAGTAGCTTATGTTTTTGTTAGCACCCTTACAATATACAGTTCAAGCCTTATAGTAGGCCACTGGAATACAGAACTTAAATATGGAAGCGAATGGGCCTTTTGGGAGGGTTAGATGGGAGTTGTATATATATGGGCATTTGCATAGTGGCAGAGTCTATAATGAGAAAAGAACTTTAGATGGAACCCTTCTGAATATCAGCATCAAAGAGGGTGATTAAACAGTTAGGGCCAGTGAAGAACCAAAAGAACTAGA
This sequence comes from Condylura cristata, assembly GCF_000260355.1. Lineage (NCBI taxonomy): Eukaryota > Metazoa > Chordata > Mammalia > Eulipotyphla > Talpidae > Condylura > Condylura cristata. Next base: position 16,279,010 of record NW_004567114.1, read on the forward strand.
GAGTAAGGAATCAGAAAGATAAAAAGAGAGAATATTGTGGGGAAAAAAGTAACTTGAGAAAATTGTCTATAGTTTCCTATGCAAAATATAGGTCAAGTTAGATAAGTAAAATGTCCGTTCATCTCAACATTGGTAAATAATTGCAAGTGTTTTTTGTTAAAGATTTATGTATGCGTACAGAACTGGGGTATAGGCCAGAGGTGCAAGGGCAGTGAGAGGATTCACCAGAGACAGAGAAGGGAGCAGAATAGCCAGATCAACAAAGTACACTGCTGAGGGGAGCAGTGGGCGGGTCAGGAGAGGTCTGCTGCAACATGTGGGTCAGCTCCCTGGCCAGGGATGGAGCTCATGCTGAAATGGCTGCTGCTTGCTTCATAGTGCTGTGCTTTAACCCATTGCACCACCAGGGAGGGCCTGGAAGTAGTTTTAAGAAGATGTGAGAGAGGAGAATAGGATAAAAACCGGGGCAGGAAGGGCACATGAGACCATGGTGATGGCACAGGGGTGAATTGGTGGTTGAAGTCCACGGGAATTACACCTAAAGATGAAAAATGTACAAAATGCAGAATGATGTAATATATATATATATATATATATATATATATATATATATATATATATATATAAGAGCCCTTTTAGAGTAGCTTGAGGAATTAATAGATGAAGCAGTAAAAATTATATGAACATTGTCCTCCCTATGTGAAAGTAGTTTTCTTTACCCATTGCAATGATCATGAAATTTGTTTTTGAGCATCACTGATTTTAAAAAAGTTTATCAATACAAATGGCATACTGTTTTGTAATCTAAAACAGACGGCGGGAGTTCCTCTTAAGTATCTGTGTTAGATTTGCTGTTAACGTGGTCTAGCCCATTGAACTATCACAGAAACATCTATCACATTTGAAATAAAATTCTACTGTAAATACCATTTCAAGGTAAAATTGCAAAGATTTTTCCATATTCTAAAGGACACTGTTTAGAAACATTGCTTTGTTGTTAAGGGTACTTTAAATTTCATGCAGGGAGTACTTTCAATGGTCTTGTTATATGGAAAAGCCATTTTCTATAGGAATTTGATTATGTGTTATTTGCTTTTCTACTCAGAGACTGAGTTGGCTGTTTGTTCTTTTGTCCTGACAGCATGTGATAATTACTGTCAGCTCCCCTTACCTATTCCTGTCTAAAAGTACAATCCTTCATCAAAAACAAACTATGGCTCCATAAAAGGTTATAATTCTATTCAAAGGAGTAAGGGCATTTGCATTGTCTCAACTCTTTCTCTCCACTAGGTAAGGACTAGTCATTATTGAATAATGGTAATCAGTTCTCTCTAAGACATATTATTTCCAGTAATGTGTTAATTTTATGCAAATTGTATTAGAATAAAAAGATTTGGGTGGTCCACAGATTTTATAAAGGATATAACATGTCAATAGTAAACATATTTAAGAAGGGCATAGACTACTTCATTGTCTTTCAATTATAAAGACAATGAATTTATTTCAGACAGACATTACTGGGGAAAATTCCGGTTTTCTTAAAATTGTATTTTGTTCTCCCACATTCTTCATTTAATTTGTATGTAAACACCCTTCTCCTCTCAATGGAACATATTGGCGTTTTTTGCTTCAGCAATTCTCTTTTGGTAACTTATCCCATATGTTTGTTAGCCTTTGCATAAAATTGTTTTCTCTGAACTCAGCTTGTGAACTATATACTGTATGTATCTGCCAGAATGAGGATTGTTTGGATTATTTTCATACAGTTAACTTCATAATTAGAAACATTTTAGCTACTTGAAGATAATGAATATAGATCTCATTTACAGAAATAGGTAAAAGTATAATTTTAATATAGATTTGATTCTTTGTTTCATTTCTGTTTTCTAATGTACGTCACTGTCAAATGGTCAGTTTGTCATTGCTGGATGCTGGACATGGAAGATAAACAGCCATCTCTGCGTTACATTGTTGGGGCTGCATTGCATAATTCTTTTCTTCTTACCTTACAGAGCTTCCATATAATGGAGTGGAAAGAAGAAAAAGGAACTGTGTTTTTTGTTTGTTTGTTTGTTTGTTTTTTTAATAGCTAAGTAGTTTTTCAATGGGTTGTTGACTTTAAAAAGTATTGAGTAAAAGTGCTATTAGAGTTAAAATGCTAAGTTTTAGTTGAATTGAGAGATTATATTTCAAGTATTAGAAAGTTCTATTTTAGTTCACATATGTACAGATTATCTACTCTCACACTGCTAATAAGAAGGTTAACAACAAACATTTCCTTTTATTCATTCATTCAGTAAATATCTATTGAGTTTCTACCATGCCTATCATTACCCCTGCTCTCTTGTCAATGCCTCAATGTGGAACGGGAAGAGACATCATAAATAAACATTAAGTCAGGTGCTATGAAAAGTGTTATAGAGAAGAATGTAGTAGGGTAAGGAAGTAGAATAGGGAGTAGTACTAATTTTAGATCAGGTATTTAAGTAAGACCTCTCTGATCAGGTGGCAGGGAGTAAACATCTGAAAGAAGAGAGGCGTGAAGCCCTGCAGGCATCTGGGAAGAAAACATTCCAGGCCCTTTGTGCCCATAAATTGGGCTTTGTGCACCAAGAAAAATTAGACACTGAATTGCTTCTGTGGGATAATTAGAAAAATACAAGTTCCAGATTGCAAAATTCTACAAGATTTGTCATCTCTACACACAGATGTGTAGGATTTAATGCTCTAGTGTACTAAAGTAGTCAGGAACCTCTTTATGGAAGAAGTAACCCTTGAAAAACAAAAACTGTCAGATGTGGCTATTTATTGCTATTTATTTACTGAATATATATTGCACATGAAGAGCAGGAAAAGGGGCATTTCAGAAAGGAAAGAAGGTGATCAGAATTTCAAAGGATGGTCTGTGGGCATGGTGGTGTTCTTCTGAGGAGGTATGAACTATTCCTCTTAAGGATATACACTGCTATAGACTGATGCTACCCTACTAAGAATAAAGAAAGAAAGAAATCCAAAGGACAGTGTATTCTTTTCTGGGGCTTCTGTTAACAATTGCCACATATTTGTTGGCTTTAAACAGGATCAGTTTATTCTTTTATAGTTGTGGGTGCTAGATTGGAAATCAGTTTTACTAAGTTTAAATCAAGGTGTCGACAGGGCCTTATTCCCTCTGAGGGAGACTCTGCTCCCTGCCTTCTCCAGCCTCTGAGTTCCTGGAGCACTTGATTGTGGCCACATGCTTCCAAACAATGCCTTGCTGCCATTTTGTCCCCTGTCTTCTGCCTGGCTTTTAAAAGGACACTCATGATGACCTTAAGGCCCTCCTGGATAATCCAGGGTTATCTCCTCATCTCAAAATCTTTTACTCAGTCACATCTGGATAACCCCAATTAATCTACTCATTTCAAAGTCCTTAAGCTAAAATCACAACTGCAAAATAAATATTACCATATAAGGTAATAGGCTCAAGGTTTCAGGAATTAGATGTTGATATCTTTAATGGGATATATGGGAGGGGGGTGCTAGTTAGTCCACTAGAGAGAAGGTAAGCATATTAGAACAGAGACTGATCTTATAAAAATAAAAAATACCTGGCCCTCCCTGGTGGCACAATGGGTTAGGACACAGAACTGCAAGCTGGCTGCAGCTGCAGCTGCTTCAGTGTGAATTCAATTCCCAGCCCTGGGGGTGATCCACATGGTGCAGCAGACTTCTCCTGACCTGCCCACTGCTCCCCTCAGCAGTGTACTTTGTTGATCTGGCTATTCTGCTCCCTTCTCTGTCTCTGGTGAATCCTCTCACTGCCGTTGCACCTCTGGCCTGTACCGCAGTTCTGTATGAATAAATAAATCTTTAAAAAATAAAAAATAAAATAAAAATTTCTATCAGGAATACTTCCTCCATGTGTGTAGCAAATAGTTGTTTGTATTCACACATTTAGAAAAGATTTACTGGACGTCTTCATTGGGTATTCTGTAGGTCACAGTGGTAGGCATGAAAGTCAGCACATCTTCAATGTCACAGAATTTACATGTGAGGTAAAAGTGAGGGTAAAATAGGGACAAGAAATATATAGTCCAGGGCCCTCACTGGTGGTGCCACAGGTTAAAACACAGCACTATGAAACTAGCTGCCGCTGCTTCAGCAGGAGTTCGATCCCTGGCCAGAGAGGTGCCCCACATGGCATGGCAGACCTCTCTTGTCCCTTCTGCTGCTCCCCTCTGCAGTGTACTAACTCAATCTGCCTGTTTTGCACCCTACTCTTTTTCTGGTGACTCCTCATCAGCTCTGCACCTCTGGCCTGTACCACAGTTCTGTATGCATGTATAAATAAATCTTTTTTAAAAAAAAATGGGCAGTCCATAGGATGGACTGCATATCTTGTGCATATCTTGCATATCTTGTCCATATACTTAGTGTCCATGAGGTTAAGGATTAAAGAAATCAAAGCCCAAAAGAGTTAACTAAATTGTCTAAAGCCACTCAGCAAAGTGGTGAGAAAAGGAGCTATATTCTATTTAACCAATGTAGTCTCTCTAAGTGACCTTGATCCATGAACAGTTACTGAGGCATGGTTTCTTTTTAGACCAAGGAATTACATGTTTAAGAGTGTAGGCAAACCATATCTAGGATTGGCATACAGGGTGTATTGAAGGAAAGAAAAATCTAATCCAGAAGGAAGAGTTTGCAGGTTCATATGTGCTTAGTTGCACTCATTCAGCGCATAATTATTTGACTTCTCTGCCAGACTCTCAATTGCCAAGCAAAAGATCTACCTAAGTGGAATTTACAATCTACCTAGGATATGGTATCAACACCCACAGATTAAACAAATAGGTGTGCCAAATACAGACTTGGTGGTAGCGCAGGGCATAGCATTCCTGAGAAGAGAAGAAGAGTAGCATTAGATGGCTTATTGTTGCCTCTTGATGTTACCCCAAATTCAAAACGGGCTATAATCAGAATGTCCACAGGACTGCATTCCTTTCTGGAGCATGTTTTCTTGCTTTTCTAGTCTCCAGAGGCTCCCATATTCCATGGCTCATGGCCTATGAGTGAATCAAGTCTTCCTTGTACAATATTACATCATTCTGATGACTTTATTTTTCTCCCCTAGCATCTCCCCTCTTCTGCTCTTCAAGAACCTACTGACTTCAGTTAGGTTCATCTGGGTATTCTTTCTTTCTTTCTTTCTTTTTTTTCTCAAGATGATTAGCAGCATTAATTCCACCTGCACGTTTAATTTCACCTGACTGTGTAACCCAATGCATTTCTAGGTTCTTGAATGAGGTGTGACATCTTTGAGACTATTATTCTGTCTACCACACTTAGGCTAGATCCTGTGGAACATTTTAATTTTATTCTAGTAGTCCACTGCTGGTTTGTAAGTAGTCTGGTTATATATGTTCAGAAATTTCTTTTTAAAGAATAATTCTGAAATTTGGAGAACTGGATTCAGAAATGGAAGTAAAGAGGTTATTTAAGAAGCTATTTCATCCCAGAGGAAGTATACCCTAGACTGGAGTAGTGGTGATGGAAATGGTTCAATGCAGGTGGATTTGAGAGAACATTCAAATTAGAGGGATTCAGCAAAAATGTAGGGGTGAAATTTTTGTATGCAATACCATAGGCTGTGTGTGGTACAGTTCACTGGCAGGGAGAACACCAGAAGAACAAGTTCTAGGGACAGAATAACATATGCTTCTGCAAGACCTGCAAGCAGCAATAGTAGGAGAGAAATAAAAGCACATAAGAGACTTTTTTTTTAAGAGTATGATTGGTGTTGAAATCTGTATATGTGAAATTGTTGTCCTTATGCTTTAAAATATAATGTCTTCCTAGATATAACAGAGTGGGCATGGGAATGGGTATTAGGCCAAGAGGTAAAATTCTTAGTATTTGAATGTTGGTAAGCCATTGATTTTCTACTATATAATCAACCATCTAAGAAGTCGTCAGTGACTACCATACATTCATACAGTTCCCATTCTGTGGAGTGATATCTTGAAGTCATAGCCACAGAATATTTCAGAAAACAAAACAAATAAGTAACATGAAGGTGTTCTTTTAAGTATCCAAGAGGTCCTAGATTTAAATTCCTTTGTTCACTGACAAATGCTATTTAAAACAATGTCTGACATGTAATGAGTCCTCAGGAAATAGATTAACTTATTGGAAACCTGTTAATATTCTTGTTAATATTAGTCATTGTCATTGTACATCAGTCTATTTTCAGAATAAAAATATCAGACTCTATTCTTGCCTTCAAATTATTAAATGTTTGTTGTGGGGGTTTTATTTTTACTTCGTAGGTCCCTTTTAATACAGTCAATGTGCACAATAAAAGTATTATTCAAAAAAATAGATTTACTTGTTCTAGCACATACAAATAAGTTTTCTTGAATCAATTTAATTTAAAAAAATATTAAGGCAATATTGACATACATACAGTACTGTAGATGATTCAGAACTGTAGGAGCAGATGTATGTTACCGTAACATATCAACCATGAAAAGAACTGTAGTCTCCACCATAGTCCATTGAGGCCCCCTCTGCCTTTGCTCTCCACCCTCACATCTCTACTGTAGCCTCTATTTTATAATGAGTTTGATTTTGGTTTGGTTTTGGCTTCGTCTTTGTTTTGTTTCTCAGCGTTATACATGAGTGAAACCATCTGTTATTTGTCTTACTCCTCCTGTCTTATTTCATATAGTATCCATTTTGTCACAATGGCAAAATTTCATCTTCCTTTTATAGCTGAGCAGTATTTTATTGTATGTGTATACCACTGCTTCTTAATCTACTCATTTGTCCTTGGGTACTAAAGTTGTTTCCATAACTCAGCTACTGTATTAGTAGCAAGTAGTATTGCTAGAACATAAATGCATGTATGTAACCCTCCTAATTAGTGTTTGCACTCTTTGGGTAGATATCGAGGAGTGGTATAGCTGGATTACATAGTAGACTTATATTTGGGGAAATCTCCATACTGTTTTCAAAGGGGCTGGATCCATCTACATTTCCACCAATAGTATTCAATTGTCCCTTTTTCTTCATATTTTTGCCAATACTTGTTGTTTCTAGCCTTGGTGATATGTGCCATTTTCACAGGTGTGATATGTTATCTCATTGTGGTTTTATTTTGTATTTCCCTGATAAATGATGATGAACATTTTCATCTGCCTGTTGGCCATTTGAGTATCTTCTTTGGAGAAATGCCTATTCAACTTTTCTGCCCATTTTTTAATTGGATTTTTGTTGTCTGTTTTTGAGTTGGATGAGTTTGTTATAGATCTTGGATATTAATCCCTTGTCAGATGTATGATGTGCAAATATTTTCTACCATTCAGTGGGGTGTCTTTTCACTTTAATGATAGTCTCTTTCCTTATACAGAAGTGTTTTAGTTTGATGGTGTCCCATTTATTTATTTTTTCAAATTAACAAGTCAGTAACAGAGGCATGTTTGGGTGCTATGGATGAAGATATGGCCTAATTTCTTTTCCCAGTGGATTTGGAATTATGTGGAGGGAAGATGAGTTGCAAAGAGGCAGTGATGATGCCAAGTATTTGTGTAATGTTCTGTATATTAGGTTTAATGTGTTGTGTCAATTCTAGGTCCAAAGCAAAAGAAAATTATACTAACAAGTATTTCATCTATAATTTAATATGTGCTCCAGGAAGAACACTGTAGTGAATTTTCATTGACAGACTAAAGAAGTAATCAGATTTGTATGAAATAAAGCCAGGAACAGTTCTTTAAGGCTCTTGAGAGGTAGGCAGTATAGGTAACTGGGGTGAGCAAATGAAATAAAGGGATTGGTCAGGGGGATCAGCTTCTAGGGAAAGAGGAATTATTTAGAAAATACTAAGTTGTGAATTTGAAGAACTGGTTGCTTAGGAGCAGTGTCATATTCATGGCAAGCAGTTGTATTAGAGCAGACACAGAGAGCTAAACTAGACTGTTGGAGGCCACTGGTGATTCTTATTTAAGAGAAAAAGATGCTTTCAAAATTATGTGATGGGGATTATCATGTTGGCTGGGTTGGAGATGTACTGGATTGAGGGAAAATGTAGATAAAGGAACTGTTTGAAGGCTTTTATTATAATCCAGACATCAGGAAATGGACCAAGATGAAACCTGTAAAAATGGCAATAAAGCTTATTATAGGGTAAGATGAAAAGGTAGAGGTAAAAGAGAGAAATAAAAGATAACTGGGGTTATGAAGTTGGCTTCTCTGAAACGGATGTTAGGAAGAAATGATGGCCATGTTAAAGGGACAATAACAATTTTAGCCCAATTTTCTCATCTCTCCCATCTGGGAAAAATTGTCTGTCAATTTCATACGGTGCAAACTTAATTGAGAAAATATAAAATATTAATAATTGTCACCATGAGATTTCTATATTGATGTTAGTCTCACTTTCAAATTCTTTTGAGTAGTCATGAATGTCCTTGGAGGATATTTTTATTGCTTTTAAAGCTTCTACTCAAAAATTGCTTTCAGGAATATCTGGCATCAAACTCCAAAATGTTTTCCTAGGAGGAAAATATTAAAATTTACTCCTTGATGAAAATGTAGTCCATGTAAAGCCAAAGTTGGTGTTAGAACTCATTGGTTTCCAGCAAGAAGTGCTGTTTCTCAGCACTTATCTGAGAAACACTAAGTTACTCATAACTTGCCTAATCTTAGCTATGTAGTGGTTGCTATTTTCTGGAGGACACAGCTTGAATGTAGTAATACATCTTCTAATACCCTTTGTCACCCACATTTTGAACTTCATCTCCTGCCCCTTTATCCTACAATTCTCCAGCCATGGGAGGTTAGTGACATTTCAGATATGCAAGAAGACATATATGGCACAGGTAGTTCTTACCCTTATGCATGTCCATGAATGACTGCTTAACCCACGAAGGATCTGTAAGTAGACTTTAACAGTGAGAACATCACCGTAGTCTAAAGTCTAACTCGTAGATTTAGGGATTCAACTTTTTTTTTATACTGAGAACATATAATCATCCATTTAAGTGCTTATAGAAGACTTCATTTGAACCAGACAATGAGCTAATCAAAGAAGCTACAGTGTTGAATGAAGCAGATCTGCTTCAACTTTGTCATACACTTCCCTTCCAGCTGAAGAACGGAAATGAAAAGTGAAAGTCCTGCTTGTCTGAGGGGCAAGAAAACAGGGTGCAAGTGGCAGAGGCATGACTGGTTGTTAGCCATAGAAGGGTCACTGGAGAAAGTGGAAGTTCAGTCTGGCACTGTCAGTCATAAAGGGAGAGTAAGAGTGGTGCGCAAAGAGGATGGAGAAATAAGCAGGGACAAGTAACAAAGTCAGAAGAATATAAATGCCATGCAGTGTTTACTTGACCATAAGCCCCTTGTGGGCTTTAAGGGGGAGAGTCATATGGGTAGAATTGTATGTTAATACTGATATAAGACTTTATAATGAAGTTTTTACTATGCAATGCATCACTATTAACAAAGCAGTCCTTTCCTGCCAATATATGTTACCTCTCTGGAGGAAAGTCATAAAGGAAATCAATTTTTTTCTTTTTCTTTTTTCTATTAACAAGCATTTAAAAAAATGAAATATCTAATAACAAATGTGGTGAGGGCTAGAGCAATCAACCTTTCCTTCATTCTTAGGGCATGCTTATAAACTATAAGAACATTTGAAGTAATGCTGCATTACTTTACGAAGTAAAGTACATGGATATGTGCTTGCTGAATATATGCTTGCTATGTGACTCAACAGTTTCACTCCTAGGTATTCACCTGAGAGAAACTCTCTCACACCTGAAACAGATTATCCACCTAGATATTCACCTCTCATGATCACAGATACACACAAAATTGAAAATAACAGATATCCCTCCATAAATAACAGAAAAACTGTGGTATATTCATGTAACAGGATCCTAAAAAGGTGTTAAAATCAAATGCATTCTACATATTGGCTCATCAGCAAGGGATTCTGCAAAATGTAAAGTTGAGTGAGTCAACTTCTGAATAACAAGTCAGAAAATAACACATATTTATGTAATTTTAAAAGACAGGAAGATGAAGCCATATACTATTTAAAGAGTTGCACATGACAAACACTATAAAGGACAATTCTCAATAGTAGTGGTCATAGTATCTATTCTGTCTATTCTATGGACTTTTTTGTGTTTGTTATTACATAAAGCCTTTTAAAATTGCACAGTTGGTATATACACTTGGTATGTATCACTGAACAAAATCGGGTAAAAACTCTTTATCCTCAGAGTGGTTGTAGTCTAGTTGTTAGAAATAAATTTTTGTGAATTTCCCTAGTATTGTGAGCTCCCTGAAATACTGACTCTATGTTTTAGTTATCTTTGTATACCTGGCACCCAAATCTTACATGTTGTGGGCATGTTTATGGAATTGTATTCAACTACATGCATAAATACTGTACTTTGTGCTCCATTCAGTAAGATAAATACAAATTGTTACAGGGTTTGTAAATCACAGTTACAATCTAAAATTTAATAACAGCTTGCTAGAGCTTTATTTATTGATCTTAGCAATTACTGAACATATAGAGACTGATTCTAGTTGTGATACCCTAATGAGATCAAGGTTTCTGAGCTGATTTGTGTGTCATTGTAAGTTTTGCAATGGGAAAGCAGACAATGATCTGAAATGTTTCCCAAGAGCCATAAGAATATGAAATTGATTTGAGTAAAAACACCACAATTGAAACTACTCTTAAAAATTCTGTCAGTAAATTTAACTTTTCTGTGAATGATGATGATGAATTAATTCTAGCATATCCAGAGCATAGATCATGTAAAAAAAATGCCATTACAGATGGCAGATCTTCTTCCATTATATTACAGATCTTCTTTTGCATTCATTCATAAGTAAAGTTAGAAGCCCAAGTTATACTTCTTAGAGAAAATTGTTTGACACTGTCAAACATCATATATTTTGTAATCTTAATATGTCTCCTTTTCACATTATGAGATAAGTAGACATTGATAATAGTGCTAATCATCTTTATTGTCATACTTTTAAAATTTTATCTGATATTTCTATAAATTGTGTTTACATTACTTATGAATTTTAGTAGTATATGAACTATATATCTTATTTCTCTGAAAATTTTGCATTCTTTCTCTTCAGTGATTCTACAAGTTATTCCTATATATTACAAAAATTGGTATTGAATCCTTTTACAGTTTTCAAAGTTAAGTGGCAATGTAGTTGTGTATTGTGTGTGTATGTGTGTTTGTGTATGTGTTCATTCACCTTCATGTTACAGAAATAAAGGCAGGATGTGTTTCTGGAATGACTGACTCCTTAGTATTCATCATATTCTCAGAGGAGGTGATAGCTAATTTATTGATGGGCAGTAGGTTCTTTAGATAATGGAATTGTTACCAGAAACAAAAGATATTAATATTGCATTTAGATACATCTCCCATTATGCTTTTACTGAAATAACTAGATCTAAAAGGTATGGACATTTTTTATTCTCTTGGCTAAAAGTTGATCTTCTTTTGCATTCATTCATAAGTAAAGTTAGAAGCCCAAGTTATACTTCTTAGAGAAAATTGTTTGACACTGTCTAACATCATATATTTTGTAATCTTAATATGCTTCCTTTTCACATTATATTAGATTGTGCCTTGACAGTGACTTTTTGTGATTACAAATTATTATTTTTTTGTCTTTTTGCTTTTAGATTGAATAACATTTTCATGATGCAATCAGTCCTTACATAAAAACTTACCTTTTGTTATGTAAACAGTAATGTCAATTTAATAGAAATATCTGTTTATTGACTTAGGAGACTAGAGTTTTTTCATTATATAATTCAGAAGGAATGTTTGTATTATCATAACAAATCAACTTCTATTGTAATTATGACTCAGTTTCCTAAAGAGTAGATTTCAGAGTGTTTCTTAGGAGTTTATTATTCAGAAATAGGACATATTCCCTGCTTATGGTTTGGAAGGAGTAACATTATCAGAATTGTCATCTTACCCAAAGCAATATACAGAATAAATGCATCCCTGTCAAAGTTGCAATGACATTCATAAAAGAAATAACACAAACAAAAGTTCTAACCAGCCACTACTAATAGCCAAAGCAATCCTGTGAGTAAATGGCAGTATCACATGCCAAGATTTCAAACTATACTGCAAAGCTTTAATAATGAAACAGTATGGTAATAGCATAAACATCTACACACAGATCAATGGAGCAGATTGTAAGTTCATATATAAATCAATACCCATATGGACAGTTAATCTATAAAAAAGGAGTCAATAATATACACCAGAGGCAGAAAAGCCTCTTCAATAAAAGGTTTTGAAAAACTAGACAGCCACATGCAAAAGAATGAAACTAGACCACATTCTCACACTACGCACAAAAATTAACTCAAAATGGGTAAAAGATCGATGTAAGACTTGAAACCATAAAATATATAGAAGATAAGATAGACAAAACATTCTATCACATAGACTGCAGATGTCTTTGTGGATTAATGTCTAATAGCAAAGATAGTAAAAGAAAATATAAACAGTTGGCACTATAGCAAACCAAAAAGTACAATGAAAGGAACTCACTACAACAAAAGACACTCTACTGAATTGGGGAAAATATTTGCACACCATACATCTAACAAGAGGTTCATATTCAAAATCTATAAAGAACTCACGTAATTCAACCAAAAGAAAGCAAACAACCCAATAAAAAAAAAATGGGCAGACAAGCTGAATAGGCATTTCTCCAAAGAAGACAGACAAAGGGCACATGAAAAAAATTGTTCTTCATCGCTTATCATCAGGGAAATACAAATCAAAACCACAGCTAGATGGCCATCTCACCCCTGTGAGAGTTGCCCACATCAAAACCAAAACAAGTGTTCTTAAGGATGTAGATAAAAAAGAAACCCTCTTGCACTTAGTGGAAGACTGGTCTAGCTCCTGTGGAAAACAGTATGGAAGTTTCTCAGATGATTAGAAATAGATCTTTCCTATGACCCAGCAATTCAGTTCCTAGGTATCTACCCAAAGTTGCTTAAGCACTTTCAAGTGGAAATATACTGCCCTATGTTCATGGCAGCATTGTTTATAATAGCCAAACTATGAAATCTGCCTACATGCTCCCAGATAGATGAATAGATCAGGAAGCTATAGTACATGTACTGAATTATAGAACATTACTCAGCTATTAAAAATGGTAAACTCTTGCCATTTGCATCAAAATGGATGGAAGCTGGAAGGGATTATGCTAAACAAAACATGTCAGAAGGAGAAAGACAAATAGGGGATTATGTCCCTTACATGTGGAATGTAGAGAAACAAAACAAAAAAAAGGGTAAGATAAAGCCAAACTCAGAACAAATCCTTGAAATGTGACTGTAGCAGTGAAGCTGTCAGAGGGGGTTAGGGAATGTGTAAGGATGGAGAGGGAGCGCATTATAAAGGGAGGTGGACTGCATACTTGGGTAGTGGGTAAGGTGTAGTAATACCTGAAGGAAGACACCTTATAACCACTAAAATACAGTGTTGTAATTCAATGCTACCTCATAAAAAAAATAAAATGCTACCTGCCTCTAGCATATATCCATGGCCATATAAGCATTATCCCATTTAACATTATTGTTACTGATGTTAGAACATTAGAAATTCCCATAATTTCTAAAGTTCTTTAATTTTTTCTTTACTCTGGTCTCATCACACATTTTATCTGTTTTTAGTTTAGCTACAAGTTCATACATAATATATGTATTCAAAGGTTTAAAATGTTTCTTTATCATATATTAAAGAATATTTCATAATACATACCATTAAACTGACTACCCATAAATTACTACCCTATTGAATTCATCTCATATCACATGTGTAAACACTAAAAGCTATTAAAAATTTAAATGTTAAATATATTTTATTCCCATGCTACTTAATCTTGGTAACAAGAATTCAGTATTGCTAGTTTACAGAATAACTTGATTTCTCTAACATCACAGATTGATTACAGTGAATTGTCTTGAGTGTATAGAATTTAATTTCTGTTTGTAACCTAACGCCATTTAAAAGAAATGCTCACTACAGTTTAAAATAGTAAGTGAATAATTCAGAGTAAGAGATGACTGCTTTTATCAGCTTTTAAATCGCTGATGTAACTGGTGATCTTATTTTGATCACTGCTGGAATGATATTGACTAAGGAGAAGGGAATTGTTTACTTAATAGCACATGTTACTTTGTGTTGGCTTTTCTTTTGAGTATAGGTAATAATTATATGACAACATAATCTAGTTTGTGTTTCAAGGATAAAAGAAAAATTTAAATAGCTCAAGTTTTTAGGCTAACTTTTTAGTTTTTAGAAATTTACAACTTTGTTGAATTCATTAGGGAGTTTCTTGATTGGGTCCACAGAGAGAAAAACCACATGATTAAAACATTAACTCCACTTTTAAATAGACTTGTCTACCTAAAACAAATTAAAAATGTTTTGTTACCAGGATACCTAATTCTTGTGAACTATAATATCTCAGGAATATGTGACTCAAATTTACAGACACTGTGATTGAGCAAGTCTCTGATGGAAAAGAAAAGAAAAACAAAACAAAAAAAAACCCCAAACCTCAAGCCAATTAAAATCAACAAGCAATCAAAACCACACAGAAAATCGCCTGCTCCACTCTTAGGCCTAGATAGCAAAACCTCATCTCGATGTTTTTTAATAAGGCTTTTGCATGTGTGACATTGTTCTTTATTAATAACCTATTTGTAGGATTTTGTTTCTTTCTAAGTAGCCCAAGATAGAATAGTCCTACCCTTAAGAAAAAAAAGTTTTTTATTGGTAGTTTCTCTCAGAGGAAACTTTCTGTATTTCCGCTGGTGAAATTTAAAAAATATAAACAAATATTATCCTCCCCCCCAAAAGAAAAGGAAATACATTTGTTTAAAAGTTTGCTCTGCTGGATACTGAGTATGCTGTATATTTAGTTATCAACATAAACCTACAAGATGGATATTCTTAAGTATATTTTAGGGCAAAGAAACCAGCCTCCAAGAGTGTAACTTTCACATAACTCCCATTGCTGAGTCCAGGATTAGAATTCATACCTCACTGAGAATTCATTACCTAATTCTTCAAATGCTGCTAAAGAAGGATATGTAAAATTCATTTGAAAGAAAAGTGAATTGTTGGAAGCATTGTATTAGTTAAGAATTTTGGCTGAAGTGATATAATATCTGGTTAAATGAAAAATAAACAACAGGACCTCCTGATGGCACAAGGGGTTAAGCACAGCACTGTGAAGTTATTGGTAGCCACTGTAGCATGAGTTTGATCCCCAGCCAAGAAGGGACCCACATGGTAGAGCAGACCTCTCCTGTCTCCTACTGCTCCCCTCAGCATTGTATTTCAGTCAGTCTGCCTGTTCTGTTCCCCACTCTGTCTCTGGTGAATCCTCTCACCTTCTGCACCTCTGGCCTGTACCCCAGTTCTTGTATGCATAAATAAACAAATCTTTAATTAAAAAAAAACAACAACAAAACTGGCTTGAACTAAAATCAAAGGAGTGTATGGGGGTGGTGATTTAGAAACTAAAAATACCAGAGTAGTCTATGGCATGAAATTTCATTTGTGGTGTTCAAAAATCTTATTCTATTGACTCTAGCTTTATTATATTTAAAGCTTCTCTTTATGTCAACTTCATTCTCAGCCAGGCTGTCTCTCAGAAGTGACAACCTGGCCCCAGGAGCTGTAGGCTAATATCTTACCCCTATAGCAAGCAAAAGTGGACTTCCCTGGACTTAAATCACTTCATCGGAGGTGCCAGTAAAAGTGCTTTGGCTGATGGTCTTTGGTATTGAGTTACCTGACCCTGTGTGCACCCCTTCAGCCATTCCCAGGTGAGGGACTCCCATTGACCAGTATTTTGGTCACTTTGCCAGAGCTAAAACTAGTCAATGGCATTGGCTCTTAAGAGCTAATGAGTATGAGTAAGTACGGTTGCCCAAGCACACCAGGATACTCTCTTTAGGAAAAAAGGGAAAGTGAATACTAGACAGATAAAATAATAAACACCCATTATTGCTATATTTCATGTTAGTAAGTGAACCTATTGAAGAAAGCAGTGCCATTTCATTCTTTGAAATTGGTTTAAATAATTTAAAAGATAATATTTTGGTGTCTACTACCTGTATCCAATTTTGTAAAGTGCTTTTTCTAATTTGTTACTAGATGCCATGTTTAAAGACATTTGGGTGAGCTTAAAGTACATATTATGCTGAAAATACAAGAAGATACCAGTAAACAGGAAAATATTATCAAAATCCACTCTGGGATAACAAACACATGTATTATATTTCTAAATAAAACTTTAAAAATAAGTTTGTAATTATCTACTTATTCAAATGGAAAGTTCCTTTTGGAGGTTAGTTTGATCTGTCAAAGCACCATATAAGCTTATAACAACATGAAGTTTTCTGAATATTCTGCCCTTGCAATCTAAACTTTTTTGAAACCATGCTTGCTCTTGAGAACTAAAGTACTTTCAATAGAGTTTTGACGAGGAGATTTTGAACATGGTTAAACCTATACACATCCTGAGTGAAGTAAATATGTTAAGTTTTTTGAAAAAGACAAATAGAATGTGATCTCAATATGGCACGTTCATTTTATAGCCTTGGTGGGGTCACAGTGACTTTATTAAAGATTTTCTAAATGGACTTCAATTGACTTTCAGTGTTTTTTTTTTTTTTTGTTCTAAAACTGCCCTTAAACTAATTCTTATGTTTCTCTTTAATACAATCTAAATAAAAATATCTGTGTTGCATTTATGTCAGCATATCTAGAAATTCTAATCATCAAGTATGCTATTTACTCATGAATTAATCCACTGACTAGTAATTGAATATCTACAATGTAGTACCAGTAGCATTAGTCAGGAGATGTGTATCTATGTAAATGATTCAGGTGATTGATACTACCTTAAACATTAATACTTGTTTTAATTTCAGCTAAGAGCTTTCACTAATGTTCTTACAGTTCCACGTTTTCTCTTACATTCTTAGCAGAATATCCTGAGAATTTACTAAATGATTTGAAAAACCCAGAAATTAAACTCATTAAAAATCCAGGTGAAAGGTATCTGACTAGTGAGTACTTACTAGTGAAAGCAGATTTTTTTTTTCTTATTGCTCTTAGAACTAATTACCACAAACTTATGACTTAACACATTGCAAATTTATTCTCTTATAGTTCTAGAGGTCAGACATTCAAAGTTCATTTTGCTGGGTAAGGTCTATAGGGTTAGTCCCTTCTAGAAGCTCTAAGGAGAAGAACATTTTTTCCTTGCCTCTTGCACTTTCAGTGGTTGTCTGAATTCCTTGGCTTGTGACCCCATCCACTGTCTGTCTCTACAACTGTCAAAACATTGCCTTTCCTCTCCTGTGCCATACCTCCCTCTGCCTTCTTTATAAAAACAGTTGTGGTTACATTAGGCTACACCTAAATAATTCAGGATGGCATCTTCATCTCATCTGGATTATATTTGGGGGACAAGTTCATACTAACACAATTCCTATTTAGTATTTTACATCTTTTAAGAGTAGTATAGGGCTAGTTGACGTGGCATGAATGATAGAATTAATGAAACTCAGTTCTGAAGGAAAAATATTTTAAATGCTAATTAGCATAGCAAACTTTCAGATACTCGCTTTCAAAAAGGATCCTGCTTTAAGGTATTGAAAATTTAAAGGACTAGTAATTGCACAGATCAAAAAAATCATTTCCAGTCTGTTAAATCATTGGTTTTGAAACCCATTCATCTCTTGAAGATCTGATAAAAACCCTCCTGAAACTTCAGAAAAATATACATATGAACAAATAGTTATAGCTTCATAATTTAAGAATTCAAGACAGCCCTGACAATCAGATTTGTTTTCAACGATTGGTGTTAAAGATAAATGATTCTGCCTAGATATATAGCCTTAAATTTTGATCTACCTACTCAACCCAATGTGCCTGTATTTTCAAAATACAAGTTGTTTTCACTTTGCAAGTACTAGTTTCTCAAAAAAACTACTTAAAAAGAAAAATACATGTGTCATAGTTATGCGTTTTAAATTAATGAATGGGCTTAACTACTTTGTTCATGCTTCCAGTTGTTATCCACATTTTTTATTATGCACTACAATTCAATCCTTTTTTATTCCATGTGTAATTTTGAAGACTTAAAAGCATAGGTTCATGAAATCACTAATCTTTATCTCAAGGGTCAGAAAACTGACCCACAGGCCAGTTCTGACTCTGCCTGATTTTGTACAGCTTGTGAATAAGAGCAATTTTTACATTG
Organism: Condylura cristata; assembly: GCF_000260355.1. Lineage (NCBI taxonomy): Eukaryota > Metazoa > Chordata > Mammalia > Eulipotyphla > Talpidae > Condylura > Condylura cristata. The sequence goes on from NW_004567114.1 coordinate 16,297,364, forward strand.
TAAAGGTCAAAACAAATCAGAAGTAATTTTTTTGTGGCATGTGAAATTATATAAAATTCAGATTTTTAGCATCCATTTGTTTGTGTATTTTTTAAAGCCTTTTTCCCACTATAGTTGCTCAGTTAAGTATGTAGAAATTGAGCATATGACCTGCAAACCTAAAAGATTTATCTGATGAGTTATAGAAGAAAAATTCTTGGTCTCTTTTTATCACCGGATTCACCTGATGTGTATGGCATGCCTCCTGTGTGCTTGGAGTCATGTGATACTGGGGTTCCCTATTCTTCTGCTTCTTGTCATTTGCAAATCTATTTTTTTTGTTGTTATATAAAATATAAATGTAAGTTACGGCATTTTTTATATCTAACCAGAGTTGAAACAGACAATGCATTAAACTTTGAATAAATGAGATTGACAGGGGACAGGATGCCTTCAAGGTCCGTTTCAATGAAAACTAATTCTTTTGAAGATGCTGTCCTTGTCTCAGGCAAACAAACCAATAAAATACAAAAAGCAGGAACAAAAACACACTCCAAACCATATAGCTATTTTTAGTTGCATAAATCATACCAGGAACAGCTCCCTAAAGTCTATCACCACATCTGTGTGCATGTTTTTCTTTTACCCTATGTACCTGTCTGCTTTAATTTTAAAAGTGAAGCAGGCAATTCATTTCTCTGACTTCTGTCCTTATGCTGCTGCCTGACTTGAAATGAGCAACTGGAGGGGGGAGTTTGAAGCATGTACATACCTGCCTTCGGACATCTTAAAAACCAAAAGGTCTAATTTTAGTCTTCTTTCTCTTGGGAATATTGTAACAGTCACTAACAGGAATTGTTGGGAATTAATAAAAGAAAACATGCTGTAAAGTCTGAGTCATTAAAAAAAAGAAGCGTGAATTTTATGTGGCATTGAGTGGAAAAAGAAATATAGTTATCAGTAGAAAATGCTGAGGTTAGAGATATTTTGAAGCCAAAGCAAAAAAAGGTGTCACTATAGATCTGGAACTTAACATTTGAGAAATAAGAAAACTAATGAATTTCAAAGGCTAAACTAGAAATACAACCCATTTTTCCTCTTTTAGATTTTCTTTTATGTATTTTTCCAATGGTTAGTATATTACTTTGTTCCTTCAAATAATTTTACCACGTTTTGCTTGGTCTGTAGAATTTGTTAAATCTCATCTATTATCATCTCTTGTTTGTCTCCAGTTCTGGTCACTGATGAAGCAAACCATCACTAGTATAAGAACACAAATTTTGGATAGACTATTTTTAATTATAAATTCTTCGACAAAGAATTTTAGACAAACCAGATAGAGATTCAAGGAAAAAGAGAGTAACTATATTAAACATTTTAAACCTGGTTCTCATTGGACTATTGGACCTACTACCTGATTAATTGAACTCACTTTTTATTCTTTTGGGAAATAGGTGCAAAATTGTTTATTTTCCAGCCTTTTTTATGTTGGCTTTGCCTTCTTAACTTAAAAAAAAAAATCAAATATTTCACAAGCAGGTAATATACAAAAGTCAGAATGATGGAAATTCATGTACCCACAATCCCAATATGTTTTTATTTATTTATTTTTTAATTGTGGTAATAGTACTCAGCACCACCTCACCCATAGACTACCACCACAGTCCATTGCATTTCCTTCCCTCTTTGTTCATTCCCCTTCTCTCCTTTATCCACCTCTCCTTAGTGCTTCAGTTCGCCAATCAGTTTTCCAGGCTTGGTTTTTAAGCTAATCTCATATTACTCTTGATGTAGTTACTTTATATTCTACATATTAGTGATACTACCTGGCATTTGTCTTTTTCCTTCTGACTTATTTTGCTTAGAATTATTCCTTCCAACTCCATTTGTGTAGCTCCAGATGAAATGAGTTTATCTTATTTTTGATCCCTGAGTAATAACGCATCGTGTGTATATACCACATCTTGATCTATTCATTGGTTTGGCAGCACGTAGGTTGTTTCCATAATTTAGCTGTAGTAAATAGTATTGTTATAAACATGGGAGTGCAAATTGCCTTTCAAATTAGTGTTTTTTAATTTGGCAGGGCAGATGCCTAAAAGTGGAATTACTGGGTCACATGGCAGATCCACGTATAACGTTTTGAGACACCTCCATACAGCTTTCTGTAGGGCTGGGCCAGGTTGCATCCCCACCAGCAATGTAGGAGTGTTCGCTTTTCTCCACAATCTTGCTAGCACTGGTTTCTGGTCTTTTTGATATGGGGCCTTTGATTTGCTTTTCTCTAATAATAGATGATGGTGAACTGTTTTTCATGTACTTATTTGCAGTCTTTGTAGAAATGTTTAGTTCTGCCCATTGTTTAATTGGGTTTTGTTTTGTGTAGGGTTCTGAGTTCTTTCTAATTTGTCAGGCATATGGTGTACAAATATTTTATCACATTCAGTCGGGTGTTTTTTTTTGTTTGTTTGTTTGTTTGTTGTAGTTATGTTTTCTTTCACTGTGCAGAGCTTTTTAGTAGGATGTAGTCTCAGTTGTTTGTGTTCATTTTTGTTTTCCTTGCTGTTGAGGATAAATCCTTGAAGACACTGCAGAAGCTTGTGTCATGAGGTGTTTTGCTTATGTTTTCTTTTATTTATGATCTGGTTTCAGGTTTCACATCCAAGTCTTTGATCCATTTTGAATTGATTTTTGTGTATGGTGTGAGATTGTGGTCCAGTTTCATTTTTTTTGCATGCAGCTGTCCAGTGTTTCCAGTGTCATTGATTGAAGAGACTATCTTTGTTCCACCATATGTATTGGTTCCTTTGTTATAGATTAAGTGTCCATATATGTGTAGGTTGATTTCTGGGCTCTCAATTCTGTTCCATTGTCTGTGCATCTGATTTTCAACAACTATGATTTACCTGATAGTAATTTTTCCCCATTCTTGCTGAAAACAGTTATTTTGTTAAGATCTTCAGCATATCTCTTTGCCTTGTGACCACTGTCCTGAATTTGGCATAGGTCACTCTTGTGTCTATAGTTACAGTTTCCTATTTACTATGAGTCTATAATTTATTTGAATTTCTTTATATATTTTTCCTCTCTGCATGTTTGGAAGCATTTATTTTTGTAGTTTAGGTACACCAGTGCAACTATTTCTACGTGATGTAAAGCTCAACAGTGACCTGTTGATCTGGCCTCAAACATTACCAGAACATTTTACGCACTACACTTACCACTCCTCAATTGCAAGTTAGGGTTATCTAACTTCCAAGACTTAAGTTACTTCTTGTTGTAAATCTCATTGCTTATTAAATAAGCCAATATACTTAACATTTCCACTGATCATCATTTTCTCTGTAGTATTCTTTTATGTGTTACCTTTTATTTAATTTATTTAACATTTTTTTCAGTAAGTGGTAAATTCTTTGTCTTGCAAACATATTTTATTTTTTCTTCATAAATAAGTGATTGTTTTCCTCAGTAGAGAATTCTAAGACAGCAAGTATGTTCTCTCAATGCTGTGAAGTTATTTTATTATATTCCTTTCTCTATATTGCAACTTATCTTTTTCAACTTTTAGTTTCTGTGCAAATAAATTGTCTTAACTTTTTTGTATCTCTAAGATCACTTTGTCCATGATATTCTGCGGTTTTTCTTTTATGTACTTTGATGTGGACTCAAAATAATTTAGTTCCTTTGGTTCTTTGTGATTCCTTAAAACTAGAATTTCATTTCTAGAAGATTTTTTTAATGAATAATATAATAGTTTATTTTTACATCATTTTGTGCATTTTTCCATTTCAGTTGTAATCCCCTTGGGCTTCCCATCACCAAGTCATTCATGTGCCATCACCATAGTCCAGTGCATTTCCTTCCCCCCATTGTTTTTGATCCCTTTCCCACTCCATCCCAATAAATGTCTCTGGTATATAGCTGTTCATTGTTATTATTATTTTCATCTAGAAGATTTTTAACCATTATTACTATTATTAATAACCAGCAATGTAGGAGAATTACTTTTACTCCACACCCTCACCACCATTTATTGTTGCTTGCTTTTTTAGTATATGCCATTCTCACTGGTGTGAGGTAATATGTCATTGTAGTTTTGATTTGCATTTCCCTTATTACAAGTGATGCTGAACATTTTTCATATGCCTATTGGCCATCTGCATTTCCTCTTTGGAGAAGTGTCTTTGTAGTTCTTCCCATTTTTTGTGGGGTTTGTTTACTTTATGTTTATTGAGTTTCATCAGCTCTTTTTATATCGTTGTTATCAGTCCTTTATCATTTGGATTATGTGCAAAAAATTTTTCCCTGTCAGTGGGGTGTCTGTTTGCTTTATGTAGTGTCTCTTTTGCTCTACAGAAGCTCTTCAACTAGATATAGTCCTATCTGTTTATCCTTTCCTTCATTATCCTTGTGTTGGGTGGTGTATCTTTAAAGATGTTACTGAAGTGTGTGTTGTGTGGTGTTTCACCAATATTTCTTCTATATATTTTACTGTTTCAGGTCTTATGTCTAGTTCTTTAATCCATTTTGAGTTGGTTTTTTTGTATGGTGCGAGGTAATCTAGCTTCATTTTTTTTTTTTAAGATTTATTTATTCATACAGAACTGGGGTACAGGCCAGAGATGCAGAAGGTGAGAGGATTCACCAGGGACAGAGTGGGGAGCAGAAAAGGCAGATCAATGAACTACACTACTGAGGGGAGCAGCAGTTGGGTCAGGAGAGGTCTGCCACGCCATGTGGACCTCCTCCAGGGCAAGCGGGGATTGAACTCATGCAGAAGTGGCTTAAGCTTCTTAGTGCAGTGCTTTAACTCACTGTGCCATCAGGGAGGGCCTAGCTTCATTTTTTTTTTTTTTTGCACATAGCAGCCCAGCTTCCCCAGCACCATTTGTTAAACAAGCTTTTCTTGTTCCTTTGCATATTCTTTCCTTCTTTGTCAAAGATTAACTGTCCATAAAGCTGTGGGTTTATATCTGGGTTTTCTATTATATTCCATTGGTCTGTTCTTGGTCCAGTACCATGCAGTTTTAATTATTATGGCTTTATAGTATAGTTTGAAGCCTTAACATAATAAAGATCATATAACATAATAAAGATCATATACAACAAACCCATAGCCAATGTCATTCTCAAGGGTGAGAAGATGAAATACTTTCCCTTAAGGCCAGGAACAAGACAAGGATGGTCCACTCTCACCACTGCTTTTCAGTATACTACTGGAAGTCAAAGTCAGAGCAGTAAGACAAGAAAAAGGCATAAAAGGAATGAAAGTAGGGAAAGAAGAAGTAAAACTATCACTGTTTAGAGGTGACATGATAATATACATAGAGAACCCCAAAAGCTGCAGAAAAACTTGCAAAATAATAAACCAGTTTAGTAAAATAGCAGGGTACAACATCAACACACAAAAATCAATTGCCTTCCTATATACAATCACTCTGAAGAAAAAGAAATTTAAAAAAAAATCCTTTTATAGTTGAAACAAAAACGATCAAATACTTGGGGATAAACTAACAAAAGAGGTGAAAGACCTCTGCATAGAAAATTAGAAAACATTGTTAAAAGAAATAGAAGACAGAAAGAAATGGAAAGATACCCCTTGCTCATGGATTGGAAAAGTTAACATCATTAAAATGGCCCTCCTTCCTACCAAAAGCAATTTATAGAATCAATGCTATTCCAATAAAAATTTCAATGACATTTTTCAAACAAATAGAAAAAATACTGATGAAATTCATATGGAGCCACCAAAAACTCGAACAGCAAAGGTTTTTCTGAATAAGAGAGAAGGGAATGGAGGTATCACACTCCCAGACTTAACCATTATTTAAAAAAAATCACTTCTCTATTTTCTTTTCAGCTAATTACTAAAACTGTTAGCCATGTGGTGGAATTTCTCATCCTTTCCTTAATCTACTACATTGCTTATTTTTTAATCTTTAATTTCTCCAACAAATTTCCAGTTTACCAGTTTTTTTTTTCTCTACCTCTGTCTATTCTAAAATCTCTAAATTTGATTTGTAGTAGCAATGACTATGCTGTTTTATTTTGAGAAGTTTTTTCGTTGGTTTTCTATTACTGTGTCTGTTAAGTAACTTCAAGTTTGTTTTATATACTCTTTCAGATATACTATGTTAAGTGTTGGGGTTCTAATTTACTTCTTCCTCGTGCCTCAGAGTAATTCCCATCCCATCCCAGCGTTTCTGTGTTAATTCCTTAAATCCTCACTGGACACCATCCAGTCACAGGCACTTTGGCTGCAGATGAGCTATCTTAACATTTCTCTGTATCAGGAAAGGTCACTTTTAGGGTCCTTTTCACAGTGCCATAGCACTGAGAGCCCTACTTTTCTGTGTTACTGTGAGCTAGAAATATCAGCAGTCCCTGTGAGCTTGTTGGAGATGCAGATTCCTAGACGTGCTAAATGAGAATCTTGAGGGGTGGCTTGGGGATTCAGGAGTTTAATAATCGTTCCAGAGTAAAAAAAAAAAAAAAAAAAAAAAAAAAAAAACGTTTTAAAAAATGGGAGTATTGGCCCTCCCTGGTGGCGCAGCGGGTTAAAGCACAGCACTGAGAATCTAAAGCCGCTTCCGCATGAGTTCGATTCCCGCCTGCCCCGGAGGTGACCACATGGCGTGGCAGACCTCTCCTGGCCCGCCCACTGCTCCCCTCAGCAGTGTACTTTGTCAATCTGCCTGTTCTGCTCCCCACTCTGTCTCTGGTGAATCCTCTCACCCTCCGCATCTCTGGCCTGTACCCCAGTTCTGTATGAATAAATAAATAAATAAATATTTAAAAAAAAAAGATGGGAGTATTGAACACTTTTAGGTCTTATATGTTATAGAATGGAATCAAGATAATTCTGCTCAAAAATGGTTGCTGTGCTGTGTGATGTTAGCTAAGTGCTTGATACATACTGTCTAATTAAAGCCTTGGAAATAGATAATTCCCATTTTACAAATGAGATAGCTAAAGTACAGACAGAGTAGATATCTTGCCACAACCACATGGCTGTTAATAAAATTGAGATTTATTATACATTCACTTACTTTTAGCTGTAAACATCAGGCTTTTATTTCTGATAGTTTTGGAGCTTGAAAGCCTTCAGATCAGGGTGCCAGTACAGTCACTGAGTGCCTTTTTCCAGTCTCAGACTCTTCTTTATAATTTCATGTGATAGAAGGAGTAAGCTTGCTCTGGGATCTCTTCTAAGACCCCGTTCATAGAGCTTCCCGAACTAAGGCCTTAGTTCCTAATACCATCACATGGGACACCAGGATCTTTTTTTGAGGTAACTTGATTTATAACATATATAATGTGTTTAGAGGTGGAGGATCATATCTTGAGTTGTGTATTATCACACCACACCCACCACCAAAGCATCCCAGTCCTCCTCAGTAGTCCATTGTGCTCCTTTTCTGCTTTCTTATCTTTCCTCCCCCTCCTTATCTTGTAATGCAATTCTACTGTCATTTCTAGGGTTTGTTATTGGATTGGTTTTATCTGCCACTTTGTTTCTCTGAATTCCACATATAAGTGGCATCATCCAGTATTTGTCTTATTCCTTCTGATTTATTTCACTTAGCATAATGAGAAGTGAATTTTACACACATGTAGTCCAACTACAGAGCTGATGTTTAGCTGATGCTTTAGCTGATATACCATATTTCCTTTTAAGAAAGGAAAACAAGCCCTGTGAACTAACCTGTTTTCTGTGTCATGCTGAGTGCTTTCACCTATTTCCTACTTAATGCTTACAGTAATCCGATTAGTAGTTATGACCAGTCACCCCACCCTTTTATGTTTTTAAAAGATGATGTTCACCTAAGTTCAGTATTTTGACCCAGTGAATCAGAGTTGAATTTGAATCCATGGCTATTTGCTGCCACAGTGTCCTCTCTATGGTAACTGGGCTGGCTTGCTTGGTTTGAAATTTGTTCCTCTGTGGTTAGAATATTGCTTGCAAAATTGCCAGTCCAACTATGCTTAGTTTAAGGAACTGATTTCTGCTGGGGCTCTGTGATTAACACAGAGAACCATTAGACTGTGCTCTAGAAGTCTGTAGTCATTGTCCTATAACTGACAGGAAAGTGGGGTGCTCATGCCCTGTTATCCCTGGGCTTTGTTTTCTTTCTCTCTCTCTCTCTCTTTTTAAGTTACCTCATCTTTAAATATCCTTGTAGTTCTGGCATTCTACTGCAATGCCAGCAGTCATCATTATGTAGTTTTTAAAAGGCGACAGTTAGGCCTTGATAATTCAATATGACTTTGATGCTCTTTCCTCAGTGGGACTCCATAGAGTGCTTTGTGATATATAATGAACTGGATTTGAACTATTTATAACTGATTTTGAGAGAACTAAAGTAAATTTGGACATTTTGCATGATCTCTTGCTATTTTCTTCATAACAGTAGAACATATATAGGGGGGCCAATAGAGCTATAAATCAGTGACATTCTTCAGGGGAGGAAGAGGGATCAAAACAGGGGAGGGAAGAGCACAAGAGACAGTAGTGACTGCATGGTGAAGTGTTGGTGAAAACTCTATGGGGACTACACCTGATGTAAAATATGTATAAAGAAATTAATTTATATAAAAAAGAACCCTGTTAACATCTGTCTTCATGGCTAGAAGTACAGACACTTGATTTTTAAAATATTTATATCATCGAAAGAAGTCATTTGAAACTGAGGAATTTAGCATACCTGGCTCTGTGTCCCTCCTGGATGAGATGTCAGGCTGTACTAACTCCCAGTTGTGCAGGTAAGTTTCTCCCTCAGTCTGTATCCTCCACTGTGAAAAAATTGGGAAAATAAAAGTCTCTGTTTATCTGGGTGAGAAGTAAATGAGAAAAATGCAGGAACACCTTTAGCACCATGTCTGGGACACAGTAAGCATTCATACATTTTAACTATTATCATTGTCATTGTCACTACGATGATTCCTTTTAAGTGTTTTTCCTTTGTATCACAGCTCACTGAATGAACTGCCAGAGAATCACAAATGTAATATTCAACTACCAGGGAAATGTAAAAAACGCAAATTTTAAAATCCTGTTGTGTAATTATGAGTCTGGGAGGGATCATTCCCCTTAGAAAGAATGAAACTGAACAGATCACAAGATCAGCTCTTACCCTTTCTATGTGCACTACATCTGCAGTTACTCCTGTTGTTTAGCAACTGCTGCTATTGCTTATGTAAATTTTTTTATGTAAAATTCTGCAACGTAGCCTTCCAGACAGCAAGCTTTTCTTCCATAAAGTTAGACAGTCGTCTCAGTCTTAGTACCAGTTGGCTTGTTTGTTTCTGACACTTCCAAGCAGTGGGCTCTTGGAGATGTGTTTTCCCTATCCTTACAGCATTTCTCCTGCCTACAGTCCTACACCCACTCTCCACAGGGCTTATGGGTAGCTGTTGCATTTTCTGCAATCCTTTTGATGTGTTCAGTGCTAAGAAGCCAAGTTCCTTTACTGCTGGTAGATTGTGTATTTCTGAGTTTTACTCTTAAGAGGTCATCTATGACTTCTACAATCAACTGACTAGCTCAGAGGATCATGAGTGGACAAAAGTAGTATTTATTGGCCTCTAGGTTTTTTTTTTTAAGATTTATTTATGCATACAAAACTGGGGTACAGGCCAGAGGTGCAGGGATGAGAGGACTCACCAGAGAGAGTGAGGAGTAGAACAAGTTAATTGATGAAGTACACTGCTGAGGGGAGCAGCGGGCGGGTCAAGAGAGGTCTGCTGCACCATGTGGGTCACCTCTAGGGCTGGGGATCTAACTCATGCTGAAGTGGCTTTAGCTTCTTAATGCCGTGTTTTGATCCGCTGTGCCACCAGGGAGGGCCTGGCCTCTAGGTTTTGATACCAGCCTCTATATAGTTTTTATTTCTTGCTAGATTGTTTGATAACATCATATTTGTTGAATGACATATTTCAGTTGATGCTGTTGATAGGTGGCTATAGATTTTTCCCCATTATAAATACTATTTTATCTTTATATGTAAAATCTGAGTTTGCATTATCGCACTGGTGAATTTCTTCCAATAATTAATATACTTCAAACCCAATTTAAGCATTTGTCACTGTTATATTCATTAGTGTATGCAAATTCAAATACAGTTCTATTTTGGGGATTTCTGGGAGTAATAACACCAATTTACTCTCATTGATAATTCATTGAATTGTATATTTGATTACATTTTCTATGTGCACTTTATGCATCTTTTTTTTTTCAGATTTTTTTTTTTTATTTGTGCATACAGAACTGGGTACAGGCCAGTGGCTCGAGGCGGTGAGAGGCTTCACCAGAGACAGAGTGGGGAACAGAACAGGCAGATCGACGAAGTACACTGCTGAGGGGAGCAGCGGGCGGGTCAGGAGAGGTCTGCCACACGATGTGGTCACCTCCGGGGCAGGCGGGAATGGAACTGGTGCTGAAGCGGCTTTTAGATTCTCAGTGCTGTGCTTTAACCCGCTGTGCTATCAGGGAGGGCTGCACTTTATGCATCTTAGTGAAAAAGTTGAAGATGTGGTCTAACCTCAAGGAGGTTACAATTCAGTAGGAAAGCAGATCTTAAATTAGTGATTTTTAAGCAGCGATGAAAGCAGTGAGCAAATTTCTTTGGAAGCACAGACAAAAGTCATGTTAATCTAGGGATTTGTGAGAAAATTTATGAAGCAAATGATGCAACACTTGCTTCAAAGGTTAAGTAAAGTTAACTAGGCAAAATGTATTCAGAACCAAGGAATAATGTTAAGAAACAAACTCATGAAACTGTCTACCTAATGGAGCAAGATTCTGTAAGGGTCCTTGCTAGAGGTGGATCATGGGAATTGTATACTGGAACCAGATCTACAAAGGTCAGGATATTGATCTAGAGAATCTCAGGACAGGATCCTTTAAAAAGCAGTATTTCAAATGTAGCACCCTAATAGGAATTCTCAAAAGATACTGAACAGTGATAAAATAATAGTAGGAACTTCCGAAAGGATTTCACATAATGCACCAGGCAGAAGGGTGATCCTCCAGCACAGAATGTGACCTGTGTCAAATACTACAAAGAACCCAAATGTGACAGGAAAGGTGTCCATGGTCTTCAGCATTATGGAGACTATATCATAATATTGATAACACAGTTCTATTAGACAAGATAAACTATCTTCATTCGTAATGACTTTTCATCAAAATATAATGAAGCCAGTTAGAGTTTACATTTAGAAATATTAAATTGTGTGTGTGTATATGAAAGAGAACAAGATTCAGAGAGAGAATCTCTGGAAAGGTCATTTGATAATAATTTTGGAAAATACTTTAAAAAAATGACTTCTGTTCTTTTGGAATCGTTTTGAGATAGACTTTAGATACTGTTTTTAGTTTGTGCTACACACGATGGGAAGACTATAGCCAAGTTCCTAACAAGATACTTCTATTTCCAATGTTTCTGGTTTCTCTGATCTTTCAGGATTTTAGAAATTACTTTCCAACTGTAACTGGATCAGTTGGTATGTTCCTGGATTTTGTTGAATTCAGTATTGCAACCAGTAACTCTGTGGTGTTGTTATTTTAGTTATCACTAATATTATTCAGGTGTCTAATTTCACTAGGTACATTTTTCCTCTTAGATTAGTTTTGATTAGTAGTGTTTTGATACACCAGTTTGCTTTCAGTTTTTCCAAGACATGGTATTAAGTAATTCATGGACTTCCAAAGTACATGATTATCCTTTGATATTTCTGAAGTAGAAATTCTGGCTAATTCTCAAATGAAAATTCGTGATTTTTTTAGTGAATAAAAATCAAAATGTTTTGGTCTAGTAAACTGTAATGTGGTAATCACAAAAAGGACACTATACCTAACAAGGGAAGTATAGTGATCAAACAATATGATCATCTTACTTGTACATGCTATTATTAGAATTTTAAGTTATTTTTCATTCTTTGTGAACAGAACTCTCTTTGCTTCTTGTACACTTATACTCCTTTCACCAAATCATTTTGATTCTGAACTGATTTTAACAAAATTTCTCAGAGACATGAGAAAACTATGAAATCTTTTAAGAATAGTAGACCAAAATAACACTAACCATTTTTTTTTTCATAATAATAAAAGACAGACCACCCTCTGTGATTTGCATCTATATGTCAGCAAGGTCTTAGCCATCATGATGGTAGCTGCTACTTCTATATCTCCTTTATTTAAAATATATACTCTTTTTCTATCATTAATGTTGAGAAATACTTGAAAGTGAGATTTAATTTTGTCAAGATGTTTTTGCTTTTAAAAAAATCTAACATGCTGTAACATTACTATTGAATTAAATGATGTAACTCATTGAGGTATTTCTCACTAGATTTCGCTGCTGGTTTACTTGGGCATAACCTATAATTAATTCTTCAACAAAAATTTACTTTAGATAAAAATTAATCATTTTTTGTTAGTTACTGATAATATCTACTTTTTTCCACTTCCATAATTCATGGCAATGTAAAGTTTTTAATATTTTCTCTTTAGACTCTTAATGTTTAATAAAGCTGAATAATTTAATAACAAAAGTGAAAGTATCTTATTATGCTTCTTGGAACATAATAGCTTCTCAATAAATACTTTATGTTTGCCATTGATTCCAGGGTTTAACACTAAATGACACATGAGGTGATTTATTGAAATATCCTCCTCTATTCCTGTCCCTTTGCCACACATTTACATACTTTTTCTATTTTCTTATGTATTCTGCCAGGAATAACTTATATAAGCAAGTAAAAACACATATCCTGTTTCTATTACGTTGATCGCAGATGGTGGCATACTACGTATTGTTTGGGTTCTGCTTTTTATTTAAACTTTCTTTGAGAGCTTTTCATATTAATTCTCATTCTTTATAACAACTGTGTGATTATGCCATAATTTATTTAACAAGTTTCCCTGATGATATATTTGAATTTTAGATATTCTCCGTGTTTCCTGTAAAACCTCTGTGAGCAACAACATACATTTCTCATTTGCACATGTAAAATTATGGCTATGAATTCAATTCTGAAAGTAGAATTAGTAAGTCAAAGGGTATTGATCATTTTGGTTGTGTTTACATAATTTCCTTCCATAATGGTGTACTGATTTACACTCCCAGATGGAATAAATGAAATATGTGTTTCCCCACACATATATGAATTATGTTCATACTCTCTACTTGAATGTTAAATGAGTGATTTTTTTTAATTGTGGTAACATTGGTTTACAACACTGTATATGATTTAGAAGTATGGGGTACATTCTTCAGATATATTACCATATCACACCCACCAGCAAGGCCCTGAGAATCCTCCAGAGCAGTCCATTGTACCCTGTTTTTTGGTTCCCTTCTTTCAACCACTCTGGTAGTCTCAGTTCTATTCTTAGATTTCTAGGGTTTGTTATTGGTTTGGTTTTATCTGAATCTTTCTTTTCTTTCTTTACATTCCTCATATATTTGGCACCATCGTTATTTGTTGCGCTCCTGATTTATTTCATTTAGCATAATATCCCCTCTACTTCTATCCATGTTCTTGCAAGTCAAGAATTTATCTTTTTTATAGCTCAAATATTTGTCAATATTTGAGATTTAGGATTTATGAGCACACTCCAAGAATTATAGCTGTGAGTATTCAAAACATAATACCACATTTACTAATCTATATTTCCTGCTGTGGGATACATGCTAGATTCTTAAATTCCTGACTTATCAAAACATAAAGCAATATTAAATCAGGGGTAGTAGCAAATGGCCATGCAAGCAGATTATAAGAATATTAGAATTCCCAGTTATATGTCCAAATATATACAGTTTAGTTTTAATATGATTTCATTTTAAATAAGTAGGGAAGAGATTGGTAATTCCATAAATGATTTTAAATCAACTAGCCATTTTTCTAAAAAGAAGATAATGTGTGATCCATATCACACTAATTTCAACAAAATTAATTTTGTTGAATCAATGGCATAGAGAAAACCAGATATATAATTTACTAAAATTGAGAGGATGGTATAAATCCTATTTTATGGGTTGTTCTAAAAAGACATCACCACACCCACAGTCATTGAGAATTTTCCTATCTTCTGGAAGTTTTATAGTTTTATACGTATAAGTCTTTAATCATTTGTAGCTAATTTGTAGAAAGAGTGTAAGCTCTGTGTCTAAATTAATTTTTTGGTAGGTAGATATTCGGTGGGTCCATTTGCCAAAGAGACTGTCTTTGTTTCACTGGGCTGTTTTTCTGACTTCTGTGATTCTAATTTAGTATTTTATATGATCCCATTTTCTCTCTTTCTTATATGTCATTATATTTCTTTGATTTGCCTTACATTTGTTGTAGAGTTTGCAACATACATACAACTAGTACAAGCCCATATTCAAGTAGCACAATACTATTTCACAAATAGTCTGAATACCTATGATAACAAAATTTTAATGATCCTCTCCTTATCTTTTATTTCTTTAAAGATTCATTTATTTATGCATAAAGAACTAGGGTACAGGCCAGAGGTACAGGGGCAGTGAAAGGGTTCACCAGAGACAGAGTGGGGAGCAGATCAGGCTGACTGATGAAATACATTGCTGAGGGGAGCAGCAGGTGGGTCAGGAGAAGTCTGCTGCACCATGGGGATCATGTCTGGGGTTGGGGATTGAACTCATTCAGAAGTGGCTTTAGCTTCTTAGTGCTGTGCTTTAACCCACTGCACCACCAGGGATCCTCTCCTTATCTTATATATCACTACTGTCATTCATTTCACTTATTTTCATGCATTTAAAGGCCTTGTAGAATATACGGGCATATATATGTGTATATATATATATATATATATATATATATATATATATGCATTATATATTTATACAAGCATACATAATCAAATAGTTTTATATTCAAGCAAATGTTTGTTGGCTTGGTCACTTAAAAATAAGAAAAATGAAAATTTTTATCTTACTTTTGCTTTTGCTTATCCTTCAGTATCCTTTATATAGCTCCATGGAGCTTATTTTTACTGTGAAGTTTTTCTTTAACCTTTACTTTTTTTTCAGCCATATACACGTATGATTATAAAAATCAATAGTTGTGAACTCTTTGGGTCCAAAACATACAAGCTCAGGTGTTTCCTTCTTGTTGCATTCTTTCCAGAGGCACTGATTTCTCCAAAAGATGTAGTGCTGTGCTATTTTTGCCTGTTGTTTACATTGAGGTTAGCTCTGTTGGTTAGAGTGTACTGGTAATGACACCAATGACATGGGTTTTATTTCCATGTGGTTCAGTTAACTTTGGTTTTCCACTGCCACAGACTGCACCCATAATTATGTCTAAAATGTGTTTTTGGCCCAAGGGAGACCTGTTGAAGCAAAGTGCCAATCCATCACCATGTGGGAAAACGGTCACCCAGCTGATGGGGGAGGGAGGAGGCGCAGTTGAGAGGAGACAATCATAATGCAATCGCTTAATTCACATCTTAAACAAAGTTCATGTTACTTATACTATAAAAATTCATGATGTGTGATTTAATGTTTGCATTTTAAAAGGTTCAAAGTCAGTTACAGGCAATGAGTTTCAGTTTATAGGCAAATCTTGAAATATTAACCAAGGTTACTTTTTGAAAAAAGAATGAGTCATGACTAGCCCTTCCCAATTACATAATATTTACTTATCCAAATGCTTTACCAAGTTTAAAATATCCCAGCCTTATATTTGAAATTACGTATAACAAATATTTGATTATGTAGTTTATTGAAAATGAAGTCTCTAATGTAGGAATTTGTGATTTTGGTCTTTGCAATATTGTGGTATGTCTCCAATACTTTCCAGTCATCTTCAGAAATCTCTCAAATCTCAAAAATCAGACTACTTTACCTTTTAACATAAATGTGTGATACATATTACTTTAGTCAGTGTTCATTAGGTGTTTGCTATACTCTAGGTACTGTATTGAATAGTTTCAAAGAGACCCTTTGCATCTCTGAAAAGCCCCTTTCATGTGATTGGGGAGGAGGAGCAGGTAAATTTGAAAACCATTATTTAAAAAAAGAATGAGTTTGAAAGAGCAATGTAAAAGCAGGATACAAGGTGACTAGACTATAAGGACAATTATTGAGGGTCTCTAACTCCAAGTGGAAAGCTCTTCTGGATCCTGCGTGACAGTGTTATAGAGTTAGTGAAAGGGCTACGTAGGGAGTGTAGGCAGCAAAACACACTTGAATTTAGAGGTAGAAAGAAGCATGCTACATTTCAGAGTCAAGGGTACTTAGTATGACTATAATGTATAATATGGAAAGAGAGAGTGAAAGGTCACTGGAAAATTAAGCCATTTAATCCATAAAGAGAATGTGGATTATATTCTAAAATCAGTGAAAAGTGACTAAGGTATTTTAAACAATGACAGGATAGTGTGGGGGGGAAATGAAGGTGTAAAATGAGCTATTGTTTGTGTTCTATAACATTTAATTTTCTAATAAGAAGGCTAGAATTAGATTCATTTTTTCAACAAGTACTTACTGCTTGGCCCTGCTAGGTGCCCAAGATGCTTAGACACTAAGATACTCAGTGACCTGAGCAAACAAAGTCAGCGTTTTCATGCTATTCACTTTCTGGTAGAAAGAAAAGACAATAAATAAATATATAGGTAAAAATGAATATGTCTAAAGAAGAACTACAAAGAAAATCAGGCAAGTAGTTGGGGAGGATGTATGTATGTATATAGATCCTTTTGGATCAAGGAAGTTCTTTTTGATATGGTGACATTCTAGCAGAAACCTAAATAAAGTGAAGGATTGAATGGAGTATGTATTCTCAAGAAGAATCAGTAATGTCAAAGTTTCTGAGATGTTATTAATGATGTATTCCTAGAAGAGGAAAGTAGGTATACTTGGAGTCAGGACTACAAAAGTGGAGAGAGAGTAAAGAGGAGAGAGGAAGGAAGCAGAGAAGATGAGAGGAGAGGGAGGAAGATATAGCTATCTATTCCTATATGGAGTTATAGCACCTATATCTATAGCTACATAGATTTCCCAACAACAAGTGGTCGCTAAGAGTGTAGATAGTATTGATAAAAGAGAGGAATTTTTATACCTTTAGATCTTTCAGACCAGGGACATAACCTCTGACAAGGTGACATTTGAACTGAAGTCATATATGTACAATAACATGATGTTCCAGAGCCAGATTCTTCTGTCCTCAGCACAGATTTATATATGAACGTGCCGAGAAAAGAGGTCATGGCTTGAGAGTGGAACCCCTTGAGGTCTATTGTAAATGTGTAGATATGCCTGAACCTTAAGGATTATACTCCAAGTACAGTACATTCTATTTCCTTAACAAAAATAAAATGTTCTACTTTAAGGAACCTAAACAATGAGCATTTTCCTTTCTGTTTTGTAAGCCTAAACTCCTTCTAGCCTGTCAGTTATGATTATATGTACTATTCCCAGCTAATGCAAATAAGAGAAGCTGCTGATGGAAAGAGGAATTTTAAAGAGACTTCCAGAAGTCTTGTGGCAACATGAAATTGATTCAATCAGTGTGCCAGTGGAGTTTACAAAGCCTGGCTTCTTTGAATACATCTACAAGTCACCACCACCGTATAATTTGGGATCCATGTCTTTTGCCTTTTCTGGACTTCTTTTTCAGTCAAAATACTGCAGATCCAGAAGCGAAAAAACAAAGTGCCTCTGTCACTATTTAACTGGGAATGGAAAAATTAATTAAAATCTATGAAAATGAAACAGTAACCTGTTATGATAGGATGTACAATGTGTCCAGTGTTAATATGACAATTTGTTGATGGACTAGGCAGTTATCAGTATTAAAAATTACTTGAAGCTTTTTTTCATGTGTAACAAAGGTAGCTAATTAAAGGAAGCAATGACCTGTGATATTATCCATTAAAACCATTTGCCATCTGAAAATAACACCAAAGAAAATGCTCATGTAAATTTTTCTTTTTATGCTATAATCTTACATTGTAGACCATCTAGGCTTACTTTTTATTTTGTATTACCACTTATGTGGGTATTTTTTGAGTTCCTTCTGTTTAAATGAGGCTTTTAAATTCTCAATGCTAAGGCTCTAAAACCACTATAATTTCAATCGCATCTATTCAAGAACTTAGTTTGGTTATGTTTCACTGCTCTTTGGTAGGTCATCTGGTGCCTGGTCTGAGGGAAGTTGTCCCTTGAGGACATTATTGGTATTTTGTTTTTTGTTTTGTTTTGTTTTTTTACTGGACCCTGACAAGAAAATAGCCTGATCTGGCAAATGAATATATTTGTATTATATAATCCAGCCGTATAAAAATCCATTTAGTGCTGGTTTCCTACTTTCAGATAAGATGGTTGATTTTAATTTGTTTATTGAAATTTAAAAAGGACTCTGAGTAAAAAGATATAAAAGAATTATTGTAATTGTGAGGATATGAAGAACAAAAAGGGATGATTTGTAATTAAAGTTTATTTACCCTGTGCCTAAAAGAAAACAGAAAGATATTAGAGGTGCATGAGAATGAACTTGTTACATGTCCTCATTATCTATAAACTGTTCTAACAATAAGAGTAATTACCTAAACTGAGCAAAGAATTTGTTTGGATTTCTGAAATATTTGGGAGAATGACTGTCATTCATATTAATTCTGAATAATTGTTACTCATATGGATTGAGCCATCCAATTTAAAGACAGCAACTAACATTTAAAGACCTTTCAACAAACTACCAAAGTTCATTATTTAAGATGTTAATACTAGAGTGATAATAATCTAGGCCATCACCATTATATTTTTGATATGACCAGAAATGATGAAGTGACCATTCTTATAAATCTAGTTCATTAGCCAATAGCTATAGTAATAGATATTATTATATCATATAGCAGGAAAGAACTAGAAGCCAGATTTCCTGACACTCGTTCTGGTATGGTGTTTTCCCACCATGTCAACTAAACGTTAGAATGCATTTGATGGAATCTTGACCATGAACTTGGGCATGACAGTGTACTCTATAGTACACTGAGTTTTGCCATCTTTGTCTTAATTGTCAGATTTCAGATTTGATTAGATTCTTTTTTTTTCCCCCTAGAGTAACTCCTTTTGGAACAGGAACTTTCAATCATTTCAGAATAATTGAAAGAACAGAGAGAACAATATAAATTATAAATAAATAAATTGTTGTTTAACTTCAGAATAGTTCCTTTAAATGCTGATAGTATTTACCTGTTTTGTATTATCTAGTATATTTACTATTTGACCTTGAGGGCCAGATTAAAACCTGTGATGTTTATGTTATCAGCTCAGCATTGCCAGCTCCTGACTTCTGCAGCTTTCTAGAAATCAAGATATAAATGTAAAGACCAGAGTAGAGAAAAATAAGAATTTGCATCTCCTCTTCATTCTCTTCATTGGTTCTTTGAACATTTGTCATAAATTTGGCTTTTATTGTTTACATAAGTATTCATTTAATCATATATATGTATATATGTGTGTATATATATGTATATATATCTGATATATATGTACACATACATGATATGCGCTCATTTGAATCTAGTAACATGTCAAAATACATAACAGCTAGCTATAATAGAATAAATACCATAATAAAAGTAGAAACAAAGTACTTTAGGAACAGAGAAACAGAAGTAATATCTCCAGGAATGAGTAGTGTTTGGCATAGATGATTTGTGAAAAATCAACATAGGAAATTTGTTGTAATCTGGGGTTTTAAGAATGGCTACATCTTTTCTAGTTAAGTTCAGTAAGGGCTTTATAGAGACTATGAGGAGATACTGCAGTGAAGATAGGAGATAATGGTCTTAAAGTGAATTTGAAGATAGATCTTTTATAAAATGACACACTAAGGTGTTTGAACTTTATCTCAGCATGAGAAACGCTAGACATATTTCACTAATCTTCTCTCCCTCTATATCCATGGAAGGTATCTAACCTGAGTTTAAGCACTTCTAGAACCCTAGACCATACTCACTCTAGGAAGCTATGGCATTTGTGCTACTATCGGCAGTTTTAGTCCACAATGCATTGATCAAAGAATGATATGAGCATGTGTTATAGATCCATGACTCAGGGCAGTGTAGGACATCAATGAATATGAGATTGGGCATAGGGAACACAGTAAAAGTGTTACTGATATTAGTCAGGTAAAATTCAGGACTTTTTTAAAATGGAATATATAGAATTTGAAAATATCATTGCTTTTATGAAAATTTTAGTATACAACCCCTAACCCGTATATCCATTGAGAATGTAATTAAGAACGAACTGTATGTTCTTATTTAATCCCAAAACTTCAAATCACATGAAAAGACAATTTCTAGTTGCTAAGATTTAGGGCAGGATCAACAATAATATTTAGAACCACAGTTCAGAGCAGAATACAATCTCTGAGATAATATTGCTGTATTTTACTCTGTCAAGGTGAAGTTTGGCCCAGTTATTTTCTCTCTTGTGAAAGAAGGGTTCTCATATTCAGCACAAGTTATATTCATAATGTAACAGTAATTGCATTGATAGCTTTGTTGTGCACATGTGATGCTTACCTTTCTGTACATTATCTGATTTAATTATTGTAGCAACCTTAAATTTTTCCATGTTTATCTCAATTTTAGAGTGGAGGAAAGGCTTTTTCTCTTTTCAATGTTTTTTTTCTATATATTTTTCTCTCACCTCTGCTTTTACTCTGTCCCATACTTTCCATTTGTCTTAATTCGTATTTAGCTCATGAGTTTATTTTACCTCCTTTGAGATAGATTCTTTGACTTGTGGATTATTTAGAAGTGTTTTATTTAAAGTGCTTAAAGGTTTGATTTTTATATTTGTGCTTGTAGATATACTTCTGCACATTCTTGAAAATATCGATCTAGTTGCACTCTCAGTTGCTAAGTAATTGGATATTCTCTAGCTTTCATTTTTAATTTTTCTATTTTTCCTTTCATTTTTTCCTTCACATATATTTCAGCTTTTAGTATATACATATATAGATATGTAGATAATTAGTATATACATATATAGAATTGTTATGTTTTCCCAGTAGATTAGCCCTTTTATCATTACATAATGCCCATTCCTGTTTCTGGTAATTTTCATTGCTCTGAAATTTATTTTATCACATTAATATTATCATTCCTCCTTTTTTTTAAAATTAATTTTTGCAGTTACTTTTATCCTGCCTTTATCCTCGTATTTGAGGTGAGTTTCTTAAGACAACATATGATGGAGTAATGTGCCGGATTATTAGCAGAAAGGTCATTGATACACTCTGACAATTCTTATGTTTTAAGATGTATCTAGATCAGTTTCGTGTCATTACTGATATGCTAGTGCTTGTCTGCCGTTTTTGTTAGTTTGTATTTTCCCCTCTACTTCTTTCTGTTTCCTATGGGTTGAACATATTTTAGAATTCCATTTTACTTTGTCAGTTGAACTTTTGAGTAAATCTCTTTGCTTTTTTAGCAGCTTCTCTAAGCCTTTTATTATGTACACATAGCTATTATAGTCTACTAGTATTGTCATTTTACCAGTTTGAAGTATAAAAAACATTCCACTTTTATGTCCGTTGCCTTTCCTGTTTATTTTCTTAAATATGTATTTAAATTAAAGTCAGATAGCATTATTATTATTACTAGTTTGCTTCAACTATCAAGCACAATTTTAAATACTCAATAGGACAAGGGAAGGATTTATCCATTTTTTTTAAGAGATTTATTTATTTGTGCATACAGAACTGGGGTACAGGCCAGAGGCTCAGGGGCCGTGAGAAGCTTCACCAGAGACAGAGTGAGGAACAGAACAGGCAGAACGACGAAATACACTGCTGAGGGGAGCAGCGGGTGGGTCAGGAGAGGTCTGCCACGCCTTGTGGTCACCTCCCGTGCTGGCGGGAATGGAACTCATGCAGAAGCGGCTTTAGATTCTCAGTGCTGTGCTTTAACCCGCTGCACCACCAGGGAGGGCCCCTATCCATATTTTTTATTACTGCTGTCATTTTTTTCTCCCTAACCTTCTAAGATGTTTCTATCATTTCTTCTCTTTTAGGAGAACTTTTGTGGCCATTTTTTTAGTGTAGTTTTGCTGACAAAAAGTTTTAATTTTCCTCCTTGAAATGGTCTTCTTCATCTTCATTCCTTAAGGTGGTTTTACTGCATAAAGTATTCTAAGGTGTCAGTTCTTTTCTTTTAGCCCTTAAAAAATATTTTATGGCCTGTGATTTGTAATGAGTAATTCACTGTTACCCTAATTGTTTTCCCCCATAGCTGAGGCATTGTTTCTCTCTTACTGCCTTAAAGACTTGTTCTTCATGTTTGCTTATCAGAACTTTGCTTATGATATATATAGATAGATGTAGAATAAACCCATAAATTGGAAGCCCTGACAGAAGCCTAGATCGGGCTGGTAATAGGTACATCAAGAAACCAGTACAGACTTTTGTAGGTTCTATTAAAATGAAATTATTGAGTAAAAAGTCAAATATTCAAGATATCTGTAGGCCCCGAATACTTACCCACTTGTACTATGTGAGTTTAGAACCAGAGTACAGTTCAAGGTCAACTGCTTTCCAACATAAAGAACTGAAATATAATTCATACTTCCCATTAGGTTAATACAACTAAGAGATGGTATATATAGGTAAAATACATGATTTTTATGCCTGAATTTCAGCATATTAAACTTATTCTTGAACTTTATTTACAATAGATCATAAACATTTTTGGTGATGGTCACATATAGTCCTTTTGACCAAGATGGCCCTTAGACCAACTGAGGAGAGTGACTTATTTTCTAATGCCTAATGTTCTACTTTCTCTGATGTTGCTAATATTGATAGAAATTCTAGAAAACTTCTGAGTTGATGGTATCAGTTATTTTGTTCTAAGTAATTGTTTTTTTCAGTGACAGAGTTAAGAAAAAGTTGGGATAGATTACCATATTATTTTATGTAATAGAGTAGTTTTATGGGGTGAGATTTCAAATCTCTAAAGTTGTCAAGATGGAAAGTTTCACAAGAAATGAATTGACATCAAATAAATCATAAGAACTGGCATTAGGGTGTTTTAATACATACCTAAAACAGACAGTGGACTATAAGCCTTTCATTTATTGAACCATTTGGGCTCCATCTGTGGACCATTATGTTGTTTCAGTGTCTGAGACAAACCACAGAGTATACCCAGACTTTTTGAATGTTCTTCATTTTAATCCGTGTGTTTTCTGTGGTAAGGTCTCCTGAGAAAACTCTTAACTCATTGTAGTATGTCCAGATAATGTACTAGTGGGTGGCTAAGCAGATACAGCAGAGTTCTTTATACTGTAAATACCAGTAATAGAAGGAATCCAAAAACAGTAGTGATTCATCTTTTATAATGCAGCTGACTATTCCCACAGGCATACAGAAGGGTAATTTTATTAGTAAGGGGTAGACTTTATATATTGTAACTGTATCCTAGACATTATTGTAAGTGTTTTCCATATCTTAAAGCCAGTACATTTGATATTTTTTTTTTTAGCTATTTGGGCTAATATAGTAATATTGTTATTCATCTACCCTACTTATCCTTCCTAGTGTAATAGAATTTTAAGGAGCTCTTCTTGACAAATGTATTAACCTGAGGACCTACTCTGCTGTCGCCCATTCATTTAAATAATTTTTGATGTTTTATTTTGTAACATATTCTGTAAGTATCTGCTTTGTTTATTGAACCTATTTGCCCAAACCACTGCTTTTTAATTCAGCATGCATGTGTTACAA
>NW_004567114.1:16321848-16322657 GCF_000260355.1 Condylura cristata
TTTATCTGAGGTTGATCGCTCTCCATTCTATTTTGTCCATGGCTGTCAGCGCCACCCATCTAAAAGGGCAAACAACTTAAAGCCTTCAACAGATACTGGGGTACAGGCCAGAGATGCGGAGGGTGAGAGGATTCGCCAGGGACAGAGTCGGGAGCAGAACAGGCAGATCGACGAAGTACACTGCTGAGGGGAGCAGCGGGTGGGTCAGGAGAGGTCTGCCTTGCCATGTGGATCTCCTCCAGGGCAGGTGGCAATTGAACTCATGCAGAAGTGGCTTTAGCTTCTCAGTGCTTTGCTTTAACCCGCTGCGCCACTAGGGAGGGCCGATTTATCAATATTTAACAATAAAATAGTGTGCTAATTCTCATATATACATATATATATGAGAATATATATATATATATATATATATATACACACACATACACACACACTTGAAGGTGTGTATGATTTCATTCGTAAGGCAGAATTCTAATTATTTGTTAAAGTCAAAGGAAACTTTGGGATTAAATTATTTTATTTCAGTGGTCCCTTCCATTCCTAAAAAAGTCAGTGAGTCTAATAAATGGTGAGTTAAGAAAGACTAATCAGCTGCTGGCTTCAATGTATAGCTAGTATTTTGAGCACCTAGTAGTTTACAACTATATGAGGCTAGAGGCTCGAGCCATCTGTGATGATCTCTTAAGGGTTATAGGGTGCTATTTTGTTCAATTAATTTTACTGTACCATTGCACTATGCCAAAGGCATAGATTTTTTTTTTTTTTCCAATTCAAGTCTTCCGAAAATTCACATTATTTTTTTTTTTTTT
>NW_004567114.1:16323102-16365363 GCF_000260355.1 Condylura cristata
TCCCCACTCTGTCTCTGGTGAAGCCTCTCGCCACCCCTGAGCCTCTGGCCTGTACCCCAGTTCTGTATGCACAAATAAATAAATCTTTAAAAAAAAAGCTTTTCATTTCTGAAGTTGATGCCCAGCCTTTTTGTGAAAGTTGCTGGGTGGGTTATGTTGTTCATGCCCACCCAGACATGATTCTCCTTGCAAAAGCAAATAAACATGAATTTGCGCTAATTCTTAAAAGATATAATTTGTTGTGACTTTTTTCTCAATCTAAGTAAACATTCACTCCCCCCCCCAAAAATAAACACCAATAAATAAACAACCTATCTGCTTCCTTGACTACCAGAAACCAAAATAAAAATAAAAAAGTGTCAAACCTCCTTAAACAGCCAGACCACTAGTTGCAAAGACGCAAAGAAAAGTGGTACAAGATGGTCTTAGCCAAAAGCATGGTCATGATCTATGACTTTGAGTGTGCCAGAGAAATGCAAAATAAGGGAAAAAAAAACAAAATTCTTCAATTCTTATCCTTGATGTCCTACTTTTTTGAATGGTATTCTCCCCTACCCTTGTAATGACTATATGTAATAATGAGTTAGTATTAATTAATTTGAAGAGTTAGAGCCAGTCCAGGGAAAATACACAGGACTGCTGCCTTTTCACCAAAATAATAATAATAATAATAATAACTTTCATTAACTAATGTTGATGGAAACACATTTAGCCACAGCAATTTGCATGGCATTTGAACTGCTGTTTGTGTTGAACAGCAAACTAGAGAATAATAAAGCACCAACATGCCAGTGGTGAGCAAGGGAGCAGAGAAGCCCTCTAGCTTTTTCCATGTTGATCATTTGTTCTAAAGCTGGTAAGGACAAATGAAGATTCCTTTTTATGAGTTGGACTAATCATATTTAGTTGTCACAGCATTAGGTTACTTCAACTGCCCAGAGTTCACCTGTATTTTTTGATCTTCAGTCTATGTGTATTAAAGTAATCACTTCTCAGCAGTATATTTAACCATATTTCACCGCACAGATTAATAACCCTGTTCTTCATTCCAAATGCATGTACTGAAACAATTCACCCAACCAATGAGTAATTGCGAAGAGCAGTGGTATAGGCAGAGAAGGCAATTTTGATGATCTAAGTTAAATAGCAAAAGTAGAGAAGCAGTCTTTAGGGAGGGTATAGATATAAAGAATCAAAGCCCAGGTTGCTAAAATCAGAGAACTGAAAATGAAAATCAGAGAAATACAAGGATATGTACATTTTTGTTTTTTTGGGTTTTTTAAATAGCAATTTGAAAAATAGACGAACATTGAGTGGTCAGAGTATGATGTGGTCGATATATAGGTCACTAAGGTGGGGGGCCAACCTCTCATTGTGTCTTAGCATTAACTAGGTAATGATCTTCAAGCAAACTCTTTGCCTTGCTTGATCTTCATGTCATCATCTCTTTATTACAGAATGAAGCATTTCCCAGTAGAATAGAAACTTTTTTAAAAGATTTATTTCTGCATACAGAACTGGGGTAAAGGCCAGAGGTGCAGGGATGGTGAGAGGATTCACCAGAGACAGAGTGGGATCACCGAAGTATACTGCTGAGGGGAGCAGCGGGCTGGTCAGGAGAGGTCTGCCGCACCATGTGGGTCCCCTCTGGGGAATTCATGCTGAATTCATGCTGAAGTGGCTTTAGCTTCTTAGTGCTGTGCTTTAAACCCACTGTGCCATCAGGGAGGGCCAGAAACTTCTTTTTAAGTTCTCCAAATTTCTGGATAGCAATAAGTTGATCAGTACATCCATATCCCTAGAAACTTCTGAAAATCACAGCAATCCAGCTGAAGCTTTTACTTAAGTTGTAAAAGCCAAAAAGAGAGTGCTGGAAATCCAGAATGCATGTGGACTTTAGGCAAAGATGGATCTTGCATTAAGTCATCTCTCTTTCTCTCTGTGAGTTACTCTGTTTTAGTCTTTGCCAACTTTATTGTTAGGTAGAGCCCCTTTGACACAATAAAAAATACAGCCTTGGAAGCACTAACTAATGTAAGCTTGATCATGCAGGAGGGAAGTACTCTCCAGTATCTATATTATTACCAGCAGAAGTATTCCTGCTTGCATGGCTTCGGTCATCTGCTCAGGGAGGGGAGGTGCTCTGACTTGCCAACCTGGGTCACACAACCTACTTTTATGGCAAGAGAGGTTAGTTAGGCCACTAGACAAACATTTCATAGTAACCACATTGATAGACATCAGAAATTCTCAAAGAATATGATTTATAGAGAGAGGGAAAAAAATAACCTGTTCATTTGTACTCGTCACATAAAGTGGCACAGTGAGTGTGAACAGAAGGAAAGTTCTGTGTTTTATATGCCAGTTGTAGGCATTGCATGTTATTAGTTTTTCTTCAGCTACTCAAAGTATTGCAATTAATGTCAGCTTTATTGGAAGAGCAAAGTGACCTTGATGTATTTGGAGAAATACATAATTTTTTAATTGCAGTAATTTTACTGAGAATTTCTGTAAGTAAACAGCTTCTTTTCATCCATGTTTTATAAAACATGTAAGTTAAGTTTGTCATTTTAGCGCTCCAGATTATCTATCTTTGGCTATTGTAGTTGGTGTATATGATAACAGCTTGACTCTGGAAGAATAAGGTTAGTTTTCTTTACTGTATGATTCACTTCCCTATATCACTGTAGCTTCACTGTACCATGAAATAATGTAATTCGTGCCAAAAGACCCTGCTCTGAGAATTTTCTATCCAAAATTGTGAGTAAAATGGTCATGTTCATATAGGGACACAATGATGACCTTATATCTCATGGGTATTGAACTGAATGTGCTAATGACAATTTATCAAAACCAGCTGAAATAGACAGCTGTTATTTTGGCCTGCCTGATATCTGTCCCTCCCTCTTCTGTTAACAGTAACCTGATTTTGCATTTGGAAACCATTCCTTTTTGTTCTTTGTCCAATTATTTTGAGATCATCAATGAAAGTGGTCTGTTCTTTCCCCCAGCCCAGCAGTAGGCAAGAGATCTAAGCTCGGCTCATTAGCTCCTTCTGAGTGGAGTAATATAAAGATCAGAGGCACCCAGGATATGATGCTGACTAGTTCATGCTATTTATAGCCTTGCCCACTGGGCCAGTTACTCTCTTCAGGCTTGGGGTCCTCTTTTCCATGTGAAATTCATTATCCTTATGTCCTTTCTTACAAATCCAAAATGTGAATATGCCAAATAGGAACTGATTGCTATCGGTTAGCAAATGCCGAGTACCAAGCCATCCCCAAACTCCATTTATTAAGGTCATGATTCTGGAGTTGGAGTTGGCACTGAGCCCAATTGAGCAGTTTGTATGGTCTCAATTGGGTACCCATTTGAGTCATCTGTAGTCATCCTTAGGTCAACTAGACAGCTGTGTTTCTGGGCATTTTCTTGCCACCAGTTGGGACAAGCTTCAGGGTGTTGGAGGTGGGAAAGCATTGGACCATGTGTGTCTTGTCATCTGACACATTTTTTTAGGCTTGCCCATGTGGTAATGTCAGATTTCCAAGTGGGAAAGTGAAAATGTGTGAGACCTCTTAGACCCTCAACACAGTTTGGTAGAGTTGCTTCTGCTATGTTCTATTTGCCACGTCAAGTCAGGAGACCAGGCCAGAGGCTTGGTGTGGAGAGTAGATGCATGTGGTCACATGATGGTAGTAGTAGCAATGTCAGATGCAAATGAGTAAGAATTCAAAAGGAGGTGCTTAGTCTGTCATACTCCAAATTGGCTTCTGTAGCACATAGCTACATAACCTGTCATGACAACCAAAAATACTTTAACATTACACCCTAACACATTGATGTGTCTTCTAACTTTGCTGATGTAATGGATTATGGGAGGTTTGGGAACCCAAATTCAGCTCCTCAGTGACATACAAAGTAAACATAACATTTTGTCCTTAATCCCACTACACTGTGCTTTGAAAGAATTGCTTGCAACTTCTCTGTAACTCTGTCTCTAAGGGTCATCACTATCAGTCATCTGCCAGGTCACCTGTAGTTTCAGTCCCTGCCCATTTCTGACATATACCAGGACAACTTTTCTACCCGCTGTATTGCTGCTTCCTGCTGTATCTAGTGTTGCACTTGCTACAACATTTGTATTTGCCTTTCTGGGATGTATATTGAATTTATGTAAGTTATATTTTCCTTTTATGCAGCACAGTCTCTTGGTAAGCACTATCAATCACTGAGTAAGGCAAATGCTAATCTTAATGTATGCTGCTGGAGGTATTTCTTGACAGTTTTCATCCAAGTTCTGACTCAGCCCAGCCCTTTTTAGGTTAGTGAGATCTAATAAGATCATAACATGGGGTGGTATAGCTGCAGGCAGAAAATTCTGTTTGCCAAATATATTTTCCTTAATAGCAAGATTCATAAATTAATCTAGGGCACTGAGACACCTTGGCTATTCACATGCATTTAAACAAAACTCACTTCAGTCAACTACTTACCCTTCTAGCCACTGGTTTCTCTGAGATGGTGCCAAACTCTTGGTCAGATGTAGCTTCAGTGCTTCCCACCCTCTCAGTATGAAATTATAATTAATATGACTTTACAGTTAAGGTGGTGTTCTACTTCCATTAATAGCACCCATTATTCCAGGGTGTTCTAATTCAGCTATAAAAATTGCCTCTGGAGGTGGAACTTGGCTTGGAAGCTTAATTTAAGAGCAAATGGTTTGTTTCTAATTTTTCATTCAAAACAAAACAGTTTTCTTTTAAAAGGGAAAATTAAATTTATGTTCTTTTTGAGTTACATAAGCCCTGAACGAAATTCCTAAAGTATTGGTATGATTTAGGATTTGTAATTGCATTGCTCTCATTCTCTGCTATCTCCAGAAGCACTGGGTTCTCCCAGGGCTTATATCTAACTTAGCTTTGGCAGAGTCCAGAGCTCTGTCATCTCATCAGTTGGCATCATAGCACATTTCTTACATCAGGCATCAAACTCTCTTTCCAGGCAAAAGTTTATACAAACTACCAAATGAATTTGGCTTGATAATAAGTGACAACCTATTTTTACACTGTATTTTTTAAAAGATTTATTTATTTATGCATTCAGAGCTGGGGTCTGAGATACAGGGGCTCTGAGAAGATTCACCAGAGACAGAGTGGGGAGTAGAACAGTCCAACTAACGAAGTACACTGCTGAGGGGAGCAGCGGGCGGGTCAGGAGAGGTCTGCTGCACCATGTGGGTCACCTCCAGGGCAGTCGGGGATCGAACTTATGCTGAAGTGGTTTTAGCTTCTTAGTGCTATGCTTTAACCTGCTGTGCCACCAGGGAGGGCCCTATGTTTACATTGTATTTTGATGTGTATTTTACGCTCTTATTGTAGATCTGCTGGAGGAGACCCACAGAAAAGATGAAGAAATGGAATCTCTGCAGGTAGAGGAAATTCTCCACTAGGAAAGGCATCATTGGGATGAAAACATTTTTATTTGTTTGTCTTTATTATTGTCATATTCAGGGAAGTATGGCAGATGAAGGAAAAAAATATAACTTAAAGATCCAAACTGAAGTTTGCTTCCTTTTGGATATGTTGAAAACATTTATAATCTTCTAAAGCAGGAAGCCAACTCAGTTTTTGTGTTATTCTTGAAAGGAATCTTTATTTCTTATTATAGTTTAATAGGAACTACAGCATTATAAATGAAATCATAATCCTCCCAAAATCATTTCCCCAAAACAGGACTAATGAATGAGGATGAATTCATGAAATTTACATTTTCAAGTGAAATATATTTTCACTCCATGAATGTCATCTGCCAGTGACCAACCTAGAATATTAACACATATATGGAGCTTAAGACTTACCTTGCATGCCTCTCAATTCACCATAAATTTATGCATATTTCCTAGACTGGAAAATTATGCACTAGAATTTTAATTGACATTTCTGTGCTGTGAGCAATTGATGTTAGGTTGGCATCTGACAGAAGATCTCTGTTTCTTTTACATTGGGCTGACTTACAAATGTGTAACTCAAGTGTCTGTCTTTATTAGGGGAAACATAATCAGGTATACTTATACAGCAAGACCAATTCACTTAAAGAAGGCACGTTGGTGCTTAAGAATAGTAAACACTTTGGACAGTTATAGTTCTTCCTGGGTCTCAAACTGCAGGGTGGGACTGGAGAATGATATAATAAGCTGTCTTGAACTTTAAGGAGTAAAGTTATCTGATTCTGGCAAATAAAAGATAAATCAAGCAAAACCCAGAGAGCAAGGAGAACATTCTATAATTGGGGTTCTTTTATATAATGGTATATCCACTAAGAGAAAGCGATAGAACTGATACGAAAATTATAAGGAAGGGTATATAGTTCTATATGCCTGGGAAAACTGTCACGTATTGGTCCCAATTTCTGTACAGCTTAACTTCTTTCAGTACCTATATTGAAGCATATAAAAGGAAAGACCCCTGATTGTTCTAGTCTATTGTAGAAGACTCTCAAGAGTATATATATATATATCTTGCCTGTCTCTGAGAAATTAATATCAGCGATGCTTGTTGTTATAAAAACACTAAGCATGTATATTGCAAAGATATATAAAGCTTTTTTTTAAAGATTTATTTATTTATGCATACAGAACTAGTCTGGTCCTCAGAATACCATGTATAAACATATTTACTGCATACAGAGTACAAATCTGGCCCTTTTTGATGGCAGCACAAACTTTTTTGAGTTTATTTTCTTTCACAATGCAAGTGTTGAAACATATTAAATATAATAGGTTGTGTTGCTTCTCAAGTATTTATTAAGGACTGGCAGCATTCTCTACCCAAATGTCCATCAAATGTAATAGAATGCGCCAGTCAAGTAGTAATGGACATTTACAGATGTAGAGTATCCAAGATGATGTCCCAAAGCAGAAAAGTTAAATGTTGGCACTGTGTGGTGGCAATTGGTGCATAATACCAACATTCTCTTGAAGGACAAAGAAGGAACTGACACCTCTTAAAGAGCACAGGAGTGCAAGGACACCCCACAGAAGGCCTTTCATTTAAATGCTGGAGGAAAAATCCATCAAAAAGTGCCTACATGTCTGAGCGTCTATTCACTATAAATATCATAGGTGATAGTTTGGAGAAGACTGTTAAAGCATAAAATAAAGCATACAGCCATACAATAGAATTTTGAGCAAAAAAGACAAAATAGTTTCAAAACAAACATCATAGTACTCAGAATTGGAGATTGACAACTTTGAATTTTAAATCCTGACTGTTTCTGATTCACCGGGTAACCTTCAGTAACTCAATTAACTTTGCTGTGCCTATTTTCTTATCTGTAATAAAATATCATAAAACTGTCTTCTAGAAGTGTTTAGTGTGGGTTAGATTATCCTAGAAGGGAGAGCTAAATATTTAATTCCAATTTACAATGTTAGCAAATCCCCATATATCCAAATTGGAATCGATTTATTTATTCATTATCATCATATAATTATGTATAACAGACATTCTTCATTTAATGTTATCCTCTTTAAGGGTAAGCCCTGTTTATTTATCTCTAAACCCTTCCCTGTAAGTAAAATGGTATTCTATATACTTATTGAATGAATATTTATTGAGCACCAATTCTATGTAAGGCACTGCACTGGAGCTAAGGACACAAAAAATGCTGCTCATACTGGATAGTCATCTAGGATAGATTTAGTGGGAAAGACTATTAGATAAATATGATGGACGTATAGGAGGTTAAAGGTGGATTGGGTAAACTGGACTGGAGTGGCAATCTAAAAGGCTTCACAATAATTAACTGATAACCAGGAGTTAGCAGTGGCAAGCCTAGGAAGGCCTGAGGTGAAAGAGACCATCAATTTCATGTTCAAGGATCTTTAGAAACGTTCAAAGAAGTTTGGTGTTATAGAACATAGTGTGTGAGAGGGGAGAGGCAAGTCAGGAAGGAGTTTATAACAAACAGAAGTCTAATGGACCTCATAAAGGAATTAGGAGTTTATATTTACTGCACGAGTTCAGGGTTTGAAATGAGGAAATATCACATTCGCATTTTTAACTTGCAACTTGAAAAGTCAAAAGTAATTTGATGAAGGTGAAATGGACACCAAGGAGACCCACTGGGCATATATCCATGAGAATGTTCAGAAGACACACTGGTGACCTGAGTTTGGTGGTACCAGAGAAAGGATAAGGAGTGAATACGTTGTTAACTTATTTTTGGATATAAAAATCCATGAATTTTTAGACTAGTTGTGAGAAACTAAAAAAGAAGGAACTAAGAATGACTTCTGAGCTTCTTGATTAAGCAGGTTATAATGATTATATTAGCCAATGAGATAACGAATTCATCAGTTCAATTTTTGATATTTTGTTTTTGGGTGCATGGAAACATCTAGAAGCTAGTGTGAAGAGGGGGTGCTCATATGAATCTAGAACTCAGAAGAGGCTTGAACTGGACCTGCGGAGGTTTGTGTCTTCAGACTTCATCTCCATAGAGCATAGATGACACTAGAAGCCACAGTGATAATGGGAAATCTGGCGGGAAGTTTGAGAATAAAGAGATGAATACGTGATTCATGATTCAAGGAAATACCAACACTTTAGTAACTGGCCAGGAGGAAGATCTTACAAAGAAGTTTAAGCTAGAGAGAAAATAATTTTAGAAAAGCACAGTTTAATAGAATATTTCAAGGTAAATATAAGCCATATAACTGAATTCATATTAATTAAACCCTTAAGTCCTCTTAGATGGGATTTGGGTTTTCAAATAAAAAAAAAATCACCATACAATGAGCTGTAATTTTTCATTTGTATATAAACAACTCGTGCCTTTTACTTGCATAAATATCCGCTGAGCACAGGGCCTTACCATAGTAGGCACTCAGTAATCTCTATTGACTCAGTAAACAGATCACTGCCCTGCTACTGGGCACTTATTTTTATATAGGACCTATTACTGGTTGTAAGGTCCTCCCATTAAAAAAAAAAAAAAAAACATTTTCTCATCCTGGAGTTCAATTTTGTTTAAAAACTTGGAGGTGGGGGAGGTGAGGTGATACTTCCAAGTTCTCTCATTCCTGTAACCCCCCCCCCCACACACACACACACACACACTCTCTGTTTCTGTCTCTGTCTTTCTGTATGTCTCTCTTCCCACCCCATCCCACCCACCCACATCTCTCCTCTATTCTGCTCTATTATCCCTCCTTCTTTGAAGGTGTCATTGAAACAAAAGTTGATTGCTGAATAATTGGGCAGGAACACTAGGGATCAGTGGGAGAGGGAGAGGATAAAATGGCCATGGAGGCAGGCAGCAGAGAGGAGTGCTTTTGCAGCAATCATAAACAATGGAGAGAGACGTTCCACAGTGTTTTTTTTCAATGCAGCTGGTAATTACCAAAGTTCTTCACTGGAGCTTAACTTTATCTGGCTTCTGTTTGTGTGTATGACATTCAATTGCAGTTACATTGTGTGCTGTACTTAAAAACAAAGTTTTGTCTTTGACTATAAATTTGTGGTATTGTATCTAAAGTGCTATTTGCATATGGGTTTGAAGTCCATGTGAACTAGCAAATCCCTTTAATCCGCTTGAAATCAACTGAAACATTTTAAATAGATACAAAAGGGAATCCATTTTTTCCTCACTTCTGTTGAAAAGTGAGGAAAAGGATTCATTGAATGTTACACCTTTCTTCTAATGGCTTAGGTAATAGTAGATGCTGTGGTTGTTTGTTTGTTTTTAAAGATTTATTATATTTATTTGTACAGAACTGGGGTACAGGCCAGAGATGCGGAGGGTGAGAGGATTCACCAGAGACAGAATGGGAAGCAGAGCAGGCAGATCGACGAATTACACTGCTGAGGGGAGCAGCGGGCGGGTCAGGAGAGGTCTGCCGTGTCATGTGGTCGCCTCTGGGGCTGGCGGGAATCTCATGCGGAAGTGGCTTTAGTTTCTTAGTGCAGTGCTTTAACCCGCTGCGCCACCAGGGAGGGCCGCTGTGGTGGTTTTTTGTGCTCATTCTTTAAATCACCATTCTTCCTGGTTCACTTTTCAACAATTTTTTACTTTACTCTTAGTTGCCTGTGAAACCTGGCATGCAAAGCATGTCAAAAGAGCATCCCGTTTAATTTTGAAAAGTTTCAAAGTGCTACCTGGCAGCCATTAAACAGAGTATCTGGAAAAACTCATCTACCCTCCTCTTAGGCTCACTTACATCTTCTCACTTTTCATTTGATGTTTAAGTGAGATAAAACTAGATGATTATGAACACAATGTTCCCTATTCATTTGTCTTTACTAGGTCTTCCTCGGCCATTTTGAGGCAGTATCCATATCTATAAATTAGAGACAATAATAATACTGATTCCATAAGACTATTGAGGATTTACTATGACAAATGCATAAACCTTGGTGCCTGGCAGGTCTTTTATAGATGTTAATTCCACCCACTAGGTGCCTGCTAGGGCAAAGCATTAAAGGTGCCTGTCTCCTTGCACCCATTCCTTCTGCCTGCCCTTCCTTCCTCCCTCCTTTCTCTTCTTCCTCCCTCCATCCCTCTTACCATCTCCAGAGCCTTTTTTCTATCCTCCCACTTCCTTGGGCAACAATGATTTTTTTTAAGGTTTTTTTTTTTTTTTTAAAGATTTATCTATTTATGCATACAGAACTGGGGTACAGGATAGAGGGGCAGGGGCGATGAAAGGATTCACCAGAGACTGAGTGGGGAGCAGAACGGGCAGAAGAGTGCAGTGGGCAGGTCAGGAGAGTGCAGTGGGCACTTCTGAAGAGTGCAGTGGGCAGGTCAGGAGAGGTCTGCCATGTCATGTGGGTCAGCTCCCTGGCGGGGGATGGAACTTCTGCTGTAGTAGTTTTGGAGAGCTTCATAATGATGTGCTTTAAACCTGTTGCACCACCAGAGAGAACCCACAATAATGATTTTCAATTCAGGTTTGTTCAGATTGTTTTGTCTTTGGATAACTATTAAACATAATGACAAATGTAGAATGTCACAAGGTAATAATGATTATGGGCTGCACATGGATATCAATTTCATTTTAAGGGGAAAAAGGGAAACATATAGTAACGGACCCAGTAAATGTCACAAGTATTTCTGGACACATTTTTTTTTTTTTTTTAGTATCAGTACTTTCATTAGAAATGAATTGATTTCTTTTATTACTTTTAAAAATTGAGTTTCTATTTTTTTTAAAGATTTATTTATTTATTCATATAGAACTGGGGTACAGTCAGAGATGCGGAGGGTGAGAGGATTCACCAGAGACAGAGCGAGGAACAGAACAGGCAGATCAACAAAGTAACACTGATGAGGGGAGCAGCGGGCAGGTCAGGAGAGGTCTGCCTCGCCATGTGGATCTCCTCCGGGGCAGGCGGGGATCGAACTCATGCTGAAGTGGCTTTAGCTTCTCAGTGCTATGCTTTAACCTGCTGCGCCACCAGGGAGGGCTTGAGTTTCTATTTTTTAAAAAAGGAATTTTTTTTTCTGAGGCATTCCAAAAGTTATGCCCAGAGGATATTAAATGGTATTGCAGACATGCTGTCTTTAACATGCTTATCTCCTAGATTGCTTTTAAAAATAGTCTAGAACCTTCCATTTGAAGGATTTGATTTAATTTTTTGTCAGGGTTTTGGGAGTGGAGGGGCAGGTATTTGCTTTTGTCACCTCAAGAATACTGAGATAAAAGATTCTGAAATGAATAGAGGAGAAGGCTAGAATGAGCTGTTACCTCAGTTCAGCTAATTCTGTTGTAGTCTATGACAGCACCATGTGTGAGGGATAAAATATCCTCAAATTTCTTATTTCTTTCGGATCAAGTCTAACAAGTATGAATAGAGGCGTATTCCAAAGTGGAAAAGAATTTCCAGGGTAGAGTTGGCAGAGACATCTTTGGAGATAAGCTTGGCAAGAAAAACTATTGAAGACATAATCTGACAAGGGCAAATAAGTTGTCCTGGCAGAGGCTGACAATATAGTACATTGACATTAACATCTCTGGAGTTCCGGAGGTGCCATTCCCCCTGGTAGCCAACCACATGATAAGTCGGACCAGTGCAGACTAGCTGGACAGTTTTGCTGTAGACCATAGTTTTGTTGTCAGTCATTTTTGCCTGACCATGGAGTGTGATATGTCCTTTCAAGCCACATGTGTTTTGGGGATTTAAGATTGTGAATGGGGCAGCCAGAAGTCCTTGAGTTATTTTAGATGGGGAAGTGAGGGTGAGGTGCACCAGAAGAATTCAAGGATTGGCTAGAACAGTTCTTAAATTTCCCCAGAAATTCTGATTTGCTTGGCAGATACTAAAGCACACTTTTAGAAGAGCCAGTTTGAACAAGTGAATAAATTGGGATTAACTATTTAGGTTTTTATTAACCTGAAGGGATGCAGTTATAATAGAATGTCTGTAATTCTTGGAACCAGAATGTGAGATATATCTCCTTACTCTTCTCAAGGTGCATTCCTCAGAATGTAGGAGAACCATTATTCATCTCCTTTTTTTCCCTGATATATAATAAAGGAAAAAATAACTCTTCTAAGCAATTTGTAAGCCAGATGTGTCCGCACGGGGTGGAGGGCTGGACAGCACTTCTCCATGTTGAGGGCCTAGGTTGGCTCACAATTCATTAAAATCTGTTTTCTCAAAAGGTGAAGAAACTTACCAAGCCTAAACTTGGTATGTGGTTAACAGAGATAAAACATTAGTAATCTGTATTAGGGTCAAGCGGGATCTCAGTCAATTAGATTTGCACACTTTAACTTCCTATGTCAGAGGCCTCAGGATTGCAGGGAACCAGGCTCAGTAAAATAGATTCCACCTGAATCATTAAATTTTATCATCCAGCTTTACCTGAAATTTCAACTTAATTTTAACTCCAAGTTTATCGCAGAATAAAACTGGAAAATAGAATACCCAGAGAGTGAAATATTCTTATGTATGTATGAGTATATAGAAGTTGACTGACAAGGATATTTTCTTTTGAGAATAAAAACTATAAAACCTGACTGATTTTGTTTATCCAAATTGCTCCAATGCACAAGTCTTAAGAATTCAGCTGTTTCCTTGAGTCAAGCTTTTTTTCTAAAACAGAAAGAAGTACCTTAGATGTATTCAGAAAAACACAAAGATAAGTAGTGTTTGAACTCAAATGCTTAGGCTTTGCCTTGTGACAAAAAGTTTACTGAACCATTCATTGGGTGCTGAAAATAAGCCAATGTTTGTGTTTCAGCATTTGTTACTCATTCCCACAAAGGGAGAAATTATTTTATGTCTCCATATACCATCCCATTTGCAGTTAATTTCATGAAAAGCAGCACTTCCAGAAACATCCCCAGGTGTCTTTGTTAGAGTCAGAGTCCTTTGCTTTGTGGACTGTGGCAGAAGGATCAGCTTATGTTTTCCTGTAATAAATGAAGACCATCTAAGCACATAGCATGTTTAATAGTTGGACTTATTTGGGAGTTTCTGCTGTGTGTAGACAGTCATCAGTCACCTTATAATTTGGGATGACTTCATGTGGATTTCAGAGCTTGAGTATATCTGTGTGTCTGTCTGTGTTCTCATGTCACATCCTTAGACAGGCCTCAAACTTCAGGCTTGTAACCTTGTGTCTATACAGACTGCTGTGTCATAAATACCATAGTGGGTGACTTAAAATGAGGAACCTGAAAGGTGGGATGTCTAAGGTTACCACAAGTATGTATTTTAGAGGACCCGCTTCCTGATTTGTAGCAGGCAGGGAGCGATCCAGTGTTATCTGAAGTCTATTTTTTTAAAGTTGTATTTATTTATGCACACAAGAACTGGGGTACAGACCAGAGTGCAGGGGGTGAGAGTATTCACCAGAGACAGAGTGGGGAACAGAACAGGCAGGTATACTGAAATACACTGCTGAAGGTAACAGAGGGGAGACAGGAGAGGTCAGCTCCCAGGTCGGGGATTGAAGTTGTGCTGCAGTGGCTGCTGTTAGCCTCATAAAGCTGTGCTTTAACCCCTTGGGCCACCAGGGAGAGCCCTGAAGTCTATTTTCTAAGGTTACCATTCCTTAGAAGACTAGACCCTTAGGACCTAAACACTCCCCAAGGCCCTTCTCCTAATATATTCACACTGAGGGTTAGGATTTTTGTTTGTGGATTTTGAAGGGAAACATTCAGGCCATACACCACATGCTCCATTTTGTCTCCAACCTCCTGGTAACCATGACAGTTGTGAAAAGCAGTATTTTACATAATGACTGCAGTGTGGAACATATTTGGAAACAGATGCTCAGCAATAATACATTTCTGGTGAAATTGTTTCCACCAACTCATAAAACAAATCTCTGGAGTTCTCAGCATTAATAGGACATCATTGAAAAAAATTATAGTTCTAATTTCTAGAGCTATTTCTGTCCCATTTTCTAAAATATAAAGAAGTTCTATAGAGGATTTCCTCCAAGGATCTTGAAACTTACTAAAATTATATTTCAATAAAATTAAAAAATACTTATTTAACACTTGTTAATTCCTGTCCAGGTTGTGCTAAATCATCTTCAAAGGGTGATGGCCAATGCCTCAAAGAAGGAAAATGTCATCCTCTGATTTGTTAATGGATGATATTCAGTAGCTACTGAACAATAATTTTGTATCATACACTTGCTGAAACTTCTAAATATATGCCATTTATTCCTTACAACAATCCTGTAAGATGGATCTTGTAATTCTCACTTTACAGGATAAGACAGCTAAGGCACATGGCTTACTCAGCCAGTAAGTGGCAGAATTAGCACTTGCATTTGAATCTGTC
Organism: Condylura cristata; assembly: GCF_000260355.1. NCBI lineage: Eukaryota > Metazoa > Chordata > Mammalia > Eulipotyphla > Talpidae > Condylura > Condylura cristata. Next base: position 16,337,907 of record NW_004567114.1, read on the forward strand.
AGCTTCTCCTAGCACTGGACTGCAGTGCCTCGGCAGCTCATGGAGAACAGATTTTCTGTACCTTTTTGTTGAGGTTCTTGGCCTGAATTTTAATTTCTTTACCTATTTTTTTTTTTCTTGCAAATGATGACTCATTTGCAAGAATAGTAAGGATTTAGCGTGGTCAAATACTAACTGACCTATTACCTCCTCAAAAAAAAAAAAAAACCAACTTTAAAAACTAAAATGACTAGGAAATGCCTAAGTAAGTCAACTACTGGGAACTCAGTGCTAGTGAAGCAGCTTTCTGTCTTTCCATAACTTGAAAACTACTCCTTAGGCCTTTGATTCTAAGCTGCACACACATGGCAGATGGTTATTGGGAAGTGAGGAAGATTTTCTTTCCTGGTGTGAGATTATGAACAACTCAGTAATCTTGAACACTTCTAGGAAGGAGATGGGATCATTTTTCTTTTTCCATTCTGCACCTTTTCTTTTTGCCTATTCATCATGTTTTAAATAAACAGACTTAAGAAAGTTGTTATTAAAGCCCTCCTCGGGCTTCTTCAATTTCAGTTTTAAACCAGGTTCAAAATATTCTGGCAAAAATTAAAGGCAACATTGAAAATGTTTGCATAAATTTTAAATTGTGCAAAAAATGATAAAGCTGAAATGAACTGAAAAAAAAAAAGACTAATAACCATCTTCTCTTAAATCTTTGTCTTTTTATCATAGTCAGTGATTATTTTGGTTTTAAAAAATTGATTCTGAAGATCATTTCTTTTCCAGAGTACCTGCATTACACTTCCTACTCTAAACATTAGTTTAATGTTTACTTTTAAAAGTGTGGAGACTTATTTGTATGCTAATAAATAATATATAATGTCTTAACAATGTTTCTGTATTTTCTCATAAAATGAAACACAAAAGAATAAGACTCTAGGATACTCCAAGCCTCTACTACATTCTGTTTGTAATTGAAACCCCTAGTGCCATTAGAGAGAACTAAAAAAAAAGACACAAATGAAGCCTGGAGTCTGGGGGAAGAGGTCATTTACGAGCTCTGTGATGAATACAACTCCTGTAGCCCAAATCTAAAAGAATTGGGAGAAGCACACAATAGAGGTGCCATTTAATTGCACAGTATCACAGCTAATTAAATTGAGTTTTGCTTTCTTTTCTCCTTTCTTCTGCTATCTCCCCAATGGTGTTGACTGTGTGCTTCAGCTAGACTAATGTCAGAGTTGCAACTTAAGAAAGACACATGACAAAACTATAATCCTTTTTATTATGGAGTGAAACAAATATAAAGTGCATACAAATAATGATTTCATATGAACATTAAGTTTTATTATAGAATAGTATGTTTTGTTACACTGTCACCTGACATCTGTTAAAAAGAAGGTTTTGGGATGCTTTTCTAGCATTTGTAATTTTGAGATACTCCAGAAGTTTCTAATGTATTCCTTAACATCTACCACACACACAAAGTATATTGTCCACTTGCATAAAGCTTCCTTCTTGATAACCATGTACTCAATGTCCAACAATATTTACTTCAATAAATAAGAATGAAAGGATAAATGGAAGAATTAATTAAGTAAATGAGTGGAAGGGAAAGCGATGTTCCAATAAAACTTTATAGAAACAAATTTGTTTTTCAAAAATTTCTCTATCATGAAATATGGTCCTTAATTTGATTTTCTTTCTCAGTAAAATAAAAATGTAAAAGCCATTCTTAGGCCATGGACCCATAAAGACAGGCAGTGGAATGGATTTGACCATTTGTACCCTATCTTAGAATAAACTACTTTAAAGGCTATCTACCTCAAGAATATTTGCCAGTTAAGCAATGGAACTCTAATGGGTGGTCATCAAAGAATAAGTTTTTTAATTCTTCCTCAAAAATAAGTTGGTACTGTTGACAGAAATTTAAATAATTACCCACTGGAAGGAAAATATAATCTACCTAATAATCGGCCTCTATCAGCCTCAGGTAAGGTGGTGAATGTTAAAAGTAGCTTTCATTGCTGACTAAAGTTGTCCATATATGTAACAAGTGTTCATCTTATATTTTCCTTTAGTTTTTATATTTTGAGATTTTGATCCGTTACTGCCAGGGATGATTTTAAAGCAAGACAGTTAAGGAAATAAATTATCACTCTTTGTTTATAAGTTGTCACTCTTTGTTTATAATTTCCTTATTTATAAGGAAATAAATTATCACTCTTTGTTTAAAATCCTTAAATTTTAAGTAATGATGTTCCTAAAATTTGTGGCTATACATCAGGTAAGGAGTTAATTGGCAAATATTTTAAAAGTACCTTATGATATCTATTCTAAATTCAGAAATTTTAAAATAATTTGGGATTGTTAGCCTTTGTTAGTTTTATAGTCATTACTATTTATAGCATTTCATTGACGACAATAGTGTTCCAACTCTTTTTCTTTACTCACATCTCTCTTAAACAGACAAAACCACGGTTTAAAATTGCACCTGGGGAAGAGGCTAGTCAGACTGCAATGAGAAATCAGAATGAAGCTCAATTTGAAGAAAAAGCAGTTAAGTATTTTATAGGTAGGAATGTTTAGGATATTTGGGATTCAATAGGCAAAATTCTTTTTTTGGACATACAGGATAAGTTCAGTCTCCAGGTATGCTTTGTAGAAGTACATCTAAATTGTCAGATTTGTTTCCTGTTTCTTAGCTACTAAGAGTACTGCTCCTTTCATTATCAGAGTATAGATAACCTGAGGTTATAAGTCTCTAATCACCTTCCCACTGTGCTTATATATTAGGAAATGGTTATTAATAATAGCTTGATTTTAGTCAAACTAAACTGGGAAGCAAGAAAAACTGTCAGCCAAATACATTACTTTGAAATCATCTTATATCTTGATTATTCTTCCCAGTAGCTTCTCTTTAGGGTTGTGAGAGATAACTGTATACAGAACCACAGAAGGAATATGGAAATGCGGGGTGAGAGAGAATCTGCCGTAATGTCCCTTGTGCTTTAATTCCTGAAAAGAATTAAGTAAAGTACTCTGTAAGTTAAGATGTGGATTTTTGGAATTGCTCAAAGGAGTATAATTTAGTTCCCAGAGCAGGCTATTTGCTTCTACTATGTGATGGTTCAACTGGTGACAACCATGATGGTCAACTACCAAATGCTGTGTTGTAAATGCAGGGAGGAAGAGCTTGGAACAAAGAAGTCTATGGTTCTGTGATTTTCCTTGTGAACATTGTTCACCTCAGAGCCCAGAAGATGTGTGCCTCTGAGGGAAATACAGGCCATGTCAGCCTTAGGGAGTCTCATTGGACCAGCTGTGTTTGGTGACAGTCAGACACACACCCTGAAATAAAAACATACCTCATTGTTTTCCACATGTTCTGCATGACACCGACTTGCTCACAAATTATGCTATAATCACCCCTGTACTGTGATTTACGTGGGAGTTCAGAGCAAATTCAGCTGATATATGACTAACCTCACAACTGGAAACCTGTACTTTATTTCTTACAATGTAAATCCCTGGGGGTGGGGGGATGCAGTATTGGCTTCCTGGTTATTGGCTTGCTCCCCTTACCCCTCAGCTACTGTTCGTGCAGCTCCCTTTAGGGACAGTCAATCCTTGAAACTGCATGAGTTGTCATTTGCATTGCCCCTAACCACCATCAGAGCCTTTATATTATCTGCAAATAATTTCAGTTGTTCTCCAGTCCAGATGTCATTCCCTGAACTCTTGCTACCTGTTTCCAGTCGTTTCAGTGTTGTATTGAACAATGCCAGCATAAATCTAGTTCTGTGTTTTTTGACCTTAATTTGGTCTATAGTCCAATCCTGTCAGCTTTCATGCCCCATATTCCATATGTGCCTTAAGAAATAGTCTTAAAGTAATTCCTTGTGTTAAAGAGGGGAAAAAGAAAACCTCATTGTTTTCACATAGTGGTCTAAAATATACACTGTAGATCTGAAAGTTTTTGGTATTTGTTTTATCCAGTTAACTGGAAAATACTTTAAGCAAAGCCTCACCTAAGTTTCTCTTGCTGCCTCTCTTAGTCTCTCCAGTGTGTGACTTGAAACAAACCAACAGAAACTCCTCCACCACACCCCAAAAACTCATGCACACATCTGACTGAAGTATGCCACCTCAGTTTATTCTGAACAGTGTTAAACTGATGCACAGTGGTCAGTTATGGCCTTATGACAAACCAGGCCACAATCCAAAAGGACTACCTGAGATTGTAGTAGAAGAAAGCCAGGGTAGAACTAGACAGCCTCAGGATCTAGGGTAGCAGTGGTGGTGAATGGGAGGACAGATCAAATGTGGAACCCACAGGCTAATTCTCTTTTTAAATCATGTGATAGTATTGGCCTCTGACTCTCTCAGGAATTTGCCACACCCTGGACAAATAGTATGTCCTCCTTAAGGGGCACTCTCTCTCTCTCTCTCTTTTTTTAATTGATTTAATTATACATACAAGAGCTAGGGTTCAGGCCAAAGGTACAGGGGATGAGAGGATTCACTAGAGACAGCAGAGAGCAGAACAGATGGGTCTACTTCAGATATACTGCTAAGGCGAGTAGTGGGCGAGAAAGGAGCTGCTGGGGCTCGAACTCATGCTGCAGTGGCTGCAGATAGCTTCAGAGCGCTGAGACTTAATCCCTTGTGCCATCAGGGAGGCCCCATCGGGTTACTCCTTCTTACCTAAGAAGTGATACATCCTTTGTCACTGTCTTTGCTAGATAAGTGAAAACGTTGAGGGTTTTTATTGACAACTTCTTTGTCAAAATGTTGATATCTTGCTGTGGTGTTTCTTTTCAGTACTTCTAATTTGTTATTTTGGACTCAGAAATGTGTGATTTGAAAAAAAATTGCATAAGCAGCCAGTGAAATTAGTTAACAAAGATTGCCTCCAGGTGTCTAATGACAAATAAATCAAATACTGGATGACTGCGAAACCATGGCAAGCCACCAAGACACTGGCTGTAGAGTTTTCCTTGAATATAAACCAACTGAAAAAAATGTAAACTCACTTTGTCTGACTTTTAATAGTGTGCAATTTTATGTATAGATTGCAGAGTCATTTGGTATATTCAAACCAATTTATGCTGAATTTAAAGCTTGCTGTGTGTTTTCAAACTTGAGGTTGTTTCTGATTTTTTTTTTTTAAATCTCTATGTGGAACACTGATTTTTTTAAATGATTTCCAGTAACAACCTTTTACCTTTTATTTCACTGAAACTTGGAAAAGAATACATCTGAAATTATTCTAACTTTATTAATTGTTAAAGGATTGAAAGTAAGTGTAAATATATAGAGGATGTGTAAGTATATGTGTGTAGATGTATAGAGGATGAATTTGCATTCTATTTTATATCCCTTATGTAGGAAGTACCATTCCAAAATGAATATTAATTAAAGGGAGCTAGCACTGACAGCAAACATGTCATGCAGTATTCTCTTTGGGTGAAGCAAAGTGGCTTTTCCTTCCAGAAGATCTGCTGTGTGGTTTTAGAGCAGTGGTAGAAGGGAGTCCTCTTTTTGGGTTTTTCCTTTGGAAAAGTTTATGTCCCTTGTGCTCCAATTCCACAGAAATTTCCAGAATTTTTCTATATTCTTAAAGCTTCTCAGACTTAGAAGGGAAACTGTTATTATATTTTCATGCCAAAATTGTGCTTTTTTCACATGCTAATGACTATTTTTAACACATTCTTGAGAAATGCTGCATTATTGTGATAAAGTCACTAGACCTGCTCAATTATCCTTCCAGAGGCAGAAGGACTGTTTTTTTTAGGTCTCTTGAATGTGGCACATTCATTGGCACAGCAGCATGAAATGAACAGTGAACAGGGATCAGATATCAGCAATAAATCTAGCACTTATTTCCTAATTTAGCCTACAAATATTTGCCTATTTCAATGATGCGCATGAATTTGGTTTAGTTCATTCATAAATTCCAATGTACACCCCATTGTGACCACAAGTCAAAGAAATATATACAGCTGAAACCAAAAGTATATATATTAAGCTCATCATAATAAGCTAAAATATAGTAACCTTACTGTGCAGGAGTATTGCTGAGGTATGGTGTGGTAACACACTCTTGAAGGTTGTGATCCTGTACCTATAAATCATGTACAATGTTGTAAACCAGTATTATCTCACTTGAAAAAAATGCTGGCTATCCACAGAATTAAGAGAAAAAAAGTTAAAATATGTATTTTTATAGTGGAAATGCTTTCAGTCTCTCCCAAAATGTAACTGTACCTACTTGATCTGTCAAACCCAGAATAAATGAAGTGCCTGTCACTTTGAACAGCTGGCACCCTCTATTGTGATTCAGTGACTACATGCATAATCCTTAAAAGTAAACATTTAAATAATTGTTGCCATTTAAGTGTTTATTAGACACTCTCCTCCTTTGATAGAATTTAAAAGTAGTGAGAAAAGGTCTATGCAATCACAGTAGCAAACAAACTTTTTTTATTTCAAAATATATGAAAGAAACTTCTGCTTTGATTTTTGTCTAACCTTTCATTTCCATTATTATTTTCCTTACTATTAGTGTTATTTATCTAGAAATATTTCATACATGAGAAATAGTTTTTTTTTTTAGTAGATATGTACTGAAAGTAATACATTTGCAGCTCAGATATATTCTTAATTTCACATTTCAGGTTTAATCAACTTCATAAAAATACTTTTAAGAAGAGCCACAGACACACATTTCAACTACCCAATTACTTCTTTTTTCTTTCCCAAATAAACCTCTTTCAGATATGATTCAAGGTAGAATTTACCCTCCTCTACTTTTTTTTTTTTAAAGATTTATTTATTTGTTCATACAGAACTAGGGTACAGGCCAGAGGCTCAGAGGCAGCTAGAGGCTTCACCAGAGACAGAGTGGGGAGCAGAACAGGCAGATCGACAAAGTACACTGCTGAGGGGAGCAGCAGGCAGGTCGGGAGAGGTCTGCCGCGCCATGTGGTCACCTCCGGGGCAGACGGGAATTGAACTCATGTGGAAGTGGCTTTAGCTTCTTAGTGCAGTGCTTTAACCCGCTGCGCCACCAGGGAGGGCCTGTGTCTACTACTTTTAAGACAAGATCGGCAGCTTACTGGTCAGGCCTACTGCTCTCATATATGAAACATCCTGTCCTTACAAAGATTCTCTGGAAGTCTTTTATAGCTACTTTCATCCTCATAGCATCGTCTGTCACCCTCGCATATTGTTACCATCTTGCATTAACCCAGGTGATTGAATCCTGCAGCACTGTAATACCATTTTCGAATGTCATCTTGTCAGAGGCTTGCTGCCACAGCAGCTGGCCTGCTGGCCATTCTGACCTGACACCAAAATGTTTTAGTAAAGTAACTTATCTGTATAATATTCCTTCATGTTACTTCAGGTCTATATTTGGAACATAAAGACTTGCAAGCCATTGGTGGGCTTCAGAGATTTCTGTATTTCTCTTATAAGTGTATGTAGAGTTATGTGTGTGTAGGCTGTAGGACTTAGAAGAAGGCCAAGGTTCATCACATTCTCAAGTTCATGACTATAAAAATGAGAACCATTGATTTATTTATATCACCTGAAATAGCATGTTTATCATGAGACTGTCTACATTTTTTGGCTGTTTTCCCTCTGTTCTCTTCTCACCTCCTAAACCCCCTTTCAATGTCCCAACAATAATCTCTCTACAGGGTCCAAACTTAGATGTGAGTGAGTGTATGCGTGTGTGTGTGTGTGCGTGTGTTCGGAGGGTCAGGAGGAGAATATTGAATCTACAGGTTGAGCTTAAATATGTTGCTGTTCAGATGAAAACTGGAGATTTCACAATAGCAAAAAGACACAACAACTGCAGTTCTGTTGAGAGTGGGAAAAGTTAAAGTGAATACAATTTATTTTGTTATAATATATTGATACTAAGAGCTATACTGACTTTTTTCTCCAGAAGTTGTAACAGAGCCCCAATATTAGTTTGTTACCTCTGTTTTAATCCTAATAACATGAGAGGCAGTAAACTTAAATAATGCTAGCCCAGAAATCCCTAGTATGGGGAAAATGTACAACCTAAATAGTGGCCATAAACATTTTGGGCCTGCCCAGATGGTTCCTATAAATGTGACAGTGCCCACAGGCCTCTGGGAGCCTCTGTATGTTTCTGTCTCTAATGAGGTTCTGTTCAGTCTGCAGAGGATGATAAAGCATTGCTGAATGGTTTTGCCGAAGAAGCACTGTGAATAAGATGCCTGGTAACAACAGATCAAAGCCCTCCTGAGGCATTTATATGCATTTATTATGAGGCACTCAAATGTGACAGTACACAAGTCACCAGCAAAATAGCAGTTATTTCATCAAAATTATGGGGGCGATGGTGAGGTTCTCTCAAGTATGTCAACAAAATGCAATTAAACAGATTATATTGCTAGAAACAGTCTGCTTTGGGCTGATTTTGCATAATATATTCATTTAACTCATACCCACATAGCCAAATGCTTCAAGGGTACAATTGTTCAACTCAGTTTTCCAGATGGAGGGTTGGAGGTTCGGTTTCAGAACTCCACAAAGTCAAGGTTTCTGATTCTGCATGAAGCTGGGAATGGCCTAGTTCTTACTATTCCTAAATGCCCATGTGGGCCCATGTGGGGCTTTGAGAGACCTGAGCTGAGTGGCTTTCTTCACCACTGCCCCCTTTCTGTCTTAGAACAAATGATTCATTTCATGAAACAAACAAAAATTTCAATACAGATTTCACTAGTCTCCTCCAACTGTTTAAAGTGAGAGAAAATTAAAAAAAAAAACAAAACTGACTTTGATCCGTCTAAAAAAAAAAGATGACATTACTTTAAAAAAAATTAAGGCTTTCCACTCTCTGAAATTCAGCCTTTTTCTTTGTTAAAAACTTTATGTGTAGCTGTTGGCTAGAGAAAGAGTAAAAAATACAATCTTATTATTAACGATTTAACCTTTAAAACAATGTAACCAAAGACTTTAAAATATAGATTTTTGTGCAACCTTCTACTATGCACTGGGTCTTTCTCAGTATTTTTCCTGCTTTATTTTAATTACTTATGAATTTTAATTGATGAACTTGTTCTTCTGCGTTTTACCTTCCTATAAGGTCATACTTCGTACTGTATACCCGAAAGCTGATATATGTGTTGGGTTCCTTTTTATAGCATTACTATTTTCTAGTTCTGGTTCACATTAAAATCTATATCTAAGATTTATAGATACTCAAATAGTAGATTATTTTTACCAGTGCGAAAGTGGGAAGATGTATTCAAATTGGTACTTATGTCTAAATTTATAGTATTTATTTTTTAATTAAACCTGGTAGTCCTAACACTGATTGACTTGATATGAAGAAAAGTGCTAGTGATTCTCTTATACTAATTTTTCTACAATAGAAACCATTGTGAATAATTTTCATTCTTTTTCATTTAATTATTACTAATAGAGGATAAAGAGAAAAATGGAAAATTAAGTAAACTTGAAATGATTTTGAATAGCTTTGTTTTTATAATTGCATATTATGCTTTATTTGCAGGACCGTGTAAATGCGTTGGAAACGGTAAGTTGGGGCATTTTCTTTCTCTTATCAGAATTACTTCTGTGTCCTGATGTGGATTTCAGATCCCTCTTCAAGGAAAGCATTTCCAGAAAGCATTTCTAGATTCAAAGGGGAAAATAAGCTTACTATGTCTTAAAGGTAGGTGTACACATACTTTATTATGTAAGAAATAGAGAAAAAGCAATAATGTCCATATTTAAGTGTTCTCTGCTGTCTTCAGATTGCTGTCTTTAGGCAGGGGGCAGAAGAAAGACCAAGAGATCCACGAGGCTCACAGTAAATAGGGGCTCAGAGCGATACCTGATATACAAAAGTAGGGCAGAAAGCAAAGGCCCAGGCCTGGCCCCAGATAGAAGGATTGATGGAACTTTAGCCCCTCTAAGGCCCAGAACCTTGACAAGCCAGTGTTCTCCGGCCAGGCTGCTCAGCAAGAATCAACACAGTGCAGACTCTGGCCAGAGTAGGAAAGAAGGTGACTGGAGGGGCTCATCCCCAGGATTCAACAGGAAAGAATGTTAGTCTTTCTCCGGGGTAGGTTATCTAAGAGATGACTAGACCCTGGAACCCCAAGGTTCCCGGACTCCCTGGGTCGCAGAACTCACCTGACAGGGGCCAGGTGTCTCTACCCTGCACCTCCAGAAGCCCCCAGCTGGAGACAGGGGCTGCACAATCCTGGGCACTGAATCCCTTCTTGCCAGAGCAGAGACTAGTGTGACCACTGCAGACAAACCAAGAGCCTTAGGCTTGGGCTCTCTCCCAAGTGGAGAGGGAGGTGAGGCCTGGGCACGGGCACTGAGACTTAGTCCTGTCCCTGAAAGGCTGCTTGATAGGAAGCTCAGATTAAGATGCTAGTTATGCTTTGAAGTTTGAATAGTCAGTATTAATAGTTTTAACTAGTTTTTGCCAATATCCAAGTAATTATAAGAGCTAGTCAATTTTTTTTTCTCAAAAATCTTATTGACATATATCTAAAATTAGGAAATAAGTGTTTTAAAGTACAGGAATATAAAGGCCAGCCTTTCAGTATTTGTTGGGAAAATCTTTTTAACTATAAATAAATGAGATGGCAGTTTATTGTTAAAAAGTAAAGTAGTGGAGAGGTAAAGTGTGTCATTGCCTCCCTACATGTAATGGTGGTTACAAGAGAGATGGATTAAATGGAAGTAAATTCAAGGGGTAAGAGCATGTATTTTTTTAATGATAACTTATAACTCTCGACATGTAGAAAAAGAATGGAAGAGTAAGCACAATTTATAGTGATAACTTGTTAGACAAGAGTTACAGGATGTGATTTCATTCCTTTCTCTGTTTTTCAAGTTTTATAAAGCATCGTTCTATTAGCTTATAATGAATGTTTTAGTAATAAAAACCTTGTGAATTGGAAGAAGGATAGAATAAGTTATGGTACTACCTTATGATGAAATATTATTCAGCCATAAAAAATATGATTTTCAAAAAGCAAATATTGTCATGCCCTTATATGAGGGCAGGGAGATATAAATAACGTATATGGTGAATATGATGCAAATATATTTTGTTCATTAAAAAGGACCTTAAGAAAACACAAAATAGTAAGAATGTCTTGAAATGATTAGTCATTTTTATTTTCTCTTATATTTTTACAAATAGGAAAAAAGTAAGGAAACTTTAAACAGTAAGACTAATACAAAATATTTCATGTGAGGAATGGACTGATACAAATAGGGCATATTCTAGTCTTGTGTAAGTAAGTGGTTTTGGTTGACAGTGTATTCATAGCCTAGTGGGTAAATAATCTGTTCCTGAGATTTCACTGGCTCATTTGGAAAATACACTGACCTCAGTTTCAGTGTGATGACACTGTAGGTGAATAAAATGTTTAGTGTTCCTCCACGTATATTTTACTTACCCTTAGGAAATCTCTGGCCAACAGAATTTGGCTTGTGAGTTAATGTCCTTTTTAAAAGTATGAATAGAAACAGAATTTTAGAATTTGAGGACCCAGACTCAGTGTAAAAAAAAATGCTTCTTCTATAGCATTTTGCAAATCACTTGTTTCTTGATTCCTTTTATTTGTAGAAATGATAAGTAAACTTAGTTTACTAGGTTGTGAGCATTGTGAAAATATTAGTGCTGAACAAATGTTAGATTATCACTACCATTGTACGATTGCTTAATATTTCTTATTTAATCATTTTAACATATGCCAGTAGCCTCTCAAAAACTGAAAATTATATGAACAGTAAAGCCTATGACTTTTATTAGTATTTGTTAGTTTTTTATTTACATAATCTCTTTACTGCCAAATACTATGGAGTAGAATCTTAAATGCTTTATTCTTAAGGTTCCTGTAGGAATAAAGGTAAAAATAAAAAGTTACCATGAGAAAAATAAAGTTGATTAAATGGGCTAAGATTTTTACAGAGGCAGTTTTCTCAAGATGGTTTTAATTTGAAATAATTATAATAAGTAAAACCATAAAAATGGAAATGCTCAGTAATAATGTTAATGCTCAAATATTATGAAGTCCTTTGACTTCATATGGCATTATAAGGAGCAGATTAAATATACTTGGTAAGACTGTTCAACTGGTAAAGTGTTTTATAGTTCATAAAATCAAGTGTGTTGAAAGTAATCTCAAGATCATTTATTATTCTCTCACAACTCACCACTTAAACCATAGAAAAGTGTTGGTGGTCTGCATTTGGTTTTGCATTGAATACAGGATGCATATTGTGGTAATTTAAATCTGCAAAAACTTGAAATTTAATTATTCCTTTAGGAGTCTTTACTGTAGATTGACTTTAAAAGTTCATTTGAAAATAGAATGGCTATTTCATCATAATGAGAAACTGATTGACTAGTCACCAATACTCTCTTTTCTTAGGTCACAATTACAATCACATGTTCATTTTTTCCTTCTTTTTCTCAACTTTTCGCTATCCTCCTTTAGATCAGGGCTTTGGGGTTAGGAATTATATTTTATTTGCAACTGTACCCTCAGGGCTTATCAAGATTCCAGGTTTTTAGTGGATAATCAATAAACATTTGGAGAACGAAAGAATGAATGTAGAACTGAATATAGATGACACCTCACGTTAAGGCTGTTCTTAGGAATATTAACATACACAGTAGCAATTCAGTAGTTGAGGGAAAAGATTCCCTAGAAGTACATCAATTTATCATTTGTTTCTTAGCCTTTTTAGTTAGTGTTATATTTTGTTTGGTGTTTCACAAAAAGGAGCAGATTAAATATACTAATGATCTTCATTAAAGTTTACTGAAAGTTTTCCTAGAAAGGAACCATGTTTAGCCAAAACCAACAGCAGGGTGATTCCTCAGATAAAGCCATATGAGTCCCTGATAAAAATCTTAACTGAGAGCCCCAGTACTTGGGCCGTGGTTGGGGTTCAGCTGTGGATACTGAAGAGGACACAACAATATATGAATTGTGTTCAATTCCTACATATAACTTCTTAAAGTTATATGTAACTTTAAGAAGTTACATATAAACAATGATGTAAGATTAAAGACTCTTTCAGCCCATGAATGAAACCTTATTCATTTCACAGGAGCTGTTAAGAAGAAAAAAATTATACATTGACACCACTGTGGTGTAGGTACCAGGGGAAGTGTTAGGTTTTGTAGCTGAGGGCATGATGGTGGCTAGCATCAGGGAGAAAAGAGCAGAGAAAACATTTCAAATTGGGGATGTAGTTAAAGTTCGAATGAAGTCTGGAAAAAGTTTATTAAAAGGATATATACTTTTAACGTAAAATCATGAAATCATGATTTTAAGGTTAAATCATAAAATCATGGCTCTCATGCAAATATAAAATGAATTCATGAGAAACAAATTTATCGAATTCTTCACTAATTCATAAGATTTAATAATATGAGCAAGTTGTTATCACTGACTTACAGATCATTTTAAGAACCACACATATGTGTGCTAACGAGAACTGAAATTGATTTTTTAAAGATGAAAACTAACTCCTTCCATAGTAAATTAAAGAAATCAATTGGAATTGAATTTGCTTGTCCACGATCTAGAATCATTCATATTGCTGTCAGTTGCCTACAACTCACAGCATAACTAACAACTCAAGGACAGTGACGGGACAGAGATCCCATAGAGCTAGGCTAACACTAGTTATTCATTGAAGACACTCAGTGAGTTTTGTTCCATTTCAAATTCCTTCACACTTTTTTATTCTAATAGGTTCAGAGGCAATAACACTTTGAGGGAGTAATAGGAGATATTTTATTTTTGAGTTTTAAAATACAAACTGTGGGGTTAAGCTTGATCTTTTGCATCAGGGCTATACTAGATTTCTATCTGAGTGCTAGTTGCAATTGGTCATTTCTGGCTCCCAACCATTCTGTTGGGAAGGATTCTGACTGCCCATTTGGAAAGAGTGCTGTGATCACTTCACATTCTCCCATGTGTATTGCAGGGTCAGGAGGCAAAAGCTGGGAGCAAAGCAGTTTATCCAGTAGGAAGTCAATAATAAACTTAATGTAGTATATAGGAATACAAATGTAATAGTAATGGCAGGGTAGAGTGAAAGGTAAAAAAGATTGTGAGTAGAAACAGGGAAAGGAATTCCGGCTTTAGAAATATGCTTAGAAAATTAGAAGGTAAAGTACAAAGGATTAAAGTGAATGCTCTGTTTGGGAGGTTAAGAGAGAAAAGAGATACAGAAAATACTATAAACCATTTTAGGGAGTTAAAGGGAATGTAAGGCCACTCAGCTTGGAGATATGAATTCATTTTACATATCATCTCTCAAATGTGCCTATTTTCATTTCCATTTTTACCATAATTTAAGTTCTCATACCTTTCTATTATAAGTAGGTGTGAATTCATTACCCAAGAAACCCCAAAGTAATCACAGGTTAAGTATGATAAAATTAAGTTCTCTATTATGTAACATTCTAAATAGATGCTGCTCATGGCAAATATGGTGGCAGAGACTCAGGCTTCTCTTGTCTTCTTGTCTTGTGTTCCACCACCTTCAGTGTATTGATTCTCCTTCCTACTGATCAGATGACTTTTTCACCTTCAGCCCTTATTGTATTGTACATCAGCATTGTAGCAGTCAAAAGAAAGAAAGGTAGAGCATATCAGTCCTCTTCAGTGAAAACTGGAAGTTGCATATATCATTTCTGTTCATTTCCTGGATCAGAATGTAGTGAGATAGTTATCATCACTAATTCTAGATTCAAAATGGGAATCAAATAAATGATGATTTCCAGAATTTTCAAAACAGACTTCTAAACAACTCACAGACCAAACAATAAATTGTAGTAGAATTTATAAAATATGTAGAACTGAATGATAATAAAATATGTTAAAATGTGTGTGATTCAGCAAGAATAATATGGAGAAACATAAAGCTTTACATGCTTATATTAGAAAAGAAAGATAAAAATTAGTGATTTTATTGACATAAGAAACTGAAAGGATAGCACTGTAAACCTTTAGAAAGAGGAAAAAGAGAAAATTGTAGAAATTAATGAAAGAGAAAAAAAATATGCAATAGATAGGGCTAATGAATTTGGTTGTTTAATAAGAAAATTTAAAAAGGACCAATGTCTAGCATAAATATGATGATATAAAGGTGAAAATTAACTATATTATGAATAGAAAGGCCACAACTATGTCAGAAAACTTAACCACATATGAAGTATTGTGAACAATTTTGCAATTATACATTTGAAAATTAAAAGAAATAGCCAAATTCCTAGAAAGATAATTTGACAGAATTAAAAAGAAATAACATAAATAATACCACAACTGAATTTAAAAAATAGTAAGTTTAGGGCCCTTCCTGGTGGCACAGTGGGTTAAAGCACAGCGCTAAGAAGCTAAAGCCACTTCAGTGTGAGTTCAGTACTCGCCCCAGAGGTGACCCACGTGGCATGGCAGACCTCTCCTGACTCGCCCGCTGCTCCCCTCAGCAGTGTACTTTGTTGATCTTCTTGTTCTGCTCCCCACACTGTCTCTGGTGAATCCACTCACCACACCTGCGCCTCTGGCCTGTACCCCAGTTCTGTATGTATAAATAAATAAATCTTTAAAAAAAAAAAGTAAGTGGGCCCTCCCTGGTGGCGCAGCGGGTTAAAGCACTGCACTGAGAAACTAAAGCCACTTGCGCATGAGTTCGATTCCCGCCTGCCCCGGAGGAGACCACATGGTGTGGCAGACCTCTCCTGACCCACCCGCTGCTCCCCTCAGCAGTGTACTTCGTCGATCTGCCTGTTCTGTTCCCCACTCTGTCTCTGGTGAAGCCTCTCACCTCCCCTGAGCCTCTAGCCTGTACCCCCATTCTGTATGTACAAATAAATAAATCTTTAAAAAAAAAAATAAAAAGTTTAAAAAAAAAAGTAAGTTTAATCAACAATATTTAATTGAATAAAATTTTCTTCAGAAAGGAGCACCAAATCCAAATGATTTTGTAGACAAGAACAGATCATTTCAGTTTTACAAAGAGCTTTCCAGAAACTCGTTTAAAAAAAGAAACTTGCTCACTTCATTTTATCAATTGACATACCTTTGAGCGAAACCCAGACATGGAAAGTAGAAAGGGGAATTAAGATACTTCTCACTCCCTAGCATAGATGCAAACATATTATCAATACAACACTATAGTAGCAAAATCAAGCCAACTATGCATAAAAAGGATGATTCCTCATTAATAAGTTGAGTTTATTCCAGGAATTCAGTGTTGGTTTAATAGTAAAAAATCAATCAATCAATATAACTCACCATAGTGACTTGTAAATGTTAAATCAATTGAATAAGGACATAAATTATAAACATTTATTCCCTTAATATCATTGTCATCATAATAAATCTTTTAGCTAGCTAAAAATAGAACTTTCATAATCTGATAAAAATCCTGAGAAAACTATGACAAACACGACCTTCCTGTTTTGAAAGTCTTTGTTAAAAACCAGGAACAAGCAAAAGATGCCCCATTTTACTATATCTGTCAACAATGAGCAGGAGTCCTAGCAATAGACTAAGCAATGAAACTACCATTATTTGTAAATAATGTCTAAATAAGAAGCTCAAGGAATTCATAGTTTAAATATAAAAAATAGAGTTGAGTACCTCTTTTTGATAAGCTAGCTATAATAGTCAATTTTACTTCTAATTCTAGCAACAACCACTGAGGAATTGTTCACTATAAGTATATTATACAAAAGTCCAAAGACAAATAGGAAGAACTAACAAAAATTGCAAATTCTTTATAGAGAAAACACTGGGCTAGCTAAGACACTTCTGAAGAACAATAAGAGGGAAGTGTTTTTCCTATCATGTGTAACATCTTAACAAAGCTTTCAAAATGAAGATAGTGAAATCTTGGCACAGAGATGTAAGAACAGGTGAATATAATCAAATAGAAAATCTAGAAACAGAAACTTAGGAAACCCAGTGCCTGGCTCACTAGTTACAGTTGCAAAAAATGTATGAAAGCCTGAAAGTGAATGGCAAAGTCAAGTTTCGTATCTTTATGACCTCAATACTCAGGAGGATTTCTGTGGGGCCACTGAAAATGTAGATCATACAGGAAATGACTGATGTGGTCACATTAAAATAAAGAACTTCTATAAATCAAAAGACATCAAAAGAGGGGGGAAAAAAGCCACACTTGGTATTTGTAGCAGAATATGTAACTCTGACTATCAATTTGTATCCAAATCACTTTATCTCCAAATCTTGCTGCCCACAAAGCAATTAGGAAAAAAGAAGCTCAACTTCCCACATTTCAGAAACAAAAGAAAGAAAGAGAAAATATAAGGAAGCATTTCATTGGAGTAAGAAATAGTATGTGAGAACATAGTCAGCTAATAGTAACCAGAGAAATGGTGATTCAAGCCAGAGCATTTTCATTTTATGTAAATTCTGTATATATTTTATATACTCATATCTATGATATAGCTCACCAAGAAACAAGGTAAAGGGAATTGAAACATGTTAGAACCTCTTAAATTTTTACTACAAAATTATTAAAGCTGTCACTGACAATCAAAGGATAGCTGGGGAATTCGAGTCTAGTCTTCACACTGGAGTAGCATACTCCCAGGAATATGCAAATATCTTCCAAGTGATATTCAGGCACACATAGTTTTGAGAGAAGAAAGAGGCATCTTACTTTCTTAGTGGACCTCCACCCACTTTTCAAAAGGAAATACCTCCTGTCTCATCTAGGTGCCTGTGATGACCAAACAACCCCTACTTCAGGGTGCCCAGAAAAAGGGTAATTTAAGATGTTAGTGCCTTCATGTCCTCTTTTAATATATCATAGGTAAAGCTTTTGCCCTTCTTAGCCATGTATGTTTTTTTTTACTAGAACACGGAGTTGCTGGTCTTGAGTAATGCTGGCATTGACATATATTGGTGATTGTTGTTGAGGCAGAAATAAAGACAATTTTACTTACAATCCTCACTTCTCGCACTTCCCTGCTATCATCAGAGAATGAATAACTCCAGAAAAGAAAACTTAGTAGGTTTGGAAAGAAATAATTGAAAACAGTCCTGTTACATTTCATCCAGTCACAAACTAGCCTTGCCCCATGCCTTCCTTACCTGTTTGTCTGTCTTAGAATTATAATTCAAAAGTGAGATATTTGTCACAGGGGCACATTAACACACTCCAAGAACTGAACAATGAAGTCAAACTGTTTTTCTGCCAGAAAGTAAGTTTAATTTGATTGATTGACTTGACAATGAGTAGCAGCTTTGCCAATGTGCAGCTCTATGGTTTTAATGCAGATACAATTTAATGCTGACAACATACTAGTAGTATTTAATTAAATTAACAAGATATTTATTTTTCTCAATTTTTTTTTTGCATATATTGTGGTCAGTGAAATACCTCTATTGAAAGAACAGTTGTAATTCTTTGACAACTATTGGCAAATAAAACTTTTAGGTATACCTACCTGAACCACAGTAAATGACTTTAGTAAATACATTATAATCTTTCCCAAGTCAAGCAGTTTCTAATTTTTTGCTTTCAGCAAAATTGAGCTGATAGATCATCACAATTATTTTTTGATGACTAATCACTATGTAGAATGTGCCATAAAACTAGGAAAGCATTCAAGAAAATGAGTGACATTGTAATAGAGGTGCTTTCATTCCCATGTACTTTCTTACATGAACAACACTTTTCATTGATTAAATCTATAGAAACAAAAAAATGGCAATAGAAGTGAAATGATACCTTTATTCAAACAATAATTATCAGTTACCCGTGAGTGCATGTGCTAATTGAGTACAAAAGGAAGCTACAGTCAACACATAAGGATAGACACTCTGGGAAACTGGGATTTTAATAATTTTTCTCAAAAATGTAAAAATGTTTTAATAATAAAAGCAGAAAAATGTATACTACAGAGCATTATGGACTCAGGGAGTTTTCAAAATCTATTTTCTAATTGTGTTATATATATATATTTATGCATACATGTACACATCTTTCTTACAGATGAAGATGAAATATCAAATCAAATGACTAACAAGTATAAATATATTTTATACTAGCATAAAATCTGTGAAAGGAAAGACTATAATTAAAGTCAAAGGAAGTGGAGCAATATAAAATTTTGCTCTTTTAAAGAGCATCCTATTTTCTAAATGGACAAAATGTGGTAACAAATGACTGCTATACTTAAAGTTTCCTGGATATGTTTATAAATGATATGAATTTTATTTGAAAACATCAATGCCTACAATATTCCAGTTTCTTTGCAACTACCTAAACTCATGATGAAAACATTCAGGCAACTTAAAAATAGGCGGGAGGGAGGGAGGAACAAAGGGAATACATAATTCAAAAAATTATTTAGGGAGTCTCTGATCAATTTTGAAAACCATTGATAGAGAGCAAATGCATAATTGTGTAGCAGTGATTACTCAACTTCTCAAATCAAAATTACTTAAAATAACCTAATCTCATATTTTCAGGATATACTTATAGAGATAATACAACTTATAAGAGAAATTCTAGCTAACTCTTTTTATTATTATTTTAAAGATTTATTTATTTGTGCATACAGAACTGGGGTACAGGCCAGAGGCTTAGGGTTGGTGAGAGGCTTCACCAGAGACAGAGTGGGGTGCAGAACAGGCAGATCTACGAAGTACATTGCTGAGGGGAGCAACGGGCGGGTCAGGAGAGGTCTGCCATGCCATGTGGTCACCTCCAGGGCAGGCGGGAATCGAACTCATGCGGAAGTGGCTTTAGCTTGTTAGTGCTGTGCTTTAACCCGCTGCGCCACCAGGGAGGGCCCTAACTAACTCTTTAGAGGAAAATATACAGTCAGGAAAACTTAGAAAACTGTTCAAGGCTTAACACCCCTCTACACTCATTCAACTAACATTAGTGGTTACCAGTTTGACCTCAGCATATGGTTGAACTTGGAGGGCTTGTGTTCCTGGGTGCAGGCATACGCCAAGTGTCTCTACAGAATTGCTGTTTTTGTGGTGCTATTCACTCTGCCCTGTCTATAGTTTAAGTCAACAATTGCTCAAATCACACCTCTGTTACAACAATGTCACTCATCTTCCTTCCCACTCCGGATCTAGTGCTAGTTGTGCTTATTGTACTAGGTATGCAACCCACTCTACAGGTACACAGGTTGTTCGAGAAGGTCCTTCCTCTTAGGACATGGAATTCTGCTCTAGGGCATTTAGTAGGTGGACCCAGTAGAGTTAATGGACTTCTGAAATGTCCCGGTTAAGCTCAGGAAATAAGTGACTTGAGTATCTAAATCTGGCCCAAATAACTGTTAATTATTTGCAATGCCTCTTCTAAGTATTTGTAAGAATCTTGAAACTTGCCTTTATCTCTTTAGAAAACCAGAAAGTTGTTGTTTCAAAACCAAAAATCAAACTAGCTTCATTTTTGGTTTTGCCAAGACTATGAGCCTCTCATTGAAGTTGCCTGAAAGGTTCCGTCAAATTGGCTTTACACCAAATAAAACGCAGTGTGCTCTGTACGGTTTTGACCCAGAATCAGGTGAATCTCAGCAGTTTTGGCTGAGCTACATTGTAAAATTTTGGATTTGTTCAAACTTGACACTTCCTGGGAACCCATTCAAACTGAAACCGGAAAAAGGTTTTGCACAAACCCTGTCCTAGCCCGTTCTGCCAAGTTTCCCACTGCTCTAATGTTAGTCTACCTTCTGTATATTCGCATCGAGGGCAAACGGAAATATCCTCATGAATCTCTCATGAGGGATCTTGGTTAAAACAATCTAGACATTCTCCTTTCGCCATCTTGTCCCAAAATACAGAGCCTGTATTCTTGTTGGTATTAAAATATGTATGTTTTCCAGTAATGGGGTCATCCTCAAGGGTTAAATGTCTAAAACATGACTGTGCTTATGGTCAAATGCAGGAAGAGCTGCCAAAACAAGTGAACTGTTTGTGCAGAGTTGCAACCTTGTGGCAAAGGGGAATGACCGATTTAAAAATGTAAGACTTCCTTTAGCCTACAAAAATGAGCCTGTCAAATTTTTCATAAGCCCAGCGACATAGGGAAAGTGTCATTGAGATATTGCATAAAAATGCGGCTTCCCCAGCAGGTGAATTGAGTGTTATTGAAGTGTTCAGTGTTTGGAGGTCAGACCAACAGCTTTATATTTGCTGCTGATAAGTAGTCAGACTGTCTTGTGTAACTGCTTTGCCTGATAATGTGTCTTATAGTCAAAGCACTTGCTTTAAGTTATGAAGATAATATGAGTGTGTGTTACAAAATACAATGGAAATATCTTTCTGAAAAATATAATGCACATAAGACATGCTTTCCCTTCCCTTTAAAAGAGCGCATCTGGGTAGTCTCAGAATAACAGTGTATTAAGTTTTTGTTTTTGTTTTTTAAAGAACTTTTTTGCTTAATTATAAAACAAATGGTTGGTTATATCCATGATATAGGTGGGGGGGTCATTTTTTTTTTAAAATACACATTTTTGAAGTAGTCTTTAAGTAAAAAAAATGATTTGGAGAATTTTCTTTTTCATATCTAGTATGGACCAATTGCTTATAAGTTTTAGATGAAAATTAATATGAGCCTAGTTTAACATGATGAAAGTAATATAGTAAAGGTAATATAGGATTAGGAATCAGATATACTAGGTTCTAGTTATATCTCTACAACCACCCAAGTACATGACCCTGGACATGTTTAACCTGTCTACATTTTAGTCTTCTGATTTTTTTTTTTTTTAAGTTTGGACTGGACTGGGTGATTTTATAGGATCTACTCTTTTAAATAGTAGGCTCTAATCTAGGAAGTAATAACAATCTGGTCTTCACAACATTCCCACCCTGCCAGTAGTTACTTTACATGCTTTGCTCTCATTTGATCATTTACCACTACTGAACAAAGAATGCTTAGTCCGTACTGTGTCTCACCAGCATCCTATAGAAAATTACGCCCCTGCTGTCTTGGATATGCCATTTTAGATCATGCCTTAGAGATCTTTGTTAAAACCCAGTACCCGAGCTGGGAAGCAGGAGGACTTTTTGATTTTCTATGCATGGCAATGCGAGTGCTGGAATTCAAGTGCCCTGACTTCAGATAGCGTTCTTTCCATTTCACAGACACCCTTGTGACTGGTGAGAGTAATGAAGGCACAAGTAAAGAACCTTTTACATCTTTAAGCCCTTTTGTGTCTAGTTTATCATAAAAAATGAAGAGGAAGAACATTGATAACCAGATCCCAACGTATCATAAGCAAGGCAGGAAGTAGATTTATATGTAGGACACTAATGTTCTTAGACCACATTTAGAATTGTCTGGCTATAACCTCAACTTAAGGTGAAAGGAGTTTCGAAAAACAATTTTGATAAAGTTTTCTTCCTTTTGAATGTTGGGAAGAGTCGGTATGCCTCTAGGTTGCATTACTAGTTCTCTTGAGCTTGTTCAGTGACATTACATGATGAGTTGACCTGTTTTTATTTTGTGCATCTGTGTACCAGCTCTAATTCCACTTTAAGTTTTTATAAAGTTTATTTGGGGCTTTTAGTAAACTTTGATCTCAGATGAAAGGCTGGGGAAGAATATAAATTGATACTATTAGCACTATTAGTATAAATATCCAAAGTGGTCTTACGTTAATTATTTGACATTAGTGAGCAATTTCAACCTATCATTGACCCCAGTCACATTATATTGGAACATCAAACAGTAAAAAGGCCAAACCATCAAAATACTCATTCCCTCATTATTCTCTTTAGGTTCTGTTCTTAATTATTTTGCATAGCTGTTCTTAATTATTTTGATTTTCTGGAGCTTCTTCAATGTTTTTACTCTAAGGGCAACTCCCTCCACCTTTTTCCACAGTTGACACCAGTGGTACACAATCTTGACCTGTTTGTTTCATTGTCATCAGACATTGAGTCTAAAACTCAGTTGTCATAGATACATTGACTTAAAATACTTGGATTCTGTGATGTATTCACAGAACTTCCCATTTTACCTATCATTCCTAACTCAGAACTTCTTTTGCTCTGTAACACTTCAAAGCTTCTAATTAGACACTAGTTTTTCCATTGAAGAAAAGTATATTCTCAGATGTGTAAGAGCTGAGTAAGTGGGGAAGGTGAAGGCCAGGTGACTTCAAGTTTCTTAGAAAATAATTAGTATTTGGTGGACTGAGAGTTAGAATAACTAGTCATGAGCCCTGCCTCTCTCAAGTAGCCAATTGATGTAATCCTTTGTATCTAATTTCTATTACCTGTGAAATTGGCTTAAGAGATAACCTGCTTGGCCTGCCCTGGTGGCACAGTGTAGCCATAGCACTGTGAGTGAGCTGCAGATGTTTCAGTGTGAGTTCGATCCCTATCCCTGGAGATGACCCACGTGGCGTGGCAGACCGTTCCTGACCACTCAGCAGTGTACTTCATCAGTCTACCTAATCTGTCTCTGGTGAATCCTCTCATTGACCTTGCACCTATGGTCTGCACCCTATGTTTGCATAAATAAATAAACCCTTAAAAAAAAAAGATATCCTGCTTGTCTCACATGGTTCTTTTTCATTTTTGCTTGTTTTTTACTGAAAAGTTCAAATCAGAAAGTTCTTTAATCTGTAAAACTATTCTGTCTTATATGGGCTTTACCCTCACCAGCATACTGACTGACTAAGTTTGGACTTGTTAATCAGGACATTTGTATTCTAATCCTAGCTGTGACATATTGGTTATAAGTCTTGACACTCTATTAATTACATCACTAAAGTTCAATTGCTTCAAAATTTAGGCCTTGATAAATTGGGCTTATAGTTCTTATTTTATAATCCTAATATTATTTCATCTCCCACCCACCCCCAGATTCAGTTGACCAGATGTACAACCCAGTATCTAATTCTAATGTGCAGTTAATTCTAATGTGAGATAATTCTAATGTGCAGTTATAGCTGAGAGTCCTTGATTTGGGTCCTCTTCCTTGGGTCCTTGATTTGGGTCCTCTTCCTTGGGTCCCATAAGAATGTTCAATTCATTTTCATTGACTCAATTTCATGTATTTTATACAGAAATGACCATGTATTCTGTCCTCAGCAATTCTTTGTTCTAATCTACCAAAACAGCAGTTGTAAGATTCTACATCAAATATTATTGTTTTCAATTCCAGGAATCTAAGTTGCATAATTTTAGCATCTTACTAATATTAAAGTTTATCAGTCATAATATTGAGGACAAATTTACTCAGTCACTAATTCACCAAAAGTCTAATTCTCTGATTTTTATCATGATCAGTTTATATAAACAATATCTATGGAACCTATCTGAAGTTAATAAACAAATAAGCAGTTTTGTTTATCAGTATATTGAGCAAATTGGCCCCTCAGTCAACTTGATTTTTGGCACATTGTCTAAGATTATGTAAATGATCTGTTTCCTCTGTCCCTGTATATCTCATTTCTCTTCTCACTGCTTTTGTGTCACATCATCCTTCCCTCATTTCTCCATTTGACAACCAACTACTTCGCATAAAGAATGTGAGACAGTGCAGGAAAGGTGCTTCATGAAGTCCTATCAGAACTATTACAGACCCCACAAAAGTGGCTAAGGAAGACTCATGAGGAGGAGAAATTTGCCATTAAAAGGAGGAAAAGGATTTTGAGAAGTGATGTTAAAGGTAGAAAGCCTTCCAACAGTGGTTAATCCTCACTCTACCATCAGGGTTAATTGGTCTACTCTTGGCTTTTTTAATCTTCTGGTGAGCATTGACTTTTTAAAGTTTTATCTTTTTCAAACATCTTCCAACAAAAGAGGAAAATTTTCCTTATTTTGAAATGCTAGCAAAGTTGATTCCAGGGCCTCCCTAGTGGCCTACAGGTTAAGTCTTATTGACTGGAACAATAAAGAAATAAAAATTTCCTTTGGATTGACTTCTGATTGTTGCCTATAAATCTAAAAAAAAAAATGAAAAAAGTGCAGTAATGTAGTAATGATGACTACGAATATCAAAGTAAAAGATGCTAGGAACTGTCATATTTTTAGAAGTATTGTGGTTTGAAAATATAAGTGCAAGGATATCTAAATATTTCTCTATTGCCCACATTATTTATTTTCACTTAGAAATCCAAAGAATATGTTTGAACTAAATGAAGGAAGCCTACTGTACTATGGCACGATCTGATTTGCACATAGTAGGTGCTAAGTAATTACTTGTTAGATAAAGAAGAGATCAAATGTCCTATCTACTTTCTGTATAATAAATGCTGTGACAGCCCCCAAGTGTATTGCATATTTTCATGACATTAAATGTGGTATGATCTAGTTCTGTTATATTTTTTAAATGTATCTAGTAAAAGCTGCAGAACTTGTTCATTTTAGTTGAGTGTTAAAATGAAGTGGGAGGAGACTGTCTAAATTCAAAATTTCAAATAGTTTTTGCAAAACCAACTCCCTTTCATGCTAACCACCATGCCACAAAGCTTCATTGTTGTCCAGTTGAATAAATGGCTTTCATTTGGGAAAAAAGAGAGGGGAGGAACCTTTCTAGTAATTGAAGTTTCAGGAAAACAATTGGTTGTGGCAATTGTCAGATGAATTTGCTCAACAAATAATATTGTCAGCTAGCTTTCATGGTTCATCTTTCTCAGCCAAGGGCATGAAAATTCAGAACATAACTGACACTACTTAAAAACTACACACTTTGCTCACACACACTCTACCTGTCTTCTCTTGCTCTTCTGTTCAGCCATTCCATAAAATCATATACAGGTAAAGTTCACATTTCCTATTGTTTAAGTGAAGTATCCTGCTACAACTTCATATTACTGGTACTTTGAACTAAATATGGCCTGGCAATTGGGATTCCTTAGGAGATAATAAATTTGAATTTCTGATAATTAAAAAAAATTCTAGATAGTCCATGCTTCTTTCTGCTTTGGCAAAGTTGGCCAGGGGATTCTTTGTGTAAGATCCATGGTGTTTCTGAGTGTTCAAAAAAGGATTAATTATGAAAGCAAAGTTTCAGTGTAGGCAGAGTTGATCCCAGCTATTTTTGAATGATGTCTCGAAGCCACAATGATAAAAAATAAAATACTGTGCTGGATTTCTATTTAGATCTGATCTGCCTGTCACCAGAAACTCATCCATATAAGGGGATTAACTGTTCACATGCTCTTTCGACATCTGAAGTGCTATGTGTGCCGTAATGGAAAGTGATTAATTTGTTTTGTCATCCTCTTTGAGAACACAGGACATCTCTTAGAAGGAAAACAACCCTTTATTTTGAGAACAGAAAAGATTAATTATGTTCACCTCACCAAGGCGCTTTTAAGTAAATTAGTTTGGACCCTACCAGAGCCAGAACAATTATCATTCCTTATCAGTGTTCCACATCAGGACTGTGCTAAATATGGAAGAGGTAAATGTGTCCCCTCAGGGCCTTGTGGCTGAGGCTTTTGAAGCATTCAAGGAAACTTATTTTTCCTAGTGTCTGCCCTTGCTGAGTGGCCATCGTGACCCAGCGTGACTAAACCCTGGCGACCCCGGGCACAGCTGGTTCTTCACATCAGTTTTCTTCCATCACCTTGTTTGATCCACAGGAAGATCTTATTCTCATCTTCCTTTCTTAACTCTTCAGACAATTTAACTCAACTTTACTGTCTCTCATTTTTCTTTCAATTCTGCTTTTAATTTTAAGATTTTTAAAATTTAAATTTTTGAGACTGTTTAGAAATCTTCTCAGTCCCTCAGAAATGGTCAGTTTTTACATACCAGTTAGTAGTTACCAGAAAGTGAAGTGAGGGTTGGGGGGAGAGAGTATGTGGTGGATAGGTGAATTGGGTGAAAATGTTCAGTTGTGCAAAAGGATAGAACTGGACTTTTAGCGGTAATCTTATGTACTATGCAGAGATGTTGATATTTTAGTGATTTACAACTGGAATTTATATAATGTTACAATGTAATACTACTTCAATAAGCAACAAAAACAAAAATGGGTCAATTTTTAAATTCTACCCTAAAAAAATGTGTGCTGTATTTTTTTTTCAAAAATGTGTTTATTGGTCTTTGTATTACAAAGACTTTTTCATAAAACTAAAATTTGTTCCAACCACGCCACATTGGAAATATAGGGGGAAAATATAGTCCTGCCTTGAAGGAATTTGAAGTAACAGGTAAACAGAGGTTGTAAATGATTAGACACATGATAGAAGACCTGTGTGCACATTCACTTGTGTGTGTAGTGCAGGTGTGTGTGTAAAGCACTAGGATGGGACACTAAGCTGCCTTTAGAGGAGAGATTCACAGAATAATAACCTAGTATTGACATTAGCCAGTAGCTACTGTCTATTCGTTCTTTCTCCTGCACTGCCCTGCCCTGCCCTGTTCCAAGTACTTTGCATACTTTTGTGTATTTGATCCTTGCTATCATCTTATAC
>NW_004567114.1:16365494-16384953 GCF_000260355.1 Condylura cristata
CAGAATAGGCAGATTAACGAAGTGCACGGCTGAGGGGAACAGCGGGCGGGTCAGGAGAGGTCTGCCGCGCCATGCGGATCACCGCTGGGGCAGGCAGAATCGAACTCAAGCGAAAGTGGCTTTAGCTTCCTAGTGCTGTGCTTTAATCCACTGCGCCGGGGGCCCTATCATCCCTTTTTATAGATGAGCAACCTGGATCCCAGTGGAGTAGGATTCAGGAACTTCCCTAGGGAAACTGAGTCAATAGATGACTAAACAAGGACTTCCATTCAGGAAACCAGCTTGAGAGCCCAGGCTTCCAAATGCCCTGTTAGAGGAGGTGATCTCCAAGCCAAGTCTTGTAGAGGAAAATCAGTGGACTAACTTAAGCAACACATAGAGAACCATTCCACATAGATGTACCTAACTGTGCAAGACTGATGGCTTTGAGGAAAGAAGCAAAGATACGAACTAACACTTGCTGTCATAGTAACTAATTCGAAGGATTTAAATGAGGGAGGAAATTATAAAAATCTTTTTATGCTAAGCCGGTTATAGAATGAAAAATATGAAAAGCAGATTCTTTGCCTGCTTTTAGAATATAAGTTCTAAAAATACAAAATGACAAATATTTGGAGTTGGTAATTTCATGGGGCAAACACCCAACAAAACAAAAATGTCTTCTTGTTTTTCTGATGCAATCATTACTTTGCTTTCTGCTATACAAGAGTGAAAGTTTCCCCACAAGTGTTGGTAAGTAAATATTAACCCCTCAAGTCCCATATAAACTTTCCTCCTTGTTTTATATTTTCCTTCATGAAGCCATTTTTTTCATACCTTTCCCCATATTTTGGCCTTAAAATTCAGATCCCAGGGCTCTCCCTGGAGGCACAGCGGGTTAAAGCACAGCATTGAGAATCTAAAGCCGCTTCTGCATGAGTTCCACTCCTGCCTGCCCCGGAGGTGACCACAAGGTGTGGCAGACCTCTCCTGACACACCTGCTGCTCCCCCTAGCAGTATACTTCGTCGATCTGCCTGTTCTGCTCCCCACTCTGTCTCTGGTGAAACCTCTCACTGTCCCTGAGCCTCTGGCCTGTACCCCAGTTCTGTATGCACAAATAAGTAAATCTTTAAAAAAAAAAAAATCAGATCCCAACCTACTATGGTAAATTATTAAAGCTAGAGTGAACTTACTAGAACCGGAAGGCTTCTAGAGGTTTCTAGGTTCTACTTTCCCATTTTTCTGATTTGAAAACCGAGGCACATGTGTTAAATGATTTTCTCAGCTGTGTACAGCTAGTTTTGGCAAAGCTGAGAAATAACTTTGTATCTCCTGATTTCCACTATATCTTGCTGCCTGGCCTTAAGCAGAAATCTACCACAAGTAAAAATATTATTTAGTTAATCAATCTAACAATATTATTGAGAGTATTTTGTGTCTGCTTGGGCATTTTTACAAGTTCATAGAATGCAGTGTTTTCGCAGTGTATACTTTGAGTAAATCGAAGCACTCAGTACATTCTCTCAATAAATTTCTCCTGGAGTTTCACATAAATGGCCTCCTGTAGGTGGATTTCAGAGTTTCTGCTGTGCAGCAAGTCCCCATTCTGAGAGTAAGATGCTTCCCTTTTTTGCAGAAATCCCAAACTCTACAAGTTCTTATCTTACTTGGGGGTGAGGGGCTAGCAGTCTGGTCTTCAGACAATTTTCAAATGCTTCCTTTTGGGTGTAAATGACAGCACATCACTCTTCTGTCCAACCCTCAGAAGATCTTCTGTGTCATTCAAAATTAAGTACAGAATCTTTACTGTGGTTTCAAAGGCCAAGTTTGTGCCTCCGCCATCTTTAATTTGTAATGGTCTCAGCTATCTTTAGAAGAGTACCCACTGTAAATGAAACATTCAGTAAGTAACTGTTCGCAGATCGAATAAGTGAATGGAAGTCATTGTTTCATTGAATAAGATTCATAAGATCATTCAAGAAACAGTTATTGAATTCCTGCTCTGGCCGGCACTGCTGGGGATAAGTGAACGGACATCCCTTATCCTCATGATGGCCATTGATGATTCAGTGTGGATACAAACAACTGAATCAATCACATTAACAAATGTAGCATTCTTGCTCTGATAACTCTTAAAAATGAAAGGCCCGTGCAAAATAAAGAGCTTATGTAATGGGCTCAGTGAAGGCAGGGGTGCCTTCCCTAAGAAGAAGTGAAAGCTAATAAAAGTTACCTACTTTATTAAGATTTGTGTGTTTCATTAGATGTAAATTTTACATTAAAAATGTTCAAGGGAAGTTGTGTTTTTAAAATAAGCATATGTTTAAGTGTAGTTAGTAATATGCAGGATGAAGTCTTTAGAGGCAATTATTTTGATATATGCATTTATTTTCTAATGCGTCCCTAAAATAAGTTGGATGAATCAATAGCCATAGGGATGGATAGATGGATTCATAATAATATATAATAAAAACAAATATAGCAAAATAGTAATTTTGAGTCTCAGTGGTGGATGTATAGGTGATCCTTGTAAATTTTTTTCAGATGTCCAGTTTGCTTGAAAATTCTCATAATATTGGGGGGAAAAGTGTTAACCTGATAAGGAGACTGGAGGGAGTCTTCTCCACCGAGGGCACAGTATGTACAAATGTAGTTTATGTGCCTTTACAGGTCTAATTTATAATTTAGATGATGTTTGTAAAAACAGTAAATGTATTTTAAATATGGAATATAGTTTTAATTATGTTTGCCTGGTTTTTAATTTGTACTCTATTGACTCATTTTTATTAGCTGTAACTGGAGATAGTCACTGACTTCTCTATGTGAGAGTAACCAGAGTCGACAGTCCCTCAGAGAATTAGCATTTAAAAAAAAAATCTGCTATTTACAGAGTACTTGACAGTTTGCAATGCCCTTTCACATGTTTCTCTCTTATTTAATAATGACAGCTAGACTGTGGGTGTGGGATAATAAAGACCATCATTATTTACCCCCATTTTGCCAACAAAAAACTGAAACTTAGAAGGGCAGGGAATGGTGATGTTTCCTAAGCCACAAAATACAAATAACTGACTACAAGCCTGTACTATCCACAGATCAAGTACGTGGGTTTCCGGTTTAGCCACCCATCCACTTCATATTCTTTCTCACCTAACTTGAAACATATAGCTGGAACCAGTAAATTCAGATACACAATTTCTTAGTATACATTCCTAAATTCAATCTCTTCTAGGAATCCCTTTCTTTGGCTGTTTCCCCATTAATAACATGCAATCATAATTTTTGGACAGATCTTCTTAAATACCTATCCTGTGTGAGCACATTTATTTTGAACTTTAAGAAATAAAATGATTTCACAGAAATTAGATCTCCATTTGCTCATGGTTGAGCAGCTGTAAGGACCTATGCACCATTCCACATACAGAAGATCCTAAGCTAGTCCTCATTTGTCTTTGTATATTAGGTTCAGGGAGTGATGAGCAGAGGTTACCTCAGGGAGATGAGATATTTCCCTTTATTCTCTCTTTCCTTCAGCTCACTTGGTGTTAGTAAAGTAAGTATCCCCCAGTTTAGTTAATAAGCTCATTGGTGACTAGAACTTAAAATTTTGTTATGTCTAAAGAAAATAAATCAATAATCTGGAACTTCAGATTCTATAGGGTTCATACATTTTTTCACTTAAAAATCTTATTCTGAACAAAAGTAGGAAATAAGCTACATGGTTTCTTCACCCAAATTTTCAATGAAGATAGGGCTACCATGTCTCAATTTTTATAAATTTGTGCTTTCAAAAGGACATCTTCTACCACTATAGATTAGAATGGTAGGAAGATAAATATAAACTTTTTTGTTGACACAAAAGTATTCCCAGTTTTAGTTCAAATCTAATCACTGATTTCATAGTGCCCTGGCTGCTGGTGTGCCACGTCCCCTCCCGTGGCGCCTAAGTGAGAAATCCTTAGAGCTTGGTATGGTCAAGGTACCGGGCACACGGGAGGAATACGTGGCCCTCCAGTAATGAAAGAATGGCTGATTCTCGAATGGTCACTGTAACTTTTTGATTTGTTTTCTGATTCTGTTGATGCACAACAAAGAAATGCTATGGATACTGTGCCTCATTTCTAATGATACTCTTGATAGGAGTGTAACTTCCTCTATTCTCGATACTGATTTACTTCTGAGAAACTCCCTTACAATCTTTTAATATTATTATACAATTAACTCCTATATACCAGGTGGTTTGTGAAATGAATGGAGAGAGTAATTAAAAGGATTAGAAAGGCATAGGTGATGGATAGGGCATTTGTTTAGCAGCACTGAACCTTGAATACACGGTGGTTTCCTAGGGCCCCAAGTTGGTTTTCGGGTCCCTGGCAACATCTCAGAAACAAAAAGAAATTAATGCATTACCTGTCATGTCTCTATTGAAAAAAAATCATTGTACCCCTATATTTGCTTGCCAAGAAAAACTGTATAAATACTGTGCACTCTTAAAAATAAATGACATTCAGATATGCACTCCTAGAAGTCATGTCTGTCTGTCACTCAACCTCATCCTTGTCCACCCTGCGCCAGAATTGCAATCCCTGAAACTTGTCTCCTGCTCCTGATGCGCTGGTCCGTGGCACTGGTGTTTTTATTTAACAAGCCTTACATACATACACTCTCCCCCCAGGACACATGTAACACTTCCAAGTGGGTGTCTGATTTTTAGACCTCTCCTAAAATACACAATCTAGAAATAGAGGGTTCTTGTGATATTTCAAGAAATGAACCCAACCTTGAGCACAAGGGCTAAGTGAAGGATGTGCATCAACAAAATGACTCTTCCGGCCTATTCTCTGCTACTGTTTTGTTTGGTTCTAGCCAGTGTCTTCTACAATCTGGATGAAAAGAGGGGCCCAAGGAAGCTGATACAGCTGTGCTGGATCAAGCCACCACAAATGAAAAGGCAGACAGTCTATCCTTTTTATGATCTCACCCTTCCTCTCCTTGAAACTTGTTTATTCGGGTTCTTTTACCATCTTTCAGCCATTTGTCAAGAAAGTTTTGCAGTGAATCTCTTTCCAAATGAAATAGAATTGCATTTTTTCAAACCCAAATAAGCTGCTTCATAACCTTGTTTATTTAACATCTGTATAGTGCCAAAAATACACACACTTGTTTTTAAAATAAAAATATAGACAGTGTCTCCTTTAATTTATTTATCGTCTAAACCTCAAAACATATGATTTCAATAGCACTATAAAAATGGTAGTTGTTATATGTTAATAAGAAAATAAGCACATGTGTATTTTTACAAAGAAAAGTATATTTACTGAGCTATACCTATGATTAAATCTGTTTCTTAAGCGTTCTGTGCTGGAGACAGGAATCTAAGTATTGCAGCGAAGTCTCTGTCTAATTCCTAATTGCTGCTACTTATGCTGTCTTGCTATATTGCTCGGTTTCCCTGTAATCTGAAACAAAGGAACAACTAAGGAGAAATGTGCTGTGGACCAGTATAAAACTGTTTGACTCTATAGCATTTGGTGTGTGTGTTGAAGACAGCCTAATTTTTGCCCCTTTCAACAGAAATTTCAACCTGTCTATAAGTGTAAAAGCGACAGGGCCTAGCAGACAGCCTCTCTTTAGTTTCACTGTTGTTTCTGCCACTTGATCTTTCCCGTAGTCTAGAGAAAATAAATGAAAAGACTAGTTCTTGCTTTTCAGTTTTTAATAAAAAGGCCAAGATTCAGTGGGTTGATTAGAACATGGTAACTCTGCCTTTCTTCAGCAGACATGTACTGAAGCAACTCTTCTGGCTACATGGTGTGTTATGTTATGCTTCATGTTAGAAAATAAAAGGGAGTGTTAGTATCATAAAACTTGATTTCTTGAATACTTGTCTATGGAAATGCTACCGTGTGTGTGTGTGTGCGAGTGTGTGTGTGTGTACACATACACACGCACATGAGCACTGGGATGCATAGTCTTGAGCAGAGACTTCAGCACCATCAAGATGAAATTCTTACTGGGTTTGCCCATTCCATATCATGAAAAAAACAAATAATGATATGACAACAATAAAAACTAATCTCTTGCAGATGTAAACCCATCAAGGTCGTGTCTCCAAAAGTCTAGTTAATTGAGAGACTTGCTAGCTAGAGTTAGATTAGGATATTTTGTAAAGGAATCACTGTTACAGCTTCTGATGACTATTCATTTTCACCTGTGAATGTGAAAAAATATATATTCTTTTATAATAAGAATACTGCCATTTCTGTGTTTAGACTGCTTGGGTTTGCACCTCAGTTTTGCCACCCCATGGCTGTAAGGAGACCATTTACACTTCAGTCGCCTCAGCTGTGTAATAAGGATAACAATGGTATTTATATGCTATAGTGGTGTGTTCAGAACTGAATTGCATTTCTCTCATTCTTTCACTATTACTACTTAAAAGAATTAGGAGTCATTGATCATTTGCTTTGCTACTGCTCCAAAGCCAGTAGGATCCCAGTCCTTTTAAACCTCTGAGATAAATTGCTATAGACCATGTATT
Organism: Condylura cristata; assembly: GCF_000260355.1. Taxonomy (NCBI): domain Eukaryota; kingdom Metazoa; phylum Chordata; class Mammalia; order Eulipotyphla; family Talpidae; genus Condylura; species Condylura cristata. The sequence goes on from NW_004567114.1 coordinate 16,372,017, forward strand.
AGTTCTTTATGAACCATAAACTTAATTGTTAATTTTTCTTTGTTTTCAAACTTAATATGAAATTTAGTATTCAGTAATGTTTTCAAAAGAAAAATAGTCTATAATCCCTTTGCAGTTGTTTGAGTTAGTTCTTCTAGAAAAATTTTTTAAGAAAATTAAATTGGTTAAACATCTATCATTTTATGGTTCCATTACTGAATAAACTTTAAAAAATTTCCTTAATTCCAGTGGTGGGAACTTATTTGAAGCATCAGGCTATGTAAGGCAGAAATAATTAACCAACTTAAAAAATTAAGCTTGCTTTTCTCTACTCAAGGTGTTTTGCCCTAGGAGCTGACATGCTAGAGGTCTTCATGGCATCTCTAAAATTCGACAATAAGTTCCTTATTTTAGACTCTTCATCTACTGATGGACTTTGCCTCTCTAGCACTGCTTGCTTTGGGGGAAAAATGAAATTGAAATGGCATGTAATATAACAAGCCTACTGCAGAATCCTAGCCAATCTCATATTTTTAAAAAAAGTGTATATGCATATTCCTACATCTACATACCAGCTGCTGGTTTTCAGCACACTTGCATGCATACAGGTAGAAAAGAAGAATGGTCAGAAAATGAATTCAATCCCTTACATTGTCACTTAACCAAGAAATTATGTGAGCAGAGATGGCCTGAACTCATTGTCTTCATTACTTCAAAACATATCATTGTAAATAGTCTAGAAATCTCAGAAGCAGTACATATACTTAACTTTAAAACTAATTAACTATTTTCTTGTTGTAATTCATATCCTTTTTAAAAAAAAAATATTTATTTGCACATACAGAACTGGGGTATAGGCCAGAGGCTCAGGGGAGGGGAGAGGCTTCGCCAGAGACAGAATGGGGAGTAGAACAGGCAGATCAATGAAGTACACTGCTGAGGGGAGCAGCAGGCGGGTCAGGAGAGGTCTGCCACGCCATGTGGTCACCTCCGGGGCCAGCGGGAGTCGAACTCATGCGGAGGTGGCTTTAGCTTCTTGGTGCTGTGCTTTAACCCGCTGCACCTTCATATACCTTTGCACGTGCATATTTCTTACCCCAGATAAGTAAAGTTTCCTCAAGTACCCAAAGCATGCCGTCTATGATTTGTGCCTCTTTCTAGGACACCTAGGTATACCTTTGACATATGTTGATTCACTTAAACACAAGGGTGAATGGAAAGAATGCCAGAAAATATCACTGATATTGAGCAAAAGACCCAAAATGACGTACATGGCATATAAAATAAGATATGACTAATAATTATTGTGACTAATAAATGACAAGGCAGAGTGGGGTCAGGAAGGGGAGTTGAGAAGTCTAGACCCATGAAAGAAGCAACCGAAGACTTGTTCGTGGTTCACTCAGAAAAATGTAGCCATTTAAATATGTATCCAATAACATTAAAAAAAATAGTCAAAATAAACTAGTATGTGAAAAATGTAAGAAAAACACTTTCTCATGCAGTCAACCAGTTGACCGAAAATATTTAAGCAAAAATATTTGCATATCATGCTATGTTCTGACTAGGGGAAGAGAACATTTGCTTATTTAAAAAAAGTCATTTTAACATACTGAGCCCACCTTCAGAGGGTTGCTTATGAATGAGAAAAAATGTGGAATAAAAAAGGAAAAAAAAGTTTTCAACCTCAAGTTTTCAACCTCAAGCCTGTTGGAATCATTGTTTACTAAGATTTTATTCAATGCATAAAATTTTGCTTTTGAATCACCGATGCATTTATTTGTATTTTATTGTTTAGCACCAATATAGTTCTTAGGAAAAGTCTGTAATTTTACTATTGAAATTAATATAGCATATATATAGTGGCTAAAACTACTTTCTCTCTGAAACCTACATGTTGGAACCTATATTAAGAAACATGTCATTTTGATGAATCTGTCTTACACATGAAAAAAAATTAAATAAAGCCATTTAAAAGTAAGGCAGTTTAAGTGAGCACATGTGGCAAGAAGCCTAATAGTTATATAAATGTTAAGTAGAAGGAACAAAATACTAAATCCTTTCAGTGGAACCTGAAAAAGAAGATTTTTATGAACTTGAAGAAACAACATGCAAGACTTCCAACTTCAAACTGGTCAATTAAAGGCATGTCTGCTCTCCTTTCAAAAATCACATTAGTGAAAGAATATGAGTAGAAGCCCTGCTCTACCTGTTGATTACTTGGCGGTAGCTGTAACTCCAAGTCGAAGATCACTGAGAGAAAAATGGTCAAATAAAGAGAAGGTGAAGCCCAGGTGTCTCTCAATGGGAAAATGCAGAGAAGTGGATAACCATCTACCCTGCGGAATTCCAGAAGGGCCTGTTTGCTTTTGAATTACAGGAGTGGAAATGAGCACATTAATGGTGTCTGCAAATGGGAGTTAAATTCTCAACTCTCTGTCCTTATCTCTGTCCTAGCACAAACTTCTAGGAACTACAAGTATGAATAAACTCGGAGAAGCTCTGGACTGGAGATGAAGGCAAAGAACAGCAGTCGGGTGACAAAAGAGATTTAAAATAGGAACCTAAATGAAAGGTATACCAGATGAGAGAATATCACTTCCTAACCCTGTCCTGCTCCAGAAAGATTGAACTCCACCGAGAAGAAGTATTTGCTCACAATTTGGAGTCCCAGGCATGAGTCATGACTCAATCACACATAAGTCAGTTGACTACCTGATCAGCCTGCAGTTTTTATTTAACAGATATCATTTACAGTATTTAATACTGTGGTATGTAGTGGTAACTAGCACACACTGAAAACTCATGGCTGGCATCTTGCTCATGTGAAATCCAAGGGATGCATGACTATCTGGAGCATGTGGCCGCCAAAGACTTCATAGAAGGTTGGGGCGGTAGAGGAAACATGAAGACTTTCAATTTTCTTAGCCCAGAAATGGCATATGACACTTGCACTCACAATCTGTTGTTCAGAACCATTCACATGGGAGATGTATGTGTGCAGGTAAAATATTGGGTGGCCACCAAACTCAACAACTCTCTGCAACCTAATGTACAGATTCTTGCAAGACATTTTACTTTCTTCACATGCACCAGTAATGGGACTTGTTTATTTCATTGCATAATTATTGTTTACTTCCAATTCAAAAGCGAATACATATTGCCTGTCCAGTATTTGCTGGCACAGTGACAGAACTGAGAATACAGAGATACATGTGGTATTATCTCTGGTCTCAAGGTTATTCAAGGTTATCATCTCTGGTCTCAAGGTTATTCAACCACTTTTTAGTTCACACTGGCTTTGAAATAACTTTCAGATCACTCCCACTTAATGTTATAATGGTGGATGTAAATCAGGGGCTAGTTAATCAAAGACTGTATATGTTATTGATTTATAATCAATGTGATCTTGTATCCCTGTCACAAATACTTAATTTCAGATACTTCTCCCAAGTCCTTTGAGTTGCTCCTCTTTTCCTTTTTAACTAAAATAATTGTTGAGAACACTTCCCTTTTTTATAATGGCAACATGTGATGATCTCAAATATGCTCCAATGATAGTAACTGCAAATTAATCTATTTCTCACTATTACCTTGTGGTTTACTTTTGATGTTCAATGAAGCAGGTTTGTAAATTAATATGAAATGCTCTGAGAAAGTTTCATAGCATATCAGTTGAAAGCAATTATCCAGGAAGGGTTTTTATATCTGAGTCAGTCTTGCAGATACATCTCATCTAGTTTTTGAAAGGAAATTATTCTGCTGATTAAAAAAGATATACTTATCTTAGAAATGCTATTATGCCTGTTCTTATGAGCTCACTAAACCTACAGCTTGAACAGCTTATTCCAGTCATACAACTGATTTTTAGTAGTTGGATCCTGAGAGTGTTAATAATTATTTTATAACGTTTGGTTTCCTTATGTTTTCTCCTCCAGAGTACCCGAGTAGCCTTGGACCATCTGGAGTCTGTGCCTGAGAAACTAAGCCTACTAGAAGATTTCAAAGACTTCAGAGTGAGAAAGAGTTGGCTTGTCTCCTTCATTATTTCTATCTGAGTGAGAACACTTGACATCTTCCTGATGTACAAAGGAAATTTAGAGAGGGAGGAAAAACCAAAAAAAAAAAAAAAAAAACAAAAACACTGGGGACTTTCAAGCAGTCTATTTTATCAGTTTATTGACACTTATGAAGTCAGAGTTGAAAATAATGGAACTTCTATATTAGCATAATGTAGGAGAATAGAGATGTTTACCCTACTACTAGAAGTGCATTTCATTCTCTAGAGCTTTAGCAATAATTAGAAAAACTTAAGAATTAACAAGGGTTACACATTGCAGTGACAATAGATAACTGTTTTAATTTATGAATTATCTTCTTTGTCTAAATTACAAATTTCCATGGTACTGTTTATTTTAGAGATATGATAGTGTGTGGGTTATCCTTATGCTGTGCTAAATGAACTCAAACCCACATAGGGGGTTAGATTTTCCATCCCATGTGATTTAGTGATAGGATTCTAAACACAAAGCAATATTTTATCTACTTAATGTGTGGATTTACATACTGTAAATTTTTTAATTCCTCATATAGGAGATGCAAAGCAAATAACCCTGCCACCCATCCAGTTCTGCCAGACAGATCCAGGCCAGGGAACAGCTTCACATATCCCTGTAAGATTGCATTTGCAGTGGGCAGTTTTAGCTACTTATATTTCTTGACCCTGTGTGGCTGAGAGTTAGTGTACAGTGAGAATTTCCCTTTGAAAACTCTTATCACATATTGACTTTAAAATAGAACTAGATTGGATTTAGGTTCTGTCTAAATAGGACATATTAACTTGGTGATCTAATAAGTAGTAAATACAGCCTCTGATTTATTGAATACACTGATAAGATGCAGCTCTCAGGTCTGCACTCTTAAAATTACCTATTTTAGAGTGTGTGTCAATGTTTCAGTAACTAAACCTTTGAGTGGGATCCAGGGTTGAGTTGATAATATCCAGAAATTTAGGTTCTTATAAATAGAACATAAACAAGTTTTTCTAGTATAAACATAAACAAGTTTTTCTAATGTCTCACTGTTTTCTTCTGATTTGATTATATATTTGCAGCCTAACTTCCTACCAAAGAATTAGGAAGGCAAGGCTCAGGAGGATGTACACTCCATCCACTCTTAGCTGAGTGCTATAGCAGTCTGCTATCAGACATTATATTACCCAAATATCTTTTTTCTTTCTAGCTAAGTCATCTAAATGAATGAAAGGTGGGCAAGAGGCTTTGGAAGCAGGTGGCATTTGTTACTAAGAAATAGATGCTTATCTTTTCCCATTATGTAATAAGAAAAAGCAAACATTAACCTAAAGTGACTTACTTTTTTCTAAATGGTCTGCATTGAACAGAACACTCATAATTACATTTTAAAACTTATATTCTTTGCTGTTAGCGAAAGGGTTTTTTTAGTTTTTATTAATGTTTATTCACCTTATGGGCTAATTCGTATCTATAAGTCTAGTTGATATATATGAACACTCACATAGGATTATGCCTATATAGTGAAATTTTTTAGGGAGAGTATTTTTTAATGTTTAGAATTGTACTTTCCCATATGAGTCATTAAAAATGAAACCTTCAGCTTTAAAAGCAGAAAATATTTCATTAGTAAGTTGTAGATGCTGCTCTGTGGCGAGCAGTAGCTAAATATTTTATGTCACATCTTTTTTCAAATTCTAAGTGAGCGCCATTTGTGGGCATTATTTTCCCTCAACTTACAGTTGGAAACAGAGTCTTGGTGTAAATTATTTGCAATTGGGACCTAGTTCTTTGGATTAACAGCAAAGCACACCTGTTTTGCCCTACTGCCTCTAATTTAAAACTAATCCTGTATGTACGCTAAAGCTGTGTTTATGAATAGAAGGAGCTTATTTAATGAGTTTAATGAAAACAACCAGACAGAGCCCTACATAAAAATACGTAAAGACTTTATTAGATGGAATTTATTTTTCAATAAAAAAGCCTTTCTGAAAACAAGAACACTATAGAAAAGTGTCCAGAGACATAAGTTGTGGTGAGACGTAAGCTGTGGTGAGACCTAAGTTGTGGCTCATATACCAGATAAAATTACTTAATGTCTCACAGGCAATTTCCTCCATGGTGTTACTCACCCGTGGTGCTACTCACCCCGACATTGCTAGCATATATATGAAAATGGACCCAATATAGATTTGCTAATGCTGTATTCTTTGATTCTGAGTGTAAAAGTAAGCCTCACCTCTTTTATATAAGCTTGCTTTTATTCTTGTTCAAGCATGTATCAGTCATTCTCATTTTTCTAGCCTAGTTTTTCTTAAAAAAAAAAAAAAAGGCTCATCTCTGCAATCCTGCACTTAAATATTACACATTTGGTGCAGAAGAAAGGGAGAAAGACTGGGCCCCGAGTCCACCTCAGATTTCCTACCGTTGGACAAGCTATCCTGGGCTCCAACTTTTGTTTTCTGAAAGTGAGAACTACAGGGATGACACCTGTGCACAAAATCCAATAATGTCCCAAAATTAACAACAATGTAAGGCAGTTACTTAATTCATTTAAAAATGATTAAGTTATATATAGCTTACTATACATGAGCTTAGAAGAACAGGGATCAGAATTGCAGGGAGGAGGGGTGAGAGGATCTACCAGAGGCAGAGAGAGAAGCAAAACAGACGAATCTAATGAAGTATAATGCTGAGGGGAGCAGTGGGCAAGATATTAGAGGTCTGCTACACCATGTGAGTCACCTCTCTGGCTGGGAATTGAAGTGGTCTTAGTAGTGATAGTGTTGAGTCTTCATCATTCCTAGGCCACCAGGGAGGCCCATAAATTTTTTAGAAAATGAAAACTTTGGGATTCAAATACCTTTTCTAGTTTGAACATTTAACAGATTCCTTGCTACTATTTTGGGGGCTCAATCCCTTAGATGAAGTTTCTTACATATGAAAATCAGTTGCCCTGATTTTATTGTAGTTTTCTCCTAATTCATCACAGGAATATCTAAATGTCTGCTGTATGTCATCCTTTACCCCAAAAATGAAAGGAGGAAAGCTCTGAAGCTTTTTACTTTCTTAATTTCTTTATTACCTGAAACTTTTATCCCTTTGAGGTCAAGTAAGTTGTCCTTCCATTTAAAAAGGTATGTGATATAATAGTTAAAAGGGCTCTTTATTTAAAAGTATTTTAATAGGGAGAGTGTTTGACACCACGCATGACCTTGGGGGACAGTACACAGCATGTAAAGGTGACACGTGTCATTCATGACCATCCTTGGACAGCACACTTAGTTATTTAAACCTTTTTTTCCCCCTTCAACTGAAGAGTATAAGTCATTTCAGATTGGCATGAAGACTTGTGAAAGGATGCAGATAACGATTGTGGGACCCTAATTTTTATGTGTATGGGACATACCAAATAACCATTTTCCTTAGCGCTGAAGACCTATGATTTCCCCAGCTCTCTCTCAAAATACCTACAGTCATTATCTATGCACTGGTGGTCTCTTATTCTGCTACCAGGCACCAGTGTTTCTCTCATATACCAGTTTAGATCCTTGTTGTTTTTCCAGGACTCCTACAGCTTCTCGGAGAGGATGGATGGGCGTCGCCCTAAACACAGAGTGTACAGAGAGCCTCTTCAGCAGCACCGAGATGGCACCAAGTGCAGAGTCAAGAGCCTCAAGGTAATGTCCTTTATTTATATTTTCAGGCTTTGAGCATTAGCTGCGTTTGACTACATCCTTTTCAGCAGCTCTGAAGACTTTGTGTATGAGTGCATACAAAGGGAAAGACTTTCCTTAACATATGAAATAGGTTTTCAGTTTCTGAGGGAATCAAGGACTAAAATGCAAAGATTGTGCTTATAACACTTATTTAACATTTTTTAAAAAGATTTATTTATTTATACGTACAGAACTGCGGTATAGCCAGAGGTGTAGGGGCGGTGAGAGGATTCACCAGAGACAGAGCAGGGAGCAGAACAGGCCAACTGACAAAGTACACTGCTGAGGGGAGCAGCGGGCGAGTCAGAGGTCTGCCGCACCATGTGGTCACCTCCGGGACATGGGGGGATCGAGCTCATGCTAAAGTGGCTTCAGTGTCTTGGTGCTGTGCTTAACCCGGTGCACCACCGGGGAGGGCCTGTGCTTAAACTTTTAACTGGGCTCCTTGAATTGATGCCACTGTTGCTTAATGGGTTGTCTATGGGAACTGATGTTGCTTATAAAATTTGAGCCAGGAAACCCCTGGTCACTTAATAATGATATTTCAGCTTATGGTTCATTAACGTGGAGCAAATCCAGGGACAAGGAGGACTTGACCGTATTGAAACATGCCGTTCTCTACTCTGCTTAGCATGTGGATGATTTTAGGCCCATTAGATCTTGAAGGTTATTAGTCTAGAGCAGGCAGTGTTGACATTTGAATCCAATAATTCTTTGTTCAAGAGATTTCCCTATGCCTTGTAACATGGTTAACAGAATCTCTAGAATTTATTCATTGGGTGCCAGTAGCACCTTCATTCTGAGTATTGAAAAATGTCTCAAGATATTGCAAGCACTCTCAAGAGGACAGAACTGCCTCCCATTGAGAACATTAAGCTACAGAGATCCACCCCCATTTGGATATATATTCCAAGTTATTTTAGGTGGGGCAAAAGAGAAGAAATAATGACAACTAAAGCTTCTTCTGGCTTTTTTATATTCTTAAAATCTTCAATATTTGTGAATATTCATCATGCTGAATATAACCATTTATTACAGCCAAACATAATTATCTCTAAGATGGTTCTTTCCTTCTCTGAATGTAATTGGATTGAATGCTCAATGGGTATAAAGACAGTTTATTTCCATGAGTCTTCCCTGGTCTGCTTAAAGTGAGCAGCCACTTTAAGCACCCATCCCAAACTAACTCTTAGTCCTTATCATTGACATTCCTACTGTGACTGTGCCTTTTTATCTGATTTTCACACATTGGTATTACTGACAGTAGTAGTGACCTTGTTTTCACGCAACAAATTTTATGTTTACTGCGTATGATCTGTCAACATTCCCATGAAGCCCAATATACTCGTGCATTTCTCCACCACTTAAAGGAATGCTGCCGACCTTCAACTGAAATACAAGGCTTTGGCAACAATAGCTAATAGTAACCACTAATCATTTTGAGCATACCTTAGAACAAACCGCATGAAATTGCCTTTTTTTTTTTTTTGCAAATGTCACTTTATATGCATTATCTCATTTGCAGTATCCCTATCAGACCAGTACCATTATTTTTCCTCTTACACTGACGAGAGCAATTCAAGTTGAGCCAGGATGCAAACCTACATCTGAGTGATATTAGTAATCAGTATCCTTGGCCATTAGACTATTAGATTATAAATTTGCACTTCTTATACCCTAATTTTTCTGAAAGTCACCCAATGTAGTATTATATTTCTAATATGTAAAAGTCAGTTTTTACAAAAATGCATAAACACTATAGATATCTCTTAGTTCAACAGAATAAATGAAACATTTAAAACATTATTTCCAAATTTAATTAGATTTATTATCAGGTAAGTTAGTGCTGTCTCATGGCACCAAAATTGCCATAAATCAGGGCAGTTTCCATAACATCATCTAGCAAAGCCAAGGTTTCAGATGTTTAGCAAATTATCACATTAGAGTTCTATTTAAAATACTGTTTGTAGCCAAAGAGGAAATCAGGCCTCGTTTGTAAGTGGCAACACTTAGTAAAGTGAGAAATAAGTTTGGAAAATTGTAAGATAGTACAAGGTATAGGAAAGGACCACAAATTATATTTCATGATGACATTTTTCCACATGCATGCTGCTCACACTTTTTCAAATATTGACCCATTTCACTGATAAATTTGTAGACTATTATATGTGTGAAATTTCTGGCCTGAAATAATGTACTCACCTAATACAAACTCATGAAAAAAAAACTCATGATTTTTAGTCATTGGAGGGGAATGAATTACAAATACCAATGATCATCTGCTTATATAATTTTTCTGAAAATAGTTATTTAAACACTGAGAGAGGAGACAACTTCAAAATAAGCCTGAGCACAAATGAGTGAAAAAGTCAAGTCATTCATTTCTTGGCTTCACGGATAGATATTCAAAAGGGCTTCTTCAGATTAATAATTGGTATCCTGAAAAACAGCAAGGATTGTAACTCTGTTAAGAAAGAAGGTGCCCCATTTTCTACATTTGTGTGATGAAATGGTATTTCACCAATGCCTAACTTCTCCCATGTTTTGCTAGGACAGAATTCAAAGAAAAAGATACATTGTAGGATTTGAGTTACTGGTTCTACTGAAACCATCAGTTCCTGGAAATCAGTTAGTGTAAGATTCACTTTAATTCAAGAAGCATATGCTGAGCAGCTATTTTATTATATTACAAAGTTTCACTGTAGCACTATCAGCTTTACTACTTATTGAAGTGGGGGTACAGGACAAATAAGAGATAGAAGGTGTGATCATCAAGTAGTGACTAGATATCTCGTTATCTTAATCCTAACATAATTTGTGTGCAGTTGTCTTGGTACAGGAGCTATGGGCCAAATCTCACCTGCTGTCGGCTTTGTAACTGACATTTTATGGGAATACACCCACATTGATTACATATTATTCAGGAGTGTTTTCACACTCAAAGACAGAGTTTAGTAGTTGCAAGTGAAACTGTGGCCCACAAGGCCCATTATATTTACTATCTGACACCCTAAAGAAAATTCTTGCCAATCCCTGGTCTAGTGAAAGAAGAAATTACCAATCTTCTAATCTTTATTCTTTATAACATGTGTAAAATATTTCCTCTTTGCTTTCCAGTCAAATAATTACTGTTCCTCTTTGGAAAGCCATCATACTTACCTGGTCATTCAACAAATACTCATTGAGCACCAAGCACTTAGCTAGATGACACTAGATGTACTAAACAAGAGTGATCACCAAAGACAAAGATCCCTGCTCTTTGGGCACTTCCATGTCAACTACAGAATATTCCCATTTGCTGTCATCATTATTGTTTTTAAATTTATACATTAAAAATAAAATGTGTGGCACTTCTACTCTGTACAGGCAATGTGCTAGGGACTACAAAAACAGGGTAGATTAAGAAAAGTCATTACCAACCCTTAGGACTTTACTTTCACTGCAGTGCAGGAGAAAAGGATAAATGGTACAAAGGAAGTATCAGTAAGTTTCACTCCAAGATCAGAGAGCAGATCTATGCTTTAGAGTCCTTAGAGAAGAGTTTTGTAATAAGGGGCTGTGAAGGGTTTTACCCACATCTGTTTGAAGAGGATCACTATTAGCATTTCTGTTGTGGTACTGGTGATAGCAGATCACCTTGGAATAGCCATGCCTGAGGGCAGCTGGTTTCCCTCCTGTTGTTCCTGATGTGAGAAAGCAGTGAGACAGCAGGCTGGGTCTCTGCAGAGTGTGTAGTACCTAATGCAGGTTCTCTCTTAGGCCAGGCTAAAGGCTACCTCCTGGTGTTGACTGTGATGGCAATCATGAGGACAAAAATGTCCTGAAACCAACTGAGATTTTTCAGCAGAACCAACCTCCACAATGGCTGAGCGCATAAGATAATATTGTCCTAAGCTGACCAAATTCCTGATAATGCTGATCTAAAATATTTTATTTATAATTCAATTCTTAGCTAAATCTGACACATTTTCTGCATGTTCAAGCAGACAGCAGAAGTATTCCATCACCTCTCTTTCATTAGGCTTAAGTGGGTTTTTGTAGGACATACACAGTCCCATGCTGTCCCAGCTGTTTCAACTAGAACAGAATGTTCAAGAGTCGGCCACTGATGCAGTAAAACTGACTGCTAATCTGAATTCACAGAGAGCATGGATTTATCCAGGAAATTCCCATTTGTTCCCTACTCTTTTTGATTCTCATTAAATACGTGGTTTTAATTAGCATTGAAATCTTTTTTTTAAGATTTATTTATTTATGCATACAGAACTGGAGTACAGGCCAGAGGTGCAGGGGCAGTGAGAGGATTCACCAGAGACAGTAGGGAGCAGACCAGGCAGATCAACGAAGTACACTGCTGAGGGAAACAGTGAGTAGGTCAGGAGAGGTCTGCTGTGCCATGTGGGTCACCTCTGGGATGAGGATTGAACTCATGCTGAAGTGGCTTTTGCTTCTTAGTCCTGTGTTTTAACCCGCTACGCCACCCGGGAGGGCCCAGCATTGAATTTTTAAGTAAAATCAAAGAAGGCATGTTTTGTTCCCATCTTTCTTCCTCTTGAAAGGAAACCCATTTCAGTTTCTTGTTGAAGAGTTCATAGGCAACTTCTTTTTAAAGAAGCAGATGTTTTACAGGATAAGGCAGATGAGGAAGTGTTGATAAAGGCTTTCAGTACAGTTTATGAAGGCAAAGTTTGCCTTTATCATATTTATTCAAAGTAAGCACCTGTAGACCCTAAGTATATGTTTTGTACATAGAAGCAGTATCTCCTTCCTTGAATCTCTCCATGGTTTGTGATTTTCTCATAGCAATTACTGGCTGTTAGCACACTCTCTCAGATCAGCTGTTTCTTAGATCTACAATAATAACCTTAAAAGCATGCTATGTACAGTTCCTGGTGTGAATCAGGATTTTACTGATTTTGATTTAGTGACTAGTAAGATACACTATGAATTTGTTCAGATAATTTCACAAGCATTGCTTGGGAACAGTAGTATGTCCATGGGGCAGTTTGAGGGAACTTTAACTCTATAAATACTCCAATGATCTCATTTGTAACCACCACTTCCAAGCTTTGATATGAAATCCTATGCAGAGTCCTCTGCAAACAAAGTTCTATACTTCCCCAACCCCAAACCATTTGTCATGCTTCAAGCCTCTCCTATATAGAAACTGAGGATATAAGGCAATCTAAATGTTAACCTAAAAATAGT
>NW_004567114.1:16385583-16626025 GCF_000260355.1 Condylura cristata
GTGAATCCTCTCACCCCTGCACCTCTGGCCTGTACCCAGTTCTGTATGCATAAATAAAACAGTCTTTAAAAGAATACAGAGTTTCCAATGGGACATCATCATTCAAGCCCTCTATCTCTGTTTTTTAAGTGAGTGGCACATTCTTTGGAGTATCCTTGTTTATGACAAATATTTTTTAACTGTATGTAGATTTGGTTTCTGCAAATGGATTAAAATCATGAGGAGACAAATGTGAATGAGATAAAAAAAAATCAACTGAGTAAATTTCATTAGTGAATTGCTAGGAATATTTAATTTTTTATGCACTAAAATATCAAGTGCATAAAGATAAATTTACCAAATGACCTGATTTAGCATGGCATTTTCATGGGTCTGCTCTTCTATGGATGAGTGTGGCTTTGTGTTTGTAGCATTGTTGTGTAAATTTGGAATTCGCTGGCAAAGAAAGTTTGCACAGTGAGAAATATGGGTCGTTCAGCGGTTCTCTTCAGTTTATAATGGGAAAGTATTAGTGACAAGAGGAATCAGAGATGTTCTGTTCCACTGCCCTCATTTTTTAAATGAAGACTGAGAATGTGAGAGACCAGAGAGACCACTTCTTATTTCCCAGCTTCCACCACAGCAAACTGCTGTTTCTGTGCCTTGGTCTAGAAATGATTGTATAAACCATTATTGTGTTCCAATAATGCAGAGGACTCTAAGTCAGTTGTAGAATTTGGGGATGGACAGACAGATACATCTGTGCCCTCCTGCAGATTAAAAGTGAAACAGCAGTCATGCAGATTGAGGTTTGAGGGACAGATATAAAGAAATTATCTGCACAGATTGAATTTGCAAATAGGACTAAAATTAACTGAGGGAGAGGTTAAGTTCTTTTAAACACTGGGTGGAGAGTTGGGAAATAAATGTGGAAAAGAGATGGAGAGACAGTGCATTGTTAAGCTAGTGACAAATTCAAGAAAACATTTCTGCCACAGATTCCTTTTCTCCAGGGGAACAGTTGGATAAATTAAAGTTTTTTAAAAATTAAATGTATCTTTGTCTTACAAGTTTTGAACTTATACTTAGTCCTGAGAGAAAAATACTTGGTGGGCATCATTAAATATTAATCTTTAGAGATCAGTTTAGCAGTGATTTAGTCAGGTTGGAACAACTTTTAAGGAACCAATTACAATAAAGGTTATGAAAAAGAAGTGGAAGAAACCCAGGGAAAATATTAGAATTTTTGCAGGAAATTCTGGCTAACAGGCTTGTTGAGACTTAAGACAGAAATAAAAATAGGTTCTTTTGATGAGGATATAAGAAATGGTAAAAAGCAAAACCCAAGGTTACTAAAATTGTTAGGAACCTACCTTTTAAGTTAATACTTCCTTGTTAATATTTATATGTGTTTGATTAAAAGATAGATAATAATTAGGACAAAATATTCATCTTACAGTCACCTTGTAAAATTTATATAGAAATTCCATAAATTTCAATATATATTTGGGGGACTGAAAGTAATTTTTTTTGCATAGTAGGTCTGTTTATATCAACTATTTAATATAGAGAAAAACTAAAATAATTGAATTTCTAACAATAGAGATTAGTAATATAAACTGTGGCATAACTAAAATGAGAGAATTTCCATATACAATCTTAAGTGATCGGAGTGGCCATCTTAATATAAAATTGGAGTATATATAATTGCTGTTGCATAATGATCCACACCTGAACCTTCTATATTGTGCAATGTTCAATAAAAATAATTTTAAGTAAATAATAATTATGGTGGATGTTAGAAAAAACAAGACTATCTAAATTATATTTTGTCATCACTTTGACTTACTAAATTATGTGGCTCCTCTTGAAAACAAGAGGATGTTTGTAAATGTATCCTTCCTACTTGCAATCAGTGACTTGATGGGCCAAAAAAAGAGATTATTTCAAACAAGAACTGGAAGAAATAACCCTTAAATAAGGCTACTGTGTTTATTTTTAATGTGTTGCTATTTTTCTTTTAATATTTTTATTTTGCAAATTTCCTAAGAATGAAATAAGCCAGGACCATATTTCAAATGCCACCTGTCAAGAATCTGCTTGCATAATTAAAAATATAAATTATAAAAATATATTCTTTTTCCATAAACAGCATAGTTTATGCTTTCGTGCCTGTTGATGTTGTTTTAGAAATTTAAATCTGTGCCTCCTGGGAAGAGCCAGTAGGATCTGAATATCCCATGCGCTGCTTCTTCCTCCCAGGACCCTGTATGCTGCTCCTTTCTCCTGAGGCCTTGGAGCCGGAATGCACATGCATTTCCTTGGGCATCCTGCTCAACTCCATCCTCTGCTCCTCGCTTCTCACTGGCCTTAGCCCAGGTGTCTGGGGGGGGGGGGGCAAAACATGCATGTTGTTTACTCTTCCTCACTTTTTTCTCTCTTATCTGTCCAGAACTACCCAGACATTTTTAGTGGGAAATCATTCCCTAGTGCCTTTCTCACTCATCCCTCATATAGAATCTACAATTAAATGGGGATTTCTAGCTCTGGCTGAGAACATAACCCTCTCGTTCCCCACACCTCTGGCCTGTACCCCAGTTCTGCATGCACAAATAAATAAATCTAAAAAAAAAAAACCAACTCAGGCCTTCATCTTAAATGCACCTAAACTTTGTTTAGATGCATGAAGTCTGATCATCTTAACATTCTGTCCATACTTTTAGTATTCTTTTACATCCTTGTGAATATTTTGACAGTACAGGCTTTCCCCGCTCACGTGTGGTCATCATAGCTCTCCCACCACCAAACCACCCATAATTCCCCACCATTGTGCCACTCTAATTTGCTCACTAACCAGAGACCAAAGTACTATTTGAAAATAAAAATAAAAGCATTCTATTCCTTAAAGCCTTTGATTATCTTCTGATTATACCTACAGAAAAAAAAAATCCCAAATCCAAATCCAGCCTCTCGATCTTACTATGCCTACCTCTCCACCTCTCCATGCTCAATGTGCGCGAGCCTGGCTCGCCTTTACTTCTCCTGGGCTTCCCCAGGCTTCTGAGACACCTGCCACTGCCCCCCTTCACCGCACCTCCCACTTCCCCACCCTCTGCTCTGTTTTCACCTGGTCCATTTGTTTCTTCTTATTTCCCAGTCAATTATCACACGCAGGGACCCTTTTCTGGGACTTCAAATCTAAATTTAATTCTTCCTATTCCTTTTTTAAAGCCTGTATCATAGATTTGCATTGTCATTTTGTGGGTAGCTACTTTATTTATATAGACTTTCTTGATAAGCAGAAGCTGTCCAGCCCATATTCCTTAATGTTTTATTTACCCATTGACCAACACATAGTAGGGATCCAATACATTATTGTCAAGTAAATGAGTAAAAGAAAGAAAAAAATGAAGTGTAGTAAATAATTAAAAAACATTCAAAAGTAAAAAATGCAATTTTAATACTTATCACAGAAAACTGTATTAAATCATCCTTTTTAAATCTTTTTAATTAGTGAAATTATTTGGTTATGATTCCATTTTTAGCTAAGATTTGGGAAAAAGGAAACATTCATACATTCCATGAAAGAGGAACATTTTCTGTGTCACTTTTATTTATCTATTAAATATTTGTTGAATGACTAAGAGGATTAGTATAATTATTATGGAAAGCAGTCCAGCTAAATGTATTTAAAAATATCAGATTGTTTTTATTGACCCAGTATTTCCACCTAAGAATTTGTCATAAGGAATAGCTCTAAATATGGAAAAGGTTATAAATTTAAAGATACTCCTCGTAGTGTTATTTATAGAAGTAAAACATTGAAAACCACCTAAATGCCCCTTAAAGCAATAGCTGAGTAAAGCATCACATATCCGCTAGAAAACATATGAGTAACAACACATAAACCAAAGGTTAGGATAATAGAATGACTTCAACAATGTTAACAGTGCTAATGGAAATAAACAAAGAGTAGAAAGTTTTATAACAATGTTTACAAATCCCACCCACAGGGAAAAAAGACTGGAAAGAAATACGTCAGGCTGTTATGACTACAGGTGGTTTCCTTTTCTTCAGTTCCATATTTTCTTTAACTTGCACTTATTTGTTACAAAAAATATAATTGTATTAAATCATGGTGTGACATATCTTGTATGTTGAGACTCCATTTAAATGCATTTTTAGTGTACTTAAAGAAATCCTGACCCTTACATGTTGTAATCCTTTTACTGAAATCTGTGTTCTTTTTCAGGGTGACAGAAGCTTTGCTGAAAGTTGCCATGCTCATGGATTAGATCATTCATCCTCTTGGCAGGATCAGGGTAGCTTCCTGTCTAGTCCACGATTTTCACACTTGAACTGTAAGTAATGAAGTCCTGTACCAGTTTTTAAATTGGATTTAAAAAAAAAAATGCAATTCATGGAAAAATTAAAGTGGAAGGCCAGAACATGATAGTAATATTCATGTTGTGAGTTTGAAAATAATTCTCCTTATGAAACATACAGTTAATGATGTCGAGTATATTTATAACATTACCCATTTTACCAAAAAAAAGGTGGAATACCTTCTTTTTAAAATTTTACACTTCTCAGAGAAACTTAAGATGAATCAGCCATAGTAATTTTGGATGAGTGGGTAAATTCATTTAGATGGTATTAAAATGCAAATCATCAATAAGTAGTAAGTCTTTGCATAGAACTATGCAGAAATACCTAAACTTTTGCAAAGAATAGGATACTAATATTAATTTCAGCGGAATTTCATTCTGTGGATATAGTGTAAATGTGAAAATGCCTCATTATCAAGTTGCAAATTTGTTGACCCAGGATACCATCACCTTCTGTCTCCTTTCTTCTCTTCCTACCTCTTCAGCTCAATGTAGCATCCATAAATAAACCTTCAGAATCTATAATTTTAAGTATGGTTTCTGTTATGAGAACCCACATGCAATACCTTTTCCCTTCCTTTCTCAAAAAAAAAAATCACGTAATTATTTGTCATTTGAATGACTTTTTATTTACTTCTCTCAGACAAGAATGAACTCTGTGGTGTTAGAAATCATGTTCACCACCATTTTCTCAGTATTCTTCATAATAATTGGCACTCAATACATGCTCAATTAATGTTGGATGTATGAGTATGTAAGCTGTTTAAGTTCTCTTTTGTCCAAATGTTATTTAGTGGATTCTCATTTAGATACCCATTTTGGTTTTCAGTTTAGCATGAGCATAGAGTCTTACACATTAAATTTGACAATGCTGTCCTTTTAAAAAGGTAAGTTGCTATAAAAGAAAATACCAAAATAAGCCATGAGGAAGTAGGTCAAATTCAAAAGTGATAGCTCTCATTTTTGCTGATTTGTGGGTTCATTGAATAAATATTTAGCAGTTTCTGATCAATGTTTTGGTTTTTATTATATCATGATTATTTTTATTTCAAAAGCTAAGCATTTCTCGTCCCCATCCTAATCTTTTCACCAAGTGATTTTATGTATCTGCATAAACCCTCTGCTATTCTAATCTGGCAATCACCCTTCAATATGGATCATATATCAAGTTGGTTGTGATAACTCAGAATCTCATACACACATAGGCCAGTTTTTAAATTTTTCATATTAAGCAATGGAAAATTTTATTCAGGTCTGTCTGATATATGTGTAAACATGAAGGAAGAATTTAGGGGCAAAGCACCACTAAACTTCAGAGCATCCCATCCATTAGCTATTCAATAGCTTGGGGACAAAGAGAGCCACAGTGTGAACATGGAGGTAACAGTGCTGCTAATTAATTTTGCCATAATGACTTTTATGAGATTTCATGGAAAGACACTTATAAGGAGATAGTCCAAAGACATTAGCGTGGAAACAATCAAGATGTTTGGAATTTTAGCTAATATTTTGACAGATAGACACTATCTGGCGTCTCACTCAGTTGCATTTCATGGACAGCTGTGGTCATTTCTCTAAGATACTTTTCTCACTGGCAGCCATAGGTCTCTATATAACTATAGTGAACAAAGGGAAATGAAATTAATTGAGAATAATGCGTTAAAGCACAGCACTAAGAAGCTAAAGCCACTTCAGCACAAGTTCAATCCTCGCCCCAGAGTGACCCACATGGTGTGTCAGACCTCTCCTGATCCACCCGCTACTCCCCTCAGCAATATACTTCCTCAGTTGGCCTGTTCTGCTCCCCATTCTGTCTCTGGTGAATCTTCTCACCGCCCCTGCTCCTCTGGCCTGTACCCCAGTTCTGTATGCACAAATAAATAAATATTTAAAAAAAAGAAGAAGAATAGGATGAATCATCATTGAAAACATAATTTGCACAAGAAATTACTTAGGGAAGTCAATATTTAAACTCTCAAAAGGAAAATTTTACTTAAAAAGTAAAAATCATTATTAACTTATTTTGTTAGTCAATTTACTATTGATAGTTATTAATTATAGACATATAGTTATTGAAAAGTTTTGTTTTATGGTCTTCCTCCAACACCTATTTCTGTGTTTTCTAGGGTATATTTTATAATTTTGATGATAAGTACCTTATTGTTAATCATTTTAAGTGGTTGAATTGAACTTATTCTAGAAATATTCATTCTTTTCTGCTTTTCTGATGGACCTTGAGTTGTCTGTACATTTTTCATAATGTGGTAGTTTAGAACTGGAATAAAGTTACCAAATACTTCTCCATATTTGTAGCATAAAATCAACCTTACCTTAACTATAGGAATTTTCCTATAATTGTTCTTTAACATTTTCTTTAAACTCCAGCAAAGAAAACAGTGGGCTGTATAGCAAGTTGAAGATACAGAGAAAAAAAAATATCTTTTAAAATATCATTAATACCTCAGAATGTTAGAAAAAATATTATGTATATTGAACATAAGAACAAGATCCTCTGCAAAGTAAGCATAGGCTAGAGGACAAAGACATTTAAAACATGACAAGATATAGAGCTATCAAACAAAGTTGAGAAAATCACAAAAAGTAGAAGGAAAATAAAAAGTGTGAACAATAGATATTTAGAAAATCAACTCAAGACGGACCATACATAATTAGTGAGACTCTTAGGAACAGAAAAGAAAAGTGTGTAGATTAATAGGGCCCATCCATGGAGTACCAGCAGCTGAGCAGTAATCTTGAGATTTTTTTCACCCACTCACTGTTCTGATGCCATGTTTCTCAGAATCCATGCCTTCCTTGTGCTTGCCTCAGTCTTTTTGTAGAAAAACACCAAAGAATGGTAGGTAAATAGCTTCAATTTCTGTTTATCTAGAAGCATACATCTTACACTCACACTTGACTGAGACTTTGGCTAGCTATAAAATTCTGGATTGTAAATGATTTTCTTTCTAAAACTGTTGCACAATTATGTTCCAGAACCCAGTGTTGCTGTTAGGAAGCCTATGTCTTCTTGTGTTGACTACCATGCCTTTGAAATGATCTCTACCAGTTGCTCCCCACCCCTACCCATGGCCCTGGGAACATTTTAGGATCTTTGTAACCCCAGTGAATATTGTGGTGATTTGCTTCTTGCAGGTCTTGTTTTAATCAGTTGTCTCACTCTTTGCTGAGTGAATCGTTTTAAACTTTAATTTTCTCACTTGTAAGGAAGAAAGGAAAGATACCATCAAGAAAACCTTTAGAAATTAAATAAAAACTGTTATTATTCAATTTAGTTCAATAATTGGAAAGAAAAAAAAAAACTACTAATGAGTATAAAGCAGATCTAACCAAGCAATGAGAAATTAAGGATAGTCATAGAAAAGAGCAAATAAAAGAAACAAAGCAAAAATAAAAACATAGCTCAGTTAATAATCCCAGAGGAAAAAAATGAACAGGAAAAGAAGCATTATCATTATGTATCAGTTAGGGTTGTGTGCCATATTTACATAGTTATAACATAAGCACTATTCACATAACTGAAAGTTGAGATGTGAATGTATTGGGAGGATGACATGAGGGGAAGTGGACAAGTGTAGATAAATTTATAGGCCAACCAATTAGAAAATAGCAAAATAAGCTTCTTTGTCTCACTAAAATGAAAGTAAGTATAGAAAATAGAGCTAAAAGAGTTAATTGTGGTTGACTTTAGGGAGCGGGATTGGGAGGGATTGAACAAGAGACTACTGTCTTTCTTTGGTTATGTTTGATATGTGTATGTCAACCTTAGCTAAAAAAGATTCTTATAAAAATAGTGTTTGACTAAGAAAAGCCCAGTTTTTAATGTCTGACTAGCAAGTGTTGCATTTTCCTGTTCACTTCTGAATGGAGCATGAAGCTGGGCTTTCCAGTTTAGAACAGTTGAGAGTTGTATGGAGACTTGAAGAATGGATAGCTGTGGGTCCTGAGCAGACATGAGCTTATGAGCCTACAGAATAGGCTCCTTCTTACTCACGTTCAAATTTGGACTGGATGAAGCCCTTTTGTCTATGCTGTGGACGCTAAGACATTCATTCTGCTGACTTAGGTGCCCTGTCATACTCTGACCAAACTAAAGTGTAGAATCACTGACCATGGAAAAAACAAAGGAAATGGGAAAATACTGCATAATTTGTGGTCTCTGAAATGATCCAGCATTAATGAAAGTTTGTTTTAAGTAGTAATTTATGTCAGCTTTGTGTAGTTCAGGTCAATTCAAGAAAAGGTAGATTCCTTCTGCCAGGAAGAAGGGAAGAAATGTATAAATTGTAAGTTTATATTACCATTGGAAATAGAAACACAGAAATCCATTATTTAGAGCCATGATTACTACAAATTTATCCTGGCTAGCTAGAAGTTATGGCCATGTTTCAGGACACTCTTTTAGAAGACTTGGATTCCATTACCTTAAGCCTTTAGACAGTGGGGGCTTAGTAAGAGAGACTCATAATACCAGCTTTTGATACTCTCATTTTTGCTTTTATAAGTAGTGACTGACCACTAGTCTCCATGTATAGCTCCTTTTAGGCTAAAGGCATACAACTTCAGGACAGGGCCTTCACTGCTGGGGCTGAGATCAGGCCAAATTTGAATGAGGTCTGTAATAATCTGGTGACTTCTCATCAGATTTCTTTGAGATTAAAATACTTGTTTGCAGATTTTGTGTCTCTAAATTAAACTTTTAAATAACTGCAAACTGCAAATTTTCTAGAACTCTAAAACTGTTGTAAACAATTTTTATTAAGATAAATGATAGGTTACCCCCAAAAGAAAGAGCTATGTTTTTTTTCCCTTCTCATGGATGCAGTGTTATCTAAGGATTATTATGAGAATTGGAAATTAGTCTTACATATAAGTTTAATTTGATATTCTCAGAAAGGCAGATCAATGAAAGTTACTTAAAAAGAACTTTATTGTATTTCCTTACCTCAGTTTATATTGCTGTAAAAGAAAAGTTAGTATTTTCAATGTTTGTTTTGAGGTACCTTTAAGTAGAAGTTTAAATCCCTCAGATGAAATATAATTAATTCACAGAGAGTATAGCACACTCTTTTCACTTCATAATTATACTTCAGGGTCCACTCGGATAACTAAATAGACTCTTTCATAAGTAATTTACCCACAAACTTATAGAATAGATGCCAAAGATTTATAGGACTGAAAATGCTGGTCTGCTGCTAAGATAAGAACATTCCTATCTCTTAAAAATCCCTAAGTATATTCTCTTGTTCAAGTAATATTTCCTAGGAGGCTCTGAGCAAGACTTTCTGACTCGGGGGGTGTGGTAGTGAGCAAAATATAAAAGGTCAGCTGGTTTCAGGAAGAGACAGGTAGTAACAAATAAGTAATTTCACATACTCCTAGCCATGAAGATGAAATGATACAAAGCACCTGGATGGCATGAATCAATAACTTAAAATTGGGGTGGAGGGAGTTTTTCTGACACTGTTAGTAAAAGGACTCTAGAGAAGAAAGAGGGGAGGTCTGCGAGAGAGATGAAGCACTATGTGAGGTCATAGATCAAGGAAAGTTAATCAGGTTGGCGTAGGGGTTAAGGTCTCAGGGGATCCTTTTCAGCCACATTCACATCTGCATTTTGTATAAGCTCACTCATTGACTATGAGTTGGGTTTGGTGGAGAACGAGGGGATTATACAGGAGAGTAACAATCTGATTTACTTTTTTTTTAGAGATTTATTTATTTATGCGTACAGAAATGGGGTACCAGCCAGAAGTGTGTGAGAGGATTTACCAGAGACAGAATGTGGAGAAGAACAGACAGATGTACTGAAATATACTACTGAGGGGAGCAGTGGGCAAGACAGGAGAGGTCTGCTGCACCATGTGGGTCATCTCCCTGGCCAGGGTTTGAATTTGTGCTGCAGTGGTTGTGGTAGCTTCATAGTGCTGTGCTTTAGCCCGTTGTGCCAACTATTGCACTACCCATTGCCCTGGTTTACTTTTTAGAAAGATAAATTGCATTATGTTGTGGAGAAGGGGGCAAGATATAAACAGGAAGAGAGAAAATGACAGCCTGGACTGGGGTGTAAGTAATGGTGATGGTATAAAGTTTAAGGACTTTGGTGAATTTAGAGGGTAGAATTAACAGAACTTTACTCTTAAATTGAATGAGGAGCAGGCAGAACTAAAGAAGAAGGGAACCAAGGTTTGAGGTTTGAGAAACTGTACAGATGGTTACAAGATGGTTCCAACTGGGGATTGTTCAATTTACAGAAGTGATACACTTTGTTCTTAAATGATTTTGCCAACTGTAGGCAGAGGCGGGTGGTATTCTGGGCACTTGTAAGGTAGCCTGAGCTCAGTGCTGAAGTTTGACATGTCAGGTGTGTTAAATGCATACTCCACTTACTACCCTCTTACCATGGGTTTATTGGAACTTAATGTTATTGTAAATTGAGGAACACTGGTGTATCATTTCCAAAATGAGAAAAGAGTAAGGGTGGGGCAGACATCAGAGATTAGGAATTAGGCAGAAGATTTCTTTTTTAGTTGGATATAGGTCTCTGGAACTCGGAAGAGAGGTAAGAGGTAGTAGAAAATAGTAAACCTGGATTCCAGCCCCTTTTCTGTAACAAAGTGGACTCTGTAAAAAAGGAGGTGTTTCACAAATGTGTACAGTTCTGTATACTCTGTGTTATTGTATACTGGCCACGCATACATCTTCTATTTCAGATATTCTTCAAAAAAAATGATTATATTCATCTAGGTTTATTTTTCTTTTTTATCTTGACAGCTTTTACTCAAAGAACCTTTGCTCCAGATTCACCATTATCCAAGGAAGATGCCACAAGTTTACCAATGGATGGAGCAAGTCCACTGTTCAGAAAGGAAGAATATGAAAGCAAAAAATGCAAAATGTAATGAGTTGCTTTATCTGAGTGTTTCCCAAAGAGTGGCCTTTCCGACACTGCCCTGTTGGCCAGATCCTCTGGCAGTGTCGTCTGTCGCTTCTGCTCTTCGGCATTGCCAAACTCTGAGATAGTGCTACAGTTGGTCTTTGCAAACGATATAAATTAAACAAATCCAAATCATATCAACTCATGAGTGATATGCAACTAACTTATTCTCAATTTATGGCAACGTAGTGGTCTTCTTTACTTTGCACTTTCCTTTTTCAGGTGTGATCATTCAATGATTGGGATGTATAATTGAGGCTTTTCAAAAAGGACTCTAAGAAGGAGGAGAAATGAGTTCCCCTTGAAGCAGAGGTGGTCAGGACTTTAAAGTCAAGGAGCATTTATATACAAGTGATCTTTAAAAAATGCTTTCTACCTAATAAATTGTCATGTGTTACAACATGTCATAGAGCTATGCATCTATACCATTATCCCACTTTGTAAATGTTCAGGAGTGTTACCATCCATCATTTCAGCAGCCTATTACTACCAATAGTATCTTAAAGTTATTTCCAAACATCAACTTTTAGTAACAATAAAGGATGTACAAATGATACCTGAATTGTAGTGCATTGGAAAGAATTCGTGGCGATATTCAGTTGTTTATCTTTTTGTGACCAAAGATGCCACCGTGTTGACCCTAGTCATATCGTGGATTGTGTTTGGTTTGCTCTGCCCAGAATCACAGGAACAAACCCATGTTCGTGTATATTTGGATATTACCTATTTCAACACCTCAGCTTTGTCAAAGCGTTTTTAAGAATATACCTTCTTATGTGCTGTTCTCTGGTTGAGAAAGATTTCGATGAAGCGCTCAATAGTGGCCAACACCCAGGAAGTGAATCGCCCTGGGTCATGGTAGAGGGATCCTCACCCCCGACCTCCCCTTCCTATATAGAGAGAGGGCAGTAAACTCACACCTTCATTTTGTGACCACATTCTGTGTTTGTTAAAGTAGACTGACTTGTTCAATTTCTCACATTTCATACAGATCCTCAATTTCCTCTGAAAACATATTTTCCTGACTTTTTATACTTGAATGTACAGAAGAAGAAATGGCACTCTCCCCATGACCTTCAATGCAATGGTTACCTCAAAAGGCACAGTTGCTTTATATCCAAATATATATGTGTGTGTGTGTGTGTGTGTGTGTGTATATATATCTCTATATATAGAGATATATACACACACATATGTGTGTATGTATATATACACACATTTATATAAATTATTGTTATTAAAATATATATATATATATATATAAACACACACTATAATATACATAAGTTCTGAGAGTATAGGCATACATTTTACCATTTCTTCATTCCAAGAAAGTCTTTTGAGCCCCTGCTCTAGGCCATTGTATTAGGATGGAGCAAGGATAAATAAAATCAGGTGTTCATGCCCCTAAAGTTTTTGACATTAGGAATTACAAATAAAGGGGTGATGTGTTTGGGCTAGCTGAAGAAATTCTGAATTGGACAACATTAAACAAGTTTTGTTTTGCTTTGTTTAACCTCAGGACTTTGAGCTGTTAATGTACTAATAATGAGCACTCTGAGGTTTCACTGGGAGTATCCCTTTGTGAAGGAGCAGCTCATAACCCTGGTATTTCTCATAACTTGTAGTGCTCCATAGTAATATTTCCATTGACATTGTGACCCACACTGCAACATTTTATCAGGAGAAAATAAGAGAGAGAATGACAGGTTTCACTTAAATCCTATGGAAAAATATTAAATAGCTTTTTCCTTGATACATTAGGAGAAACTGCACACAGCACATTCTGGTTAATAGAAACTGATCTTAACCATTATAAGCACATCTTTGGTCACTTAAAAAAGTAGATTTATTAACTAGTAACAACAAATGTTGGCGAGGATGTGGTGAAAAAGGAACTCTCCTGCACTGCTGGTGGGAATGTAAACTAGTACAACCACTATGGAAAACTGTTTGGAGGTTCCTCAAACTGCTAAACATGGAGCTTCCTTACGACCCAGCAATCCCACTGCTAGGTATCTACCCAAAAGACACAAAAATACTGATTGAAAAAGATACTTGTACCCCCATGTTTATTGCTGCTTTATTTACAATTGGAAAAAAATAGATTTATGCCCCTCCCTGGTGGCGCACCAGGTTGAAGCACAACACTGTGAAGCTAAAGCTACTTCCACATGAGTTCGAACCCCGCTTGCCCTGGAAGTGATCCACATGGTGTGGCAGACCTTTCCTGGCCCACCCACCCCTCAGCAGTGTAGTTCCTCAGGCTGTCTGTTCTGCTCCCCACTCTGTCTCTGGTGAATCCTCTCACAACCCCTGCACCTCTAGCCTATACCCTAGTTCTGTATGAACAAATAAATAAATCTTAAAAAAAAAAAAGATTAGGTCAGGCCAGGTAGGCCTGAAAGTTTGTTAGCTCAGATTACCTTGAATACATAATAACTGATGATTTTATAGCAGAATAGAAAGGAATCTTACCAAGGACCTTTTTAATCTAAAAAAAAAAAAAGAAAGAATAAAGCCATTTTATCATAGTATTAAAAGCCCTGTGCTTTAAGTGTCTGACCTTAAGTAGGAACCCCCCCCAAAACTTCAAGGGCTTTTTTTTTTTTAATTATATTGTATTTTTTTAATTGAGGTGACTTTGGCTTGAAACACTATGATTTAGGGGAATTTGTTCATACTTCTTTAGATCAGTGTCACCAGGCCACCTACCAAACCGCTCTCTATCCTCTACCATGGACCCCTCTCCTTGTTCTTCCTTCACCCATCCCTTCCAGTAGCCTCAATTCTTAGTCATATTCCTAGTTTGTTTTGGTTTAGTTTTGTCTGTTCCTTTGTTTGGTTTCTCTATTATCACCGATGAGTGAAATAATCTGGGATTTGTCTTTCTCCTTCAAAGTCAGCTTTTTATGAGCAACAATTTTGTCAAAGTTCCTTGGTTTTTTGTTTACATGTATTAAATCCAAGGAGCTGTCCCCTCTGAGGATTTTTCCTATCTCTTGCAGTCACCATAAACTTGAGCTGGAAATCAAAAGGAATGCTAAGGAAACACTAATAGCTTGAATTTTACATTTCAAAGCCTCTGATTTTCCTTTACTCACCCCTTTGGCAGGAGAATGTGATATCAACCCCATTGAGTTGTGGCTGGTCAGCCATATTACTTGTAGCACCAGGACATTGGAAGGGATAAACTTGTTCTTAATAATGAGCCTGGTCCAAGACTTAATTCGAAGATTGACCTTTTTGGTTTAATAATTTTGATTCTCCTGGCCA
This sequence comes from Condylura cristata, assembly GCF_000260355.1. NCBI lineage: Eukaryota > Metazoa > Chordata > Mammalia > Eulipotyphla > Talpidae > Condylura > Condylura cristata. The sequence continues at coordinate 16,400,179 of NW_004567114.1, forward strand.
TCTTTCTCCCTAAACACACTAAACTTCCATTGAAGTTACGGAAGGCCACAGAGGGGAGAAACACAGCTGGGAGAAATCTGGCTGGATATTCTGCCCATTGGCCAAGGTCATTATTATTTCCTTGACTAGTGTCTGGTTTGTAGGTTGGAAACCAGTTGGTTATATAACTTGCATCCAGTGTCCCAGAATCACCAACTTTTGTTGTTACTAGTTTACATGTTTTTAATGAAGAGATAAAGTCTTCATTAACGTACACAGTGCTGTGCTGAAGACATTTAATTGAAAGATTCATGAATAAAAACTGTATATTTAGTTAAAAAATCAGATTATTTTTCTTCTGTCAATGATGGTAAATGCAGTTTTCCATTTGATTCTCCAGTCAGTGACATACCAAGTATATTTAGAGTCACAATAATGGCGATATTTTCTCTAATCTATATTGATTAGATTGTTTCAATGAGATCAAAATCTTACATATACAGTAGATGATGTATTTCCTTAGCCTTTTTAAAGAATGGATACTTCAAATTGTCTTATTCAATACTTGCGATATAAACTAAGCCACACTTCCTATGCTAGCCAAGAATGTGAATGATCACTGAGTAAGTTATTCTTTTTCCAAGATTCTTATGCCCCCTCCTCAAACTGTCACAGTATTTTCTCTCCATTTAGAACAAAACAAATCAGATTTTTTTTTTTTGCCATGGCCTTCAAATGAGGAAGCTTTCCTCACGAAAGCATCTGGCTTTCTTGGACTAAAACTAAACCATGAACCTTAAGCTGGAAAGTAAATTTGGGAAAGTTTGTATATAAAGACATTTCATGCACCAAAGTATGATATAAAAATAGTTACATCTTTCAGCTTGTGAATTCTCAAATGTTTAGCAATAAAAACATATCAACTTATCCCTACTTGAGAAAAGAAATTTAAACCATGAAAGATTCCATTTTGCCTCACTACCATACAAAACACAACACTACAAATTTCAGAGACCCTCGCTTTTTATTAGTAACAGTGTTAACCAGGCTGCTGTGCTCTGCTCTGCTCTGCTCTGCTCTGCTCAGCCTGTCCTCAAGTTCTAACCTCCAGCTTAGTTCCCCGCTGTGGTAGGCTCCAGCCTTCCTAACCCCACTCACATACCACAGCACTCAGGCCCCCACCAGGTCAGTTCCTGCTGTTGACTTCTAAAGCTGAGTTAGTGTATATAACCCATCATGAAGACACAGAGCCTTCTACTCCTCGGCCCCCAACAGCCCATTAGAAAAGGATATAAACTACGTGTGTCCGACTAATCTCACGGGGAAACCCTTGAAATACTTCGGTGTCAGTATCTTTTCCATCTTCCTCAGCACAGTTTGTACCAGGTGGTACAAAGCCCTGTGACTTTTGTGGATGTGAACTGACAACCTTGCTCTCTGCAGGAATATACTGGGTTTGGAAATACAGCACTATATCAGTTTCCTTTCACGAGGATGATTGACTCTATATAAACCGATGATCTCTACCTTTCAAAATGTAGACTTATGCCTTTCAGCATATAAACAGGAATGCGGAGGAAAAAATGCTACTCTATTAAAACTAACTCCATAAAATATTTATCACCTAAAATTCATACAATAATGTGCTATGTTTTGAAGAGTTGAAATTGCACAATTCTCATTCCCTAGAATGAATGCTCCGTTTTTCTCAAACTGGCAGATGCTGGACATTCATGCCCAGATTCTCCATAGATCTCCCACGCTTTGACATCCTCTCATTTTTCATTCTTTAGTAAAGCATTTTGACTGGCAATATTTAAATAAAAACAGACGTTATAATTTATTCTTAAGTACTAGAGGTCTGTGTCATCTTAACTGTATTCTTCACTGGAAATAAAAGATCAGAACACTGGCTTGAAGCAATATTTTTTAAACAAAATTAGTGGATATTAAACTACCAACAGCTCACATGTTATAATTTAAATTTGAAAAATATATTATTCTGAGGGAAAGAAAGATAATATTATATGTTCATTAGTTAGTCACTAATTGACAGTCTCCTTTAAATTCTGATTTAATATTTTCTTAAAATTATACATTTTTTTTTAAACAAGGACAAGCCTGATTTTTATAGTATCAGGTTTTCCATCAAATTATTGTTTCCTTTTGTTTTTCCTTTGACATTTTCAACTTAGAGTCAGGTGTATTTTAGAGTCACATAAAGCTAACAAGAATTCAAATGGCTTTAAAAAGCCCCAAACACTTGGCCAACAGTGTGAAAACTGATCCTTCAGGATAGCACCTTCCTCTTCGTTCTTGAAATATTATATTTCAATTGGAAATATTTCTCCCCTCGAAGTGTCTCACTCTCATTTCTTTCTCTCGGATCCATGGTCATTTGCTCCAGGATCCTGAGACACAATCTGAAGCCCTTTCTCAGGGCCTGTCTGTGGAATGGAGTCACATAAAGGGTTCCGTGGCAACATAAAGGGTGAGATTAATACTTGAAACACTGGTCATTTTCTCATGCAGTGCACTCGTGTGTTAGCCAGGTGTGAATGGCTTCTCTGTGTGATAATGCACAGCTGTTATTTTAGTCTAGTATTTATATGGGCTTCAAATATCACCAGACCTTATTATCACTTTCTTTACCTCAAAGCTAAAAGAGCAATTTCCAAAATGTGTGTCATTTTGGACGTAGGATTTCAAATCTAAATTTTTATTATAGCCTAGACCCTTTACAAATTTTTCTCTTTTCCTCTTCAGTTCTTGAAGCCAGCTATTATCAGATCTACTGCCTAGCTCCTATTCAGTGCTATCCCTAGGGTAGTGGTAACACTCATTGAGATTTTGTTTGCCCTTTGTTGCTGACACTTAGCTGGGTAAGGGAGTGGAGGATGGCAGGAGTTCTGTAAAATGATAGGAACATAGAGGAAGCCTGGTTGCCTCCAACAACACACATTTGAAATTATTTACGTGAAAGAATCAGCTGCAGGAGCGCTCCATCCTTTATCTGGTGCAGGATCCTGGGATGCACCATTGTGAGAAGCCCTGTCGAATTTGATGGGCATGTAACATCACACATCTGATGCAAGTCGCATCAGATCCTTAATATGCTTCACAGGCTGCCTCCGGGAAGTTTGGGTCTGGATGCAAAGTAGTCTCCTTGCGTCTGTTTTTCAGTCTTTGGTCTGTGCTTGTCATTTCGGATTTTCATTTCATTTAGAATGTCATTAATCTGACTCTTGGAGTGGGCTTGATTTATGGCTCAACGTTTTGAAAAGTTCCCGTCATACTGAACCTCAAGCTCTCAGTTACCAGAAGTCAAGTATCCATGGCGGCAAAGCCATGTAACACAGTGGCTTGAGGAAGGTTGGGCAGTTAAAAGAAGTTTGGAGAAACCTAGGGATTTTTGCCTTTTTTCTGGGCTAAATAAAATGGATGCATCAGTTCTAATGAGGCACTTCCTGCCCAGAGTCACTGGCAGAGCAGCAGCCTCCCAACAGCTGCAAGCTTGAGAGGCCCTGTGCTGCTGGCCAAGGTTCATTCTGTGCTTTGACGAAGACCACAGCCAGTGTGCACCGTAGAAAGTTTCCATTTTTTTCCACTGGAGAACTCTTTTGTGAGGTTAGTTTGTCCCAAATTAACAGGAGTGGTCATTGCTCATTTTTCAAATTTTAACTGCTTATACACTGACTGATTAGGCTCCACTGAGAGCAAGCCATCATTTTCATTGAGGAAGATACAGGACTGACATTCCTTCGAGCCCTGCTTCTTGAAGCTTGTCCCAAATGGGCAGCAGCATCTGGGAATATGGTATGGAACACTCTATTGGTGGTTGTCTCCAGACCCAGTGACTTGGAAACTCTGGGGGTGGAACCAGCAGTCTGGGGTGTAAGAAGGCCTCCAGGAGATGCTCATCAGTGTTCCAGTTCCGGAGTTGAGCCTTGTAGGTTCATTTGATTTTAGTCTTCAACTTGTAGTCTCTATCCCAAAAGAAAAGCAAAAGCAAATGCTTCTTTGTTCCAGGGGATGTACAGAGGTACCTTTTTAAAATTTGATTTTCAATGTCATGTGTCCTCCCAGGTGTGCAAGCTCGGAATCCAGTCCCCAGGGTAACCAAGGTGAAGAACTTAAACAGGATGCCAGAGATGCTTGATTTGATGCTAGAGGTCACATCCTTGGCTGCTCTTCGCCAACTTCCACTGTCCAGAACTCCTCACTGGTTCATCAAGATCATCACCAAAACATCCAGTTAAGCAGACAGAGAGGTGCACCTCTCCTCTGCATTGAAGAGCAAAATTAGTTATTTGATGATAAAAAGCCTGTGGACTTCTAAGGGCTAATTTCTAACCCCTTTCCTTCTCCTTTTCAGGAATGTGGGGACAGTCTGGTTTGGAGCATTAGTTCCGCATTAGCATTTTCACATGTAATGCCCTTCCCTCCTGTCAGTACCAGTGGCTCACAGACATCCTCTGTGTTTCAAAGTGGATGGATCCCTCTCTGACATTGTCATCTTAAGAACAATTTTCAATCAATCTCTACTAGATGTTTCATCCAGCCTTTCCTCGCTGTCCGCAGCTAAGATCAGGAATTGTATCTTTCCATCTTTTTGTCCTTGAACAACTGCTAATTAATAACTAATATACTGTCTTGCCATTTCATCTTATGCTTTGTACTTCCCATTAAAATATATCCAGAATTCTCTGTACTGCCCATGAAAGTCTATACAGAATTCTTCATACTTCTCATTAAAATCTATCCAGAATTCTCCAGTTCTAAAATAACTGACACTTTCCAAGAACACCTCTTGATTTCTGACAAGCAGGCCAGACATTAAAGTGTGCTTTTCTGAAGAGTACTTAGTGAGCAACTAGAGTATGATCTGCCTTATTCAGAGGCCTTGCTAAGGACCCAAAACCCCTCTCTCCCTAGCCAGTTGCAGCAGTGAAGGCACTGACATGTGTAGGTCTTGCATGAATAACAAAGTCAAGTGAGTCAAGAAAAATGCATACCCCGTCAAGCTGAATTTAAATTCTTTTAATTTCTTATCAGTTTGGAGTGTATATCAAGTAGTGAGTTACATTATTTTTAATACCCTACAATAATATACAAATGTACATTTTTATACCTTCTACTATCTGCTTTGGAAAGTTTCCTCACTACTGAATAGAGAATTTGCCAACAGAGTATTTGAAACACGCAAGTTACTCAGTGATAGTTGCAGTCTACTTAGGAAAGTATTGTTCCCATTAATTCAACTGATTTCTATCCATTTATTCATTCATCAATTAGTATGAACCTCAGAGATGTGTCTAATTTTATTGAATTGGCCAAAAATGTCTTCTGTATATATTTCCAGTCTTAACCTTGTAAAGTTAAAGAATTTAGCTATAATTCTCTCCTATGATGCTCTGAAAAAGTTGATTAGTTGGACATACATGTTTAAATGTACAAACATTTCATATTCCTGGCCACCACTTACAATCGCTATATACAACTGTAATACACAATTTGAAATGGACATAGCTATATTTGTGTACTCACTTTGCAGATGCTAAACTTCCATACCCATCAATATTTTGCTGTTAATTGCTCATCTCAGAAAAAGGAATGAAAGTAAACTTTTAATTTTTTTAAAGATGTATTTATTTGTGCATACAGAACTTGGATATGGGCCAGAGGTTTGGGGGCAGTGAGAAGATTCAACAGAGACAGAGTAGGAAGCAGAATAGGCTGATTGAGTGAAACACACTGCTGAAGGGAGTAGCAGGCGGGTCAGGCGTGGTCTGCTGTGCCATATGGGTCACCTCCCTGGCCAGGGATTGAACTCATGCCGAAGCAGCTACTGCTGATAGCTTTGCAGTGCTGAGTTTTAACCCACTGCATCACCAAGGAGGGCCCAAAGTAAACTTTTTTAAAAGTAGGTAATTAGTCACATATGTTTAGATAATGTCAAATAATACAGGAAGATAGCCAAGACCCTTACAATGTCTTTGATCTCTCTTAAACACTAAAGATGAAAGATCAATTTGGAGATAGCCATTGAACCCTAAAAAGATCCTTCTTATTTTAATATTTTGCTTTTGGGTAAACTTTAATTTCCAAAAACATGGATCTTGTGTGTGTGTGTTGAAAATGTATCTTTTGTTGGGCATTATGTGAAAAGTAGCTTCAAATTCTAAGAACCATTACTGACAATGGGTTGAGCTTCTCATAGACATATGTCATGTGAGAACAATTCACTTCTGGAGTCACTGAGATCCAGATGGCCAACTGAATGACTGCCATGCTCTGTCTGCAGTAACCTCGAGATCACTGCTTTGGAGCTGTGACCATGTGTTCTGCATTTCTGATACTGACGCCCATGATTGAGGTCAGATGTTCTCTACCCTTAATTTTGCCCATTGGGACTGTTTATATTTTTCAGTGGGATGTACAGTTGTAGACCCTGTTACCACAGTGCTGCTATAGAAAAATTTTCCCATGCCATGCTCATTCAAGTAGATGTTCAGGCTAAATTTTCATTAAATAATTAGTGTTTATTGCTTTTCTCAGAGTGATTACAATGGAACTGGACACTAATAGGTATCCAAAGGACACCAAGTTAAATCTTCCTGGCTCCATAACCTGAGTGTTATGTGTTGAAACCATGGATGTGTAAGGAATATTCTTTTGCATTTCCACATGTCAGAAAACACACTGGAAGCCTCCCAACTTGCCTAACGTGATAACTGTTGGTGAGCCAAGTGGGAAGCACTGAGTGAGATTCATGTTTATTTTGATACTTAACTCCAGAACTTTATGGAAATGTTTGATCAATTTTATTAAAGCAACAGTGACTTTAACCAACTGACTAATTGCTTAACTTTTGCTGGTTGCATCATAGAAGGTAATTCTCAAGTTCCCCATAACTGAACATTAAGACCATTTGATAATATTTGGAATCCAGGTAGGACCTGACACAGTAAAACCAAAGTAAAGCATACCACTAATATTCACGGTGCATTTTCTAATAGACATAGGACTAGCATAGAAAAGAAATTGTAATGAATAGCCAACAAGATTTAGTTATTTTTTTTTATTGTTGCTTTGCTCTCAACCTAGCTTTATCTTAACTCTGAATCAGCACTCTATTCAGAATCATGAAAACTACATAGGAAATTGAGCTATGAAAGCAACTCAGGGTACCTAGAAAGCATCTTTATTCAATGCATTACTTATAGATGCTATAACTACTATATTTTCAAACTACAGGATGCTTCACTGGATAGTAAGCACTTTGATAAAGGGCCTTGTTATGCTAGCACAGTGGCTGGCATATTTTAAATGTTCAGAATGTATTTTCTAACTGAATTAACCACACCAATACTCTCAACTATTCCCTACTACAGTAAGAAAGTGTTTATCATCTGACCTTGAGAGCCAAATTTGTACTTGCTTGCTTGCATTCATGAACATTCAAATGCCAGTGTCCTTGGAATATCTGGGTAAGGGCTTCAAATATGCCTTTTTTTTAACATTTATTTATGCATACAGATATGGGGTACAAGCCAGAGACAGAGTGGGGAGCAAAACAGGCAGATGTACCAAAATACACTGCTGAGGGGAGCAGTGGGCAGGTCAGGAGAAGTCTGCTGTGCCATGTGGGTCACCTCCCTGGCTGGGGATTGAGCTCATGCTGTAGAGGCTGTGATAACTACTACATAGTGCTGTGTTTTAACATATTGCACCACCAGGGAGGGCCCAAATATTCTAAAGGGCATGAGTGGCACATAAACCACACCAGTCTGGTAACAATGCTAGGTCACCAATATTAATGACTAATTTGCTAATGAAATGTAACTCAGTTTTCCACAATCAGTAAAGTATCTAGTATGGTGACATGCACTGTTTCCCTTAGTTTAAGTAGACAGTTCAGGCCTGAGATTGTATTGGCCATCATATTTATAGATTTTTCTAGAGATTCCCATCATCACCACATAGCTCACCCAATACTTTTTCACTGCATAGTTAACATTGAACAATAATCTTGAGGTTATAATGTCACTCCCTTATGTCTTAAGTTAACTTTGCAGTATGGTATTTTAGGGAAAGCAGAGAGACTGAATTGTAAGAATTTCTTCAGGGAAAATAAATTATTTGAAGAAATAGCATCAAGTGTTCCATAATTGCTGACTTTCCAATATCTTCAAGAAGTTGTGCTTTACCCCTATGCAATATGGTAGTTATATTTTTGCTGGGCCTTATAGGCTTGCCAATACCCAGTTAACGTGTGAATAATTGTGATTTTTGTTCCTATTCATTGTGCTAGCATTACTTTATTTCAGGACATTTGACTTGAGAAACTCAGATCATACGCCAATTTCTTGTCAGTAATTTATACCAACTTGGGCTAAGTGTCTGCTATAAATTCCACTTAGAATTGCATTCTTCCATCCTTCTTTGCCTGTATCTTCACTACTTCTTCTCTCCCTCATTACTATTGCAGCATTTTAAAATTTAGGTTCAAAAGCTTGGGTTTCCCAGCATCTGACATTTTCACCTGTTCTTTAATGTTTGCAATACTGCATTCAGTGTTGCTGAATTAGTACATAATGTGTTTTTCATCTGTCTTTTACAACTCATATTAACAAAGCTTTCTAAGCCTTCTCATATAGCTAGGTATGATGATACAGCTAGAAGGACCTTTTCTCCTGGATTTGGAGTTTTTTATATGGATAATATAAATAGCTTAATATTTATCAGCCTACTAAAGAGAGTACGATTGATGATAAAACTCGGATGCATGCACAGTGAAAGAAACTGTAAACCTTTGAACTTTACTGATGATACTCTAAGAAGCTGTATCCTATGTCTCATGTTTCTGTACAATATAATTATTTGGAATACTTAAGAGTCATCTCCTTCTTCTATCTCCATAGGAAGGCATGAATATAGTTGATATAATCTGTTACTTTTGTCCGAAGGTCATCCAATGTATTGACAGGAGAAGTCACCATCAATCAACCAATAACTGCACTGTAATGAGTGCTATGAAATATGTAAGTGAGGCAAAGTCCCTGTGATTAGAGCTGTTGGTATTCAGTAAACATATGATGAATGAATGCAATCCAACAAAAAAAAAGTTTAAAATTCTATGAAATTCTCTGCATGAAAAGAACAGCACTTTTCCTTTAAAATTGTTCTCTCACACAGACAATTTTTGTTCCTTTCTAGAGGATACTATACAGAATGTTGGTCAGATTCAAAATAGAAGCTTCAGCATGTAAACTCTTATCTTCTTTACACTAGATAATATTTATATTGTTATATCTTCCCAGAGAATTTTAAGAATCACCCCAATATTCATTTTAGGTTTAGATGTGAAAATAAGAGCTGAGGTATTTAAGAACTAGAACTTCTGTGCAGCTAAATGGGTGAATGTGGAAATGTGGTGCCCCAGTTAACTCTTCTGCAGGCTGTCAGACTGTGAGTGTTGTGGTCCAGGGAATCCTGGCTGCTGCTGTTGCCAAATGCCTGCCTGATGCTGGAGCTGCCATTTTGCTCCCTTGTGGATTCTAGCTACGAACTGAGGAAGTTGGACCAAGCAGTCTTCTGAGTCACTTCCAGCTCTGGTAGTCTGTGGTCTACTGTTGAAATGCACCATGGTATTCTTCACAGGATTACAAGTGGGCAGCAAGTAGTCTGAATACCTCAAGGCTCATTCTATGCAATCCCAGACCATCTGTGGCTGATAAGCCTCGCTTGCTAATGATTTATTCAACAAGGGTGTTCTTAAAAAATTATTTTACTTACATAACCCACATCCCTCCCTTTCCATGTTACAGTTTGTTTTAATGGCATAGCACTAGAATCCTCTTCTACCCTTATATTACTCTGTGATTTGGAGTAACATTCTTAACATTATGAGCTCGTGTAAAGCATCTGCACAATAGAATTTACTGGGTCTACTTCAAAAGAACTGTTAGGACACTTTTTATGTAGTAACACATGAGAAGTTGAAGCCAAGCTCAAAACGAGGCACCTTGTGGTTTTCTATGAATCTTACTTCTCTCCCCATCTAGGCCTGATACGTTTCATCTATAAAGCTCTACATTGCACTCTGAGATTCTTGTATCCATTTACTAAACAGCAACAGGTCACCTAAACAGAATCATCAGTGGCAAAACAAATTAGACTCTAGAATTATCCTATTTATTTTGTTAGATAACATTAATTCACCAAATATTGAGTACCGATAACACATATATGATGCTACATGTACATGTATCTTATACACATCACATTGCTATAAACATGCCTTCAGACTTTCATGGTGTCTGGGAGCAAAATGTAGATCCTTTATGTCTAAACTATAATATGTGAAAAAAAATGAAAGATAATGTGTACCACATGCCAACACTCTTCTGAAGTAGTTACCTATTTGAACTTTTAATCTGCACAACAACCCCATGAGGTTGGTATTATTTGTCATTTCATTGTGGAGTGATTCTCACATGAGGAAATTGAAGTAGAGAAGTTGAGTGACCTACTGAAGATTGTGTATCAGTAAGTGTGGAGCCCTGATTTGAATGCAGAGAGCAGTTCCTGAACTCATATGCTTTGTCACTTGCCACATATGCAAATGGCCATTTAAAAATCATTAGGAAAAATCAGTTGCACTGAGAAGTTTCTTTTCTTTTAGCAGGTCCTTTTAGCAGCATTTCTAGGAAGGAAAGGAGAGATAACCACTACACTGCATTAATCAATTTGCTGAGGCTCGATGGCATGTTTGATTTTGATATACCCTTCCTGTAGCTTAAAAGTAGGGGTTCGGGGGTGGGGCAAGAGTGGCCAGGTGGGGAGTTTGAGTCTAGGGCTTGAACAAATTCTGTTTCCTGTCTGCACATGAGCCATTCCGAGTACTTTTTTTTTTTTTAAAGATTTATTTATTTGTGCATACCGAACTGGGGTACAGGTCAGAGACTCAGGGGTGGTGAGAGGCTTCACCAGAGACAGAGTGGGGGGAAGAACAGGAAGATTGAAGAAGTACACTGCTGAGGGGAGCAGTGGGTGGGTCAGGAGAGGTCTGCCACGCCATGTGGTCACCTCTGGGGCAGGTGGGAATCGAACTCATGTGGAAGTGGCTTCATCTTCCCAGTGCTGTGCTTTAACCCACTGCGCCACCAGGGAGGGCCCCAAGTACTTTTTTTTTAACTGCAATATTTTCTGCCCGTAATAAATACATAGTAAGTTCTGCCTAAAGAAGCACCTCTACTAGGAAAAGTGGCTTTTGGTTCAGCAGGGAAAAAACCAAGCCAGAATGGGTGTTAGAAAAAACTGAAGGGAAGCATGAGAAAAGGACAGTGGGAACGGGCAGTTTTTCTTCTGACTGTCCTATTTAATATGTGAGTGGAAGTTGGGAGTGGATTTCATGAGGAAATATGGAGTTTTGCCACCAAATTCTTTCCTCCAGAGCTAATATTCTCATGGGATATTAATATGAATACAAAGGAAAAGGCCTTGGGTGAAGAAAACTGTTGTCACTGCAGGGGTAGAGCTGTCTCAGGACGATGGTGAAGTTTAAGAGCTTCAGAAAGTGCCAGCAGAATATTAACCATTTTGTTATTAAGCATCAGGAAAATAGGTTACAACCTAGAGAACTCTTTCGGAAAAGTGGAAAAAGGGAATTATCTTAGCAACCTTGTCTAGAACCTTTTTTCCAGCTTAAGACCTTATAAGCTTTACATGGTGTATGGGCCTTTTGTTCCTTGACGTTTTTCTGTATTAATTAAGGTCACTAACATAGAAATCTGGGGTGCCTGTGAGTGATTTGACTGCGTCATGATTTAGCTACACAGATAACACACTGGGGTGGTTCGTTTACATTTTATAACTCTCATCAGTATGAATGAATCCTTTTATGATTTCCCTGAATCATTCTTTTGAAGCATACTAAAGGAGCCAGAAAAATTAAAAAAATGAAAGCTTTTTTTTCAGGCAGGTTGACTTTATGGATAACTAAATGTCCAGTTTTAAAAACTGTTACTTATAAAAGTCCAAAAAAAGTTAGTATGGGTTATTTAACTGAAACATAATTTTCCAAGGTAGGAAAGGCAATAAATTACAAAATACCGTACTAATGGAATATATAATTTTTAATAAGAACAGCTGCTATTTCACTAAGGTATACAGTATTTTAAGTCTTGGTTTTCTGTACTGAAAGTGTTAATAAGTTCACTTGTCTTATTTAATTTTTTCCATTCTCTGTGTTTTGATTTTTAATTGTGTGGTGTGGTTTTTATTCACTGTTTTTAAATGATGGGAATACCACAATGTGCCTTTGGTCTACTTATGCTAAAAAATAAAAAATAATGAACATTAAAATGTGAAATTATGCTGACCAACAGAATGTTCTTGACTGGATTCTTTAGGTTTGCATGAGGAGAGTTACCTGATCCCTTATTTGGGGATAATTGGCTGAACTTCAATTTCAGTTGCACTGGATATGAATGAACAATATTCAGAATGCAAACAGGCCCCAACATGCACGCTTTTCTTTGAGAAATTTTAAGCTAGAAACATATAATCAATTTAAAAATGAACTAACATGTATACTAAGACTTCCACATTCTGGAAAATAATATCAAAAACAGCTACCTCCAGGTATGTTTTAGGATAAACCAGTAACACTGTTAATAAAGTAAATCTTTAGACGCTTTGAATATTTGGGACTTGAGGAATTGTAGTTAATTGCTTTTTGGAGTTAAATTATAATGAATAAGAAATGCATTCTGGCCTCACTGCTTTCAGCTGGAAATCTTTCTAAACTGTATGAATAGATTTTCTTAACTAGCGAGAAAATGAATTTTGTCAATCTATTTTTTATGATTGAGACCTACTGTATCTCAGGGACATAATTCTCAATGCCAAGCATCATTGTACAGTATAATAAGTAGGTACAAGATGAAGGAAATGACATCTTCAATTGGACTCAGAATAGCTGGTATTCAGCCTCCCAGTATATGCTATTCTAGACCAGCCCAGTGCAAGCTGCTAGGGGACCGATTGAAATCTGAGTTCCTAGTTGTGTTTTAGGATGCTTTGCAGCATCACTATCCTCTTTTTGGAGGGACAGAAAAACAGACATACTTCTTGTGTTACTGATATTTGGAAAATGGAACCAAGACAGATTAAAGGAGATTTCATAGAGAGAGCGTACTATAGGCCGGATCTTGAAGTCAGGTTAAAGAACTTCATGTCTGAGGTGGCACCAGTTTACCAACAGGGGATGATTGATAATGTTCATGAGAAAAATTTCTGTAAACTACAATCATTAGCTGAATCCTGGAGATGTTTTATAGACAAATCCCATACTGAGAAATTTCATCCAAAACTGAAATCTTGCCATTTATGATGATGTGGATGGAACTGGATGGGACTTTCCCAAGTGAAATAAGAGAAAAGAGGAAAGAGAAGAATAAATACTCATGTGTGGAATATAGAGAAAGATAAAAAAAGGAACAGACAAAACTAAACCTAAACAAGAACCAAATAAGATGGGGTGGGGGAAAAGTGTATTGTTATTACAATACAAAACAAAACAAAACCAGACAATTATAAACCAGAGAGATCCTACAGGGGAGGGAGACAGAGATGGATCAGGAAGAGGGAGAAATGTGGGAGGCTATGGTGATGATGGGAGGGGGAGGGAAGTAAACATTGTAAAATGAACAATAATATAAATAGATGTATAAGTAAATAAACAAACTGAACCTAAACAAACCTTATAGATAGGACTGGAGAATCAAGATCCAGAGAGATGGGCGTGGGGGCATTTCTCTTAAAGGGTCTTACAGAAAAAAAATCCAAATAAATTTGCAAACAGTAATTTTATGATAACTGTGGTCTCTAAAGCTTTTATGCATCCTTGTTTATGCAACTTCAGAATTGTAATTCAATGGACTTTAGAATAGTGACGCTAGAGAGAAATATATTACCCTCTTAAACGAGCGTTTTAATGTAACTGAAAGATATACAGTTTATAATCCTATATATCCGGTCACCACTTTGACTTTTCCAACATCAGCTAATCTAACATTGAAAGGGTGCAGTTTCTGTAGATAAAGTGGTTATCCAGTAATATTTGCTTCTTGACTTCCTAAGATCCATGAAGAAAAGTATATTAGGATCTCAGTCGACCAAGGGCAGTTGGATTTTCTCAGTTCAATGTTTCTCAACTTTGGCACTATTTGGCATTTTTAACTGGATAATTCTTTGTTGTGGGAGTTTGTCTTGTGTATTTTATATTTAGCATTTCTGCCTTTTGCCCTTTAGATGCCATCCCCTGCCATGTTGTAACAACCAAAAATGTTTCCAGACATTGACAAATATATCCTCAGGAGCAAAATCACCCTTGGTTGAGAAATACTATTCTAGCTCTATTATTTGTCTAGTTAATAAGAGCTAGTATGTATGGAGAACTAAGTGCCATTCACTGTATACTAAGCACTGTAGTTACCAAATATCTCCAGATTAAGTGCCATTATTATTCCTATTTTACAGATAAGGAAAGTGAAACACAAAGTATTGAGCAAATGTGTTAAGATGACACAACTTTGTTATTTTTTTAAATTATTTTTTAAGATTTACTTAGTTATGCTTACAGAACTGGGGTGTAGTCAGAGGTATGGTGGGTGAGAAGATTCACCAGAGTGGGGAGCAGAACAAGCAGATCTACTAAAATACACTGCTGAGAGGCACAGCGGGTGGGATCAGGAGAGGTTTGCCATGCCATGTGGGTCAGCTCCCTATTGGGGGAATCAAGCTCATGCTGCCTTGGCTTCATAATGTGGTGCTTTAACTTGTTGCACCACCAGGGAGAGCCCAAGATGACACAACTTTTCTTTTTTTTTTTTTTTTAAAGATTTATTTATTTGTGCATACAGAATTGGGGTACAGGCCAGAGGCTCAGGGGCGGTGAGAGCCTTCACCAGAGACAGAGCGGGGAGCAGAACAGGCAGATCGACGAATTACACTGCTGAGGGGAGCAGCAGGCGGGTCAGGAGAGGTCTGCCATGCTATGTGGTCACCTCCAGGGCAGGCGGGAATCTTCTCAGTGCTGTGCTGTAACCCACTGCACCACCAGGGAGGGCTGATGACACAACTTTTAAAGAGCAGAGTCAGGATCTGAACCCCTACTTAAGATTTAGAATTTGTGCTCTCAGCATACAACGGTACAGCTGATATCCAGTGTTCATTTAACAACGTGTTAAAGACTTGGAATGCATCTCCCTTTGCAGTGATTTAAAGAGCATAAATAAACTCTAATTAAAAAAAAAAAAAGGAAGGCTGAATGATGGTTTGGTAAGAACTATTTATTGAGGTGATATTATGAGTGAGGGGCTTCTCTGGAGATTTCCATATGTTATTTCGTTTAACCCTCTAGTAGAATAAATAGATATTATCCATTTTTCTTGTGGGAGAACATAGCTCCAAAACAAATTTGTAATTTTGCCCAAGGTAAGAACTGGTTTAACAAGTGGCAGGAAAAGAATTTGATCCAGAGTTCTGACTTCTAAGCCCATGTTCTTTCTATTTTATTCCCATACCTTCTTCCAGTTTTAAAAAGAGGGGTATTTCTAGATTCCCCACATATATGTTTGCTCAAATACCTTTCTCCGCACAAATTTCAAATTGCTTGGAGTTAACGCTTGACGATTTTGAGCTCTCATTTATCCTTTCCCAAAGCCTTCTAACAGCATCTGGTAAAATGCACAGGTGTGTAGGTTGGGCGGTCATAGGCTTGATTTAAGATCCTTGCTCAGCCATCTGCTGCTCTCCTTGGTCCTGGGAAGTCACATAGGACTGGGACGTTAGCTGGGAACTTTAGCTTTCTTTCTTTCTTTCTTTTTTTTTAGAAACAAGGAGTTAATACTCACTCTGCAGGGTAAAAATTAGAAATAATACATAGGGGTTCTATTTTTTTTAAAGATTTGTTTATTTCTGCTTACAGAGTGGGGGTACAGGCCAGAGGTATGGTGGGTGAGATGATTCACCAGAGACAGAGTGGGGAGTGAAACAGGTAGATTTACTGAAATACACTGCTGAGGAGAGCAAGGTGGGTCAGGAAAGGTCTGCCAAGCCATATGGGTCACCTCCAAGGTAGGGATTGAACTCATGCTGAAGTGACTTTAACTTCTCAGTGCTGTGCTATAACCCTCTGCACCCCCAGCAAGGGCCCCATTTTCTTTTATTTTTAAAAGGTTTATTTTATGTGTTTACACATACAAGAGCTGGTGTATAGGCCAGAGGTGGAGGCAGATGTGTGTGAGAAGATTCACCAGAGACAGAGTGGGGAGCACAACAGGCAGATATACTGAAATACATTGCTGAGGGGAGCAGCAGGCCAGACAGGAGGGGTCTCCCAAGCCATGTGGGTCAACTCCCTGGTGGGGGTGGGGATATAACTTGTGTTAGGTGGCTTTGGAGAGCTTCCTAGTGCACTGCTTTAACCCCTTGTGCCACCAGGGAGAGCCTGTAGAGGTTCTATTTTTAGTAGGTACAATGTTGTTCATTAAAATGATAAGTAATGCATTTTGCCACTTTTGTCTTTTACTGCCTTCCTTTCAAAGTATTGGCAGTGTTTCTACCATAATTTCCCTTACCTCTATCAAGGCTATCTGGAAGCTTGCCATTTAGAAATTCATTAAGATTGAGTATTAATGAATTAAACTTTCATCTTGATTAAAATTTGTCTTGGGGGTAGATAGGCTATTTGAAGTCTTTGTTAGCTGAACACTTTCCTGAAGATTATTTTGGGCACCTGATAAAGACAAGTAGGCAATGACTTCACAAGGTATTTTCATACAGAACATGAAAAAATGATTGCCAAAGATATCATGCCCTGCCTGTAGCCACAGTAAAGAATACTGAATATATAGCTATTTTTAAATAAACAAATAATTATATTGGGCCCTCCCTGGTGGTGCAATGGGTTGGAACACTGCACTGCCAAGCTAAGCGAAGTTAAGCCAGCTGTGGCGGCTTCAGTGCGAGTTTGATCCCCACCTGGGGCATGACCCACATGGCGCAGCTGACCTCTCCTGACCTGCCCGCTGCTCCCTTCATCAGTGTGCTTTGTCGATCTGCCTGTTCTGCTCCCCACTGTCTCTGGTGAGTCCTCTCCCGCCCCTGAACCTCTGACCTGTACACCAGTTACGTATGCATAAATAAATAAATCTTTTAAAAAATACATTCACTTATAAAATATATCTTTAAAAATTAATTATATCATAGGTTAAATTGTGACTGGATAGGTGGGATTTAGCCTAGAACTTATATTTTTAATTTTAGAGATATGAATACCTGTGTGCTTACACATAATTGTGCACAATCATACCTCGGTTATAGGGTATGAAGAAAAACCAAGAAATATTGAAGAATGTAATTCTCTAGGATAATATTGTAAACAGTAATATTCAAATGCATTAGAAGCTATCCATAAAGTTCTTGGAATTCCTAAATTGAGAGAGAAAAAAAAGCCATGTTTCAATAGATTGATCCCTTTTACGGCGACCAATTAAGGGAGATGTCGTTTAAAAAGCTGATGGAGAAGAAAGTATTCCTATCTAGTTACCTTCCTGAGAATGTGGATCACAGTCTGAAGAGATTCCGAAGGTAATGTGATAAGATGGCATGTCTGCTCAAGGGCAACCAGTGGAAATGTTCTGAATCAAAAATAACTCAACGTTCGAGAATTCTGAGAAGACATTCAGTACATCTCCATCCAGAGAGATTGGGAAGGAGAGGTGCATTAGTTCAGGATGTCAAGAGACTAACCTTAGTATGTTATAAATTTACTGTTGAAAATGTTAACTCTCATTACTAATTGAATTTCACAGAAATAAAATCTTCAGGGAAAGCTGATATTTGTTTATTGGGTAGAAATCAGTTAAATTCAATTAAGCATGATTTTAAAAAGATGTTTTTGCAGTCTGCATAAACCAATGCTGTAAAATTCAATTACATTTAGGTAATAATGCTATCACATTCTGGTTATCAGAAATAGTCACAGTGAAATTCAAAAATGGTATATTGGCTGTTGCCATTTCAGCAACTATCATTTTAAAGCAAAGTCTATGCATAGCTGAATGATTTCTAAGCTTCTCTTTAACTTTCACTCAATAATGGGTATAAGAAAATTTCACCTCAAGAAAAGAATTTGGAATCTCCCTTGTCCTATTATGACCACAATTAACCTAAACATTCATTTGTGCAGGTAACAAATGAAGATGAAATGCAAACAAAATTATTCTCATTACTTATTAGGAAGCTAGTAATAATAAGCTAGAAATCAAAGGGTTTTCTTTTTTTTCAGATAAGTAATCTATAGCTTCTACTCTATAAGTAAAAATCTTTATGAAGAAAACTTCGTAAAGAAGAAAAAAATCAGGTTAAGGGAAAATATTGTTAGTCTAAGCAGGAAAATAGCAAAGATATGCTTGATTTGGTAGATGAGGTAGGGTTCAAATACAGAACTTGAGTCTGACAATGACATGCCAGGTACACAGCAGCCTTCTCAAACAGGAGTGCACCATCATTTGTAAAGTTTGCATGGTGGTGAAAAGCCTTGATGACCTCCCTTGCCCTTTTAGAAGAGCCAAGATAAGTAGCCATTGTAAGGGAGATTCTCCATGAAAGGAACCTGCAATAAGTTACTTTCCATTGACCATTACTTTGGGTCACTAACCACACACATACACACACACACACACTCACAACAAGAACTAGAGAAGCTGAAGACATTAACACTGAATACTTCTGAGTGGGGGACATGTCAAAGGCCAAAGGCAGTGAGAGGACCAGAAGCCATAGTGAAGAAGAGGTTAGAACAACTGAAAAGGGCACATGGATGGTTCAGAGCTTGGGCTTCTCCTTCACTCCACTGTGTGTCTAGCTGGCTTCTTCTGGTCTCTGCAGCTCTGTACAAACCCAAAAGAACAAGAGGGGCCTGATGAATTGGGTCAACTTGACTATGTTTACTTGCATATATTTTGCCCCTTTTCAGCAACTCTCTAAACAGGTTAAATTCTAGCTACAAAGTCCAGCATTTCAGTGTTTTCTATTTATGTGCTGTGTGCCTGCTACAGGAATATACTGTTAACATGTGAACTCCCAAACACATGGTCTTTCTCTCTCTTTTTTAAGATTTATTTTGATTATTTATGCATATAAGAACTGGATTGTTTGTCAGAGGTGCAGGGTTGTGAAGGGGGAAAGGATTCACCAGAGACCTCTGAGTGTGGAGCAGAACAGGCAGATCTACTGAAATACACTGGTGAGGGGAGCAGCAGGCCAGACAGGAGAGGTCTGCAGTGCCATGTGGGTCAGCTCCCTGGGTGGGGATCAAATTCATGCTGCAGTGGCTGCTGATAGCTTGATAGCCTGTTCTTTAGCCACTACACCACCAGAGAGGCCCTCTACACACTATATTCATATGAAAATCAGAACATAGTTACATTAATCTGGAGGAGCAATTCCAACTTCTGAATGAATTGTCTCAGTTGTGAGCCCTTTCCATGACTCTTGGAGTGATGTGCTGGGTTAAGTGATGAACCAGTCACAGCAGAACAAAGTATGGGGATGGTTTCAATGGTCAGCTCTTGCTTTTTGTTTTCATGCCTCTGTGTCAAGAGTTCTAGGCCTTTTTACATGTTACCTTTTTTTAAGTACTGAAAAATAATAAAAATAAAATGCTGGAGGATGGGCAGAAATCTCAAATTCCAGTCTTTGTTATTCCAATATTAACCTAGTGATCATTCTGCAAGTTTCAGTTTTAAATGACATCTGCTAGTATGTCAAATAAAAATACAGCCTGAGAGATTGATTGTGTTGAGGACTGAAGCCATAAAATGCAATGCTTTTCTTGGGGTACTTTTAAAGCAAAGATCAAAGGAAAATGATAGAATGTTTCAAAACACAATGGGGTGCAGAACTGCTGAATCAAGTGGGGTTGTTACCCTCCACCTACTATAAAATTGCTTCCTAGCCTATTTGCATGTATATTAAGGGAAGTAACGAACTCATTTAAAATTATTTTAGGAGGGAAGATTTGGGGAACGATCCAGTGGCTGAGACTCAATGAAGATTATTCTGATGATTGTCAGCTTGTTCCTTAATCTCATGATTAAAGAGAATCACTAATTTAAAAGTCCTAAAGAATATAGCAATAGTAGTCCTGCTGACTCTAGGGAACAAGCCTAATGTGTGATTTGTGTTCCACTATGGGAACCTGACAGCCCCGATGTCACTTCCTAATAACCCTCACAGATCTGGCCTATTCATTTGATCACCCATGGAGGGGAGCATCAGGAATTTGATGGTGAAGTCATAGAATTAGGTTTCAGACATTATTAAGATTATGTATTTTATTTGGAGGTGGGGAGCTTACAGGTATTCAGTTAATTATTCATGACCGAATATCATCGTTACTACTTTGCTTTGAAGCAATCGATGAGTAGGAGCATGCTGCTAAAAAAATATATCTGAAATATCAACTACATGAATTTGGGCATATTTTGATTTGGAATTTCATATTGTACATTTCACTGTGTGTTAATTTATAACCACTCTGAATCATTGTGGAAGCATCCAGGATATAAATCCTAAATAGCAAATGTTTTTAATTGAGCTAATGTGGATGTCCATCTTCATATGTGTGTGCATTGGATATGTATGTGTGCTATGTAGATATTTGTTTATATGTATATATGGACATACATTTATAAGTGGCTTTATATTGCTAATCATCTTAGCTTTTCTTATATAACACACATGTACTGTTGCTGTTCATGTAACAGCATGAACCTTCTTATTTTCTAAGCTGATGTCTGATAGATCATCTTATTCTGAACTTCATAATCACTCAGCACAAAGATTAAGTAACCTGCCCAATCTTACACTTGATAAATGGGAAAGCCATGACTAGTGATGATGTTTCCTGATTCCTAGTCAAGAGTTCTTTCCACTACAACAGCTGTCACTGGGTACTGGGAGATGAGAGGAAGAAACTGCTTTAGGTCCTCGTGAGCATTACTGATGGTGACTATAATGTCAGCCTGCAGTGACTTTCTAAGTCAGCTGATCCAAGGCAGGCAGCCCTGTGTGTGACTGATTGGCTATGTGTGCTAACTTTGACATGTTCTGCCTATATTATGCTATATTTCACCATCACCCAGTGCTCTAGTTCTTTTATGTTACCTTTTTATTTTCTTTTTTACTTTATTTGCTAACAAAGCCTTTTCACACTTATCCATTAAAATAACAATAAATATGCAAGATACACTAGTGTTGAAGGTATGTAAAACTAGACCCTTGAGTTGTATTTACTCCGATTGCTAAAAGTGGCAAAACAATATAATAAGAAAATAACATTGTTATAAAATCAACTTCCCATAGTTCCCGTTAGCAAAAATAATAATAATAATAATAATAAAATAAAATATATTGAAATTGGTGGTAATGGCTTACAAAATCGACACTTATTTTAAGGTTAAAGCTTGGAGAACCACCTCACTTCTTTTTTCAGATAGTCTCTTTTAAGGTCTCCATTGCTCTATCCTACCTATGGTTAAAGCCAATTACAGAGATAAGGCAAATTGAAAAGTCTTTGTATTATTCAACCAACCAGCACTACTTGGCCGGGTTAGTAAAACAAATGGAAAACTGCTACTTCCCTACAAACAACAACATGGTCATAATCAAAATCAATCACGTTGACAATCAAACATTCTCCATTCAAACTCAAAATATCATTACCACATAAGGAGCCATAGGGAAGCCCTTGGTAGTAACCTTGGTGTGATCATGAGTAGTCAGAAAGTTGAACCTCAAACATCAGGTGTATATATCTAAAAATCTGTTTGTCCTTTAAGGTTCTAAAAGAATTTTTACAACTTTTTTCTTGAAAAACAAGGTAAAAACACTTAATCCATGGGGATAGAGACTGAAAGTTCTGAACAGAAGACAAACAAAAACTACCACAATGCACAGATGGAGTAACTCACATAGAGAGAAATGCATTTCTCATATTACAGCCCCGCCAGTCCAGGTGGCAAAGTTGACTGACTCCTCTAGGTCATTAAAGGACGCAAGTTCCTTCCATTCTACTGCATCGCCATTCCTAACATGCTGGTCAGCGCTGCAGAAGCTGGAGCTCTACTACAACTATGCTACAGTCCATAGAAGAATAGAGAGGACACGGTCCGAGGTAAGTGTCTTTAAGGAAATGTCATAGACATGGCAGATGCCAATTCTACTCCTCTCCAATTGCCTGGAATTTTAGCACATGAAATTATCTTTAAGGGACACTTGGAATGTGCAGCCTGTAGCTGGGAGGCCATGTTCTTATAGAACAAGGTGGAAGAAGAAGTTTGCAGGTGGAAGAGTACATTCATTTATTAAAAGAAAGTGAAAAGAAAGGATGCAGTGGAGCATGTAGAAGAATCTCCATAGCCGTGCTATATAATGTAAAATGCACTTATTCAAGCAGGAATAGTACCCACATGACTCATCCATCAAATGCACTCAAACATTTAAAAATGGAGTTAATGCAGGAAGTGTTGGGGTTATTTACAAATCGTGGTTCTCGAGTTTTCTCCATTTATGTATCAGTTGTTGTATAGGTCATTTGAACTCTGCACAAAGATTTAAGTATGTACCTAGTATTATTTTAAATAAAAGCACAAAAAGTAGATTCTAGTTTTTTTTTTTAACACAAGTGGATTAGAGAGGCATGCCATTTCTTCTGACATTGTTGAGGAATGAGATTTTCTAAAAGTCAACTTTCCAAGTAACAGAAGCTTACAATTTTAAAGTCTAATGGAAAAATGACTTAATATCCTCATTTGTGTGTGTGTGTATATGTAATCGTTACTGACTGACTTACATAGTTTTCTACCTCCTTAAACACAATGGATTGTACATAGTTGAAGTCACTTATGTTTCTATTCAATGTACACATATTTGGCACCAATTATGTGCCAATAACTATATCAAGCTCTGCATAGGGTTTTAGCTTTACTCTTCCCAACAGCCAGTGAGGGAGAATAACTTTCTACTTGACATTTAAGGAAACTGAATGTCAAGGAAGTCAGGTACCATACTCAAGTCCATGTAACCAAGCTTCCTTAGATTTAGCGCCCTACTCTGTTTTTTTTATTCTACATATATCAGTTTCTTTTATTGAACAAATATTTATCAGGCAACTTCAACTGTCAGTCAGTAAATGAAATGTTTTTGTATTTTATCTCACAAAGAAGATATTTCTCCACTTCACAGGCAATACTGCTGTGATACACATTATATAGCACGGCTTATTGCACAGCAATAAGTAAAGCACAAAGGATTTATGTCTAACGTGGTGTTTTCCTACGCAGAACCTGTCTGGCCTTCTATTTTATGAAGTCCTTTTGGCTCCCATCTTAGACTGTGCAGACATGACTTACCTTCCTCTCCCCTGTATTTCCCATCTTCTGACTTGACATAGCCCATCAGCTCTTTTGCAAAAACACCTTCTAATCCACCTTCTGGTCTTGCTGGGGCTTGTGTCATTTGGGGCTTGGAACTGTTTCCTAACTGACCTTTCTATAGTCATTTCAAGCTATTTTCCTGAGGCCTCACAGGCCTGCAGTGTTGGGAGCAGCAGGAGGGAGGAACCATTCAAAGTCCTAGTAGAGAGAGGTTTAAGGGGATTACACCTAAAAGGTGCAGCTGCAATCCATGGACAGTATCGTTTTATTTAGAACCAAGTTCAGAGAAGGTGGGCAATGCATAGAGGAGTGTATGCGCATGCAGGTGCTTTATAGGAGATGCATCATCGTATGGTGCAAGCTAGGGTGGAGTGACCAGTGTTGCTTTTCGCGGGGCTCCATCGTTCCCGCTAATCAAATCATACTATGTCTCATCCCTAGTCTACCTACCTTTCTGCTGGTCTTTACAAGTCAGGTATTCTAGCTGACCTTGCTAATCTGGCCACAATGTCTGCTGTTTTCAGCAGACACTGGTTTCCTAGCTTGTTCCTTATACCAGGACTTTTGACCTGGTGAGAGGCCCCCTGCCAGACTCCATGTTTGGCTTGACCAGCAGGAACTCTGGGCACGGAGACAACATCCCAGGACAAGGAGGGCTGGGAATCACATACCCTTCCTTACTCCAATCTCTACATTATTATGAAGTTGTACCCCCAAATAAATAAAAGCTTCCAGTCACATTTCTCTGCATGTTTCAAACAACCCATTGTCCTTTGATCTTCATGAAATAAAATCTTAGTTCATTACTTTGGCTATGAAACTCTTCTAAATTCAGCTGCAGTCTCATCTCTCATCACTCAGCTCCCACCCAAATTCTATCCATGCTTAATATGTTGTTACTTTCCAAATCCATCTGCTTTTTCATGCCTTTGTACTTTTGTACATAATGTTCTGGTGACCCAGAGTAGCCTTTCCCATTTTATTCTGCTCTAAAATGTCGAACCTTTTAAGATTCATTTATAAAATTAGAAAGTCAGTTCCCCACGTGAAGGAGGCCACGTGGCTTGCTCCCACAGTAACCTCTTGACTCTTTTGTGCTATCACAACTGTGTATTTATGTGTCTGTATCATCTGAAGTATGTTCTCCTTGACAGCAAGAACCACCTGGGCCTTGCATAATGCCTGGCACATACCAGCCATTCAGCAAATGTTTGACTGGGAACCATGGACTAACGACTCAGCTACTAAGCAGCACAGGGCAGTTGTGATGTTGTCACTTAACAACAAAACAATCAACTGTTTTTTGAACTCTTATTCTAGGGAAACACTGTTTCTTACCACTATAAGGGACCTAAAATGAATAAAATAACCCTTGCCCTTTTTCTCTAGCTTAAAATTTAATTAAGCATCTAAGACAGATACTTTAGAAATTAGAATATTTGAGTTTCTTCTCTATGACTAGTTTCCATTAGACTGTGAAGTCCTTGAAGATGGCAATTTTCTCTTTACATCCCTAGTTGCTTTCATTGTTCACATAGTAGTTTTTAAAAATCTGTGTTGGGCCCTCCCTGGTGGCACAGCGTTTTAAAGCACAGCACTGAGAAGCTAAAGCCACTTCCTCATGAGTTTGATTCCCGCCTGCCCCGGAGGTGACCACATGGCGTGGCAGACCTCTCCTGACACTCCCGCTGCTCCCCTCAGCAGTGTACTTCCTAGATCTGCCTGTTCTGCTCCCCACTCTGTCTCTGGTGAAGCCTCTCACCACCCCTGAGCCTCTGGCCTGTACTCCAGCTCTGTATGCACAAATAAATAAATCTTAAAAAAAAAATCTGTGTTGAAAGATGAGTGAATAACAAGTTTTCAAAAATATAGAGAAATTATGTTTTAAGTACAAGTAGGCAGCATTGACCTTATAAATACTATTGAAGATGAGAAGAAGCTGTAAGTGCTGAAAGATTTGGGTCCATCTGACACATAGGGCTTCAGAAAATTGAGCAGCTTTTGAAGTTATGTGAAGGATATGGAAACACAATATGAGAAAATGTGCTGTCTTAACTGTATTAAATTGAATTGTATTAATTGAAACTGATTAAGTGAAATCATATTATATTCATCTTTTGGTGCCTTCTAGATGTCCCCTAATAAGCCACACCAAATCTCAGTGTCTTATATCAGTAAATGCTGATTTTCATACTTCTAAGTTTGCCTCTTTAAAATGCCTTAGTCAAGAAGCTCTGTGTTCGTTGCAGGTCTCCTGAGTTTGGGTTATTGCAGACTGTGGTTGAATTCCGATCTGCTCTACATGTTTCCATCTTTGTGGTGTCTTGGGTAGGGGTTAGTGTAATTAGTGTGTGAGGGACATGAATAATTGTGACCCAAAGGACGGACTTTCGTTTATTGATCCATTCACCATTCATAATAATTCACACCTTCTCTTTGTTACAGCTATACCTTTATACCCCTTGTCACATGAGTTATAGCTTTATAACCACCTTCTTTGATAGAGTGGATGGAATATATCTCCTAGGTTCACTGGTATTGGGCACTGGCTATGTGGATTGATTTGGTCATTTTAATCTGGGCAGAGGTTAGAGTGTGCCAATTTCAGGCTAAGACCTCAAGAAACATTTCTGTTCACCATCTTGAAATCCTGTTCTTTGCTATAAGAAGTGCATGCCCGGCCCTCCCTGGTGGCGCAGTGGGTTAAAGCACAGCACTGAGAGTCTAGAGCCGTTTCCGCGTGAGTTCGATTCCCACCTGCCCCGGAGGTGACCACATGGTGTGGCAGACCTCTCCTGACCCGCCCGCTGCTCCCCTCAGCAGTGTACTTCGTCAATCTGCCTGTTCTGTTCCCTACTCTGTCTCTGGTGAAGCCTCTCACCCTCCGCATCTCTGGACTGTACCCCAGTTCTGTATACACAGATGAATCTAAAAAAAAAAAAAAAAAAAAAAAAAAAAAGAAGTGCATGCCCAAATAGGCAGCTGGTCCAAACAGGGTAGGAGATGTCAATTGTGATGCCAATTTGTACCTGGTCCACCTGCAATTGAACCATATATGTCCCTTCTAGCCCTCATGCCAGTGAACAAGAAAAAAAAAACAAAAAAAAACCCTATGTTGTAAGACCCTAGGTTTGCAGCAACTACTAACCAACACAGATGTGGAAATAGACAAAGACAGGAAGTTATCTTAAAGAGGAAGCTAAGGATATACTGAGTGGAGGTATGAATAGGCTATGATGATAAGATAAAGAGACAGATAAAGAAGCAACAAGTAAGAAAATGTCAGAGCTAACTGAGTAATCAAGGTTGAATGCCAGTACCATTGGCTGAGAGAGGAAAGTCAAGACTAGCTCAGTAACTATGGGAGATTTGTGATAAATGAGATTTTGAAATTATTTGGAAGACTGCAATCTCTGAGACAAAATTTATCCACCTACTTTCTCCAAACAAGCCTATCATTAAGTCTTTTTTTTTTAAACCATGACAAATTCATTTTTCGCTTTTTTTTTTTAATTGAAGTTACATTGCCCTGTAACCTTATATACTTTTCAGATATGGATCCTTATGAACCACTGTTCACTAATAAGGTCTAGTTTTATTTTTCACCATGCAATTGATCCCTTTTGCCCAACTCCCACTTCTCACCAAGTCTTATTCCAAAAGACTTGACATAGATCAACAAGTCAGCTGTCTAAGCAGACATACAAATAGGGCTGAGAAAGCCAGCCTCTTCTTTCCACAGATATCTCCCATTCTTTAACAATCCTCTCTTCTAATTTGGGTGTGACATGGTCAGAGGAGGAAGTAGGGTGGCTAGGGTGGTCCCCTCAGGCCAATAACTCAGATCAACATCCTTGACAATAGTGTGACCAACCAACAGAGAGGTAAAGTCTGTAATGTTGATTTCTCTCTGTTTAGATCTAATAGTTGAAACCTTGAGGATTCTCAAGGAGAATTGAATTGTTGAGACAACAACTTCTGACAAATAAAAGGATGTAGAGGAGGGTGCAGAGGTAAAGAAAGAGTTTTATAATCAAGAGGCACTTCCAACCCTCTTGTTTTGTGTATCAGAAAGCAGAAGAAAAAGAAGGCTGTAAGATTTGCTTTAGGTCACACAGCTGATTTGTGGCAGAGATTTTACTAGAATCCCCGCCCCTGACTGCTGGTGTGACTGGTGAATTTCCAGAGAAGTAGGAGGAGCTCCGGATTGCCCTGTAAGAGGAAATCAGATAACTGAGCTTGTAAAGTGAATTAAATCAGTGTTACCCAGGATCCCTGGCCATCACTTTGCCCAGAGGGTGTGTCTACAAAGACAGCTGAAGTAGCCTGCTTTTAGCCTGCTTTTAGAACAGCTGAAAAGCCTGCGCTATTTCAGTTTGGATGTCACTGCTACCACAAGTCTGGTTCCCAGGTAGGTGAAGATGGGATCATTGGAGATTCAATGATATAAAGAATTATAGCAATGGCTGATGAAAAATTTCTCCTATACAGCAAAAAATGACTTCCAAGGGTAGATTTCACTCAGAGACTTTAAAACCATAGATTATAACTCCCTTACATTCTGCTGCATGTTTAACATGGAAAGCATATATGTGAAACTTCCATAAATTATTCTAATGCCAAAAAAAATTCTGAATTTCCTTTCTTCAAATAGATGAACCGGACAATGATTCTTTAATAACGCCATTAGAGAAAGAGAGGAGAGGGAACTGTCTGGTGAAGACACCTATCTAATCCCCTCATTTTCTTTATTAGAAAGCAGAAACAAAAGGAGGTTGGAAAATTTGTTTAAGGTCATGCATCTGTCTTAACTGGAATGCCAATTCCATGGTTGTTGGTGTTACTGGTGAATTTTCAGAGAAGTATTTTTCAGGTATTATGCTTCACACACCCATGTCCCATTAGCCTATAGGAACACTTATGAAAAGCATATTGCCTACATCTATCACATTTTAAATGCGCGCATTTCCTTTGACCCAAAAAGCAATTTCTAGGGATTTATCTCCAAATTAACTTCACTGAACTACTAACTGATGCTATTTGAACACCTACCAATTGTTTGCATAACAGAAGATTGATGATGACCTAAATGTCAATCAGTTGGTGAGATGTTCAATTATGGTTTATCCATAAAGTGGAATGATACTCACCTGTAAAAATAAAAACAATTCAATTCTTTATGTAATGATGTAGGAATTCTCCCTCTTGCTGGGAGACAAAATCAGGGTACCTAGTGTCATGTAGAGTATGCATGCTTTTGTGCAAGTAATGAGGAAAAATATGTTCATATTTGCATACCCAAGAAGTAACTAAATGTAATTATCTGAGGATGGAGGGAGGGAGCACAGGTGAGTGACATGTGGGGAAGACCTTTGGTGCTTATCTTGAGATATATTTTGTGACCTGTGTGAATGTCTAACCTAGTTACTACTTTAGAAAACAAAGTGATCATTTTAGGCACCTATGTTTTTTCACTAGCTATGAGTTCTGTGTTTAATTATAGATAATTACTCATTTATTCATAGATTACTCATTACAGTTGTTGGTGTTTTGGAGAAAAGGGCTAGACTTTATTTTCAGGTGTGTTGAATCTGGCTCCATCAGTTCCTAATAATAAAATCTTAGGAAAGTCTCTTTCCATCGTCAGAATTTAGTTCTTGTTAGGAAAGTGAGTTAAGCCACAGGCTTTCTGTTCTAGTTTTAAGCTTCTCTTTCTTTAGCAGATGATTAGGGATTGCAGCATTTGAAATTTCCCTTCAGGAAACTTGATTAGGAGAACTAACCCTGTTGCATTTGGCCTCAGTGTGCTTTGGTTCTAAGCAGCTGAAACTGGAATTGGTTAGATTAGGAACATAATAGCTGACAAAGCCAAGGAAGAACTGGAGGACCAAAAAAGGAGGCTGTGTATATTTCTCCAACATCACCTCTCCTGGATGATGTCTCTCAACTTGTTGATATGATTGTATGTCTCTGGTCCAGATCTGAATTTCCAGGAGAAAAAAACATAAATTTTCAATGAAGAGAGGCTGGGAAAACAAAACAAAGCATTCTTTTCATAGTGCTGCTTTCAACCTTGTATTTGGTTGGTATCAATGTTGCATGTCATGCTTATATACAAGCATCAAAATAGCTTATGTAGAAATATTAGCAACAGGGAAGCTCATATAATTGCTGTAGGAAGAAATCACTTCTCAAGCCAATCTATCTCTGTCGTAATCTACATTTGAGGGCAAACTATCCTGGGGATTGGAGAATAGTTCTTATAAGTTAGACATAACACAGGCAATCAGAATTATGAGCTGGTATTCATCATGTCATGTATGTTTCAATATTTCTGAAATTCATACCACTTTCATAGGAATTACTATATAATTCAGAGTTTTTATATAGAAGTTGTCTGTCTTAAAAACATTTGACTTTTTTACTGGCTTGCCTGATTTTCTACTTTGTGTTCTTTATTGCAATAGCTACTGTTCCTGTTCTTACTGAAGATTCCTATAGAATTGTTATATGAATTGGAAGCAATCTGACCAGCCAATATTATTCCTACCTCATACAAATGAGAAAACTGAATTACAGAGGGGTTATGTACATTACCTAAGGTCATACATCTAGCTAGTAATAGGGCACTAGACAACAGATATCTTGAAAATGAGCTGGCATTTGTTCACCAGCCCATGCCAGACTCTGGGGTCAGTTCTAATTTCAGGTGGATCAAGCCTATGAATGGAAAGCGAGGCATACCTGTGTGTTCTCTGACAACCTTCTGGCTAAATATCATAATCTTTGTGCCACTATAATTCCGTAATTTTAAAAACTATCAACATATTTCCAAGTTCTCAGAGGCATGCTCCTCTACTTTCTCCTTGGCTCCCCTTCTCTGTCCTTTTAGCACATTTTGGAAGCTGGTGTATTCTGTTTACTGTCTTTCTGTGTATACAATGGAGGGCGGTGGGGATATCCTTGCATTTTTGCATTCCAGACTCTTGCAATGAAGAGCTGCTTCATTTAAACAATGCTCTAGTAAGAATGGTGTCCCCTTCTTCTAGAATGAGCATGCAGAAAGTCATTTTATTTCCTGTTCAATTTCCTACAAATTTCTATAGTAGAGAAAAGCAGACTTCAGAATGTTCACCTTTGCCTTTAATTTTTTGGCATTAACTTCACAGTAGAATTATATTCTGTGGAATGTTCAGATCCCAGCAGAAGACCCTGACCCACCCCCCCCCTCTGCCTTTGGTAGGTTGAATGTTACTTCTACTGTTTCTCCTAAGTATACCCAAGGTATATGTAGCATGTCGCCACATAATTAGAATTGTGTATTTTTATATCCTATCCAGCATGTCAGACATTGTTACAGTCACTTGAGATTTTTGGTGCACTTCATATAGTGTGCCTGTTGTCATCTTGTTATTTTTCTGAAGGATCCTCTTGAGACTCTTTGATCTTTATCTCCTTCTGCTTATGATTTCTTGATTTGGTGTTTGGTCTATTACTTTCAACTATCCCAGAATCATCTCTCTCTTCCTTTCTCTCCCTCACTCTTCCCTTCTTCCCTCCCCCCTCTGTCACCATCTCTTCTTTCTTCTTTGGTTACTTCCTTATGAATCCTTTTTATTCATTCCCACTTCATTCATTCAGTTGGAATTTGGGAATTACTGTTTTCCAGACCCTGGGAAGTCAGAGAGGAGAGTATTTTTCCCTTTCATAAAGTGATGAAAGAAGTGAGTCTGCTTTGTGGTGCTGTGAAAGAAAAGATGCTACCTGCAAACTTCTCAGAATGGTGTGTGCTATCACTAAAAGTAATGCTAAAAAGAATACTCAATATTACTATTATTTCAGTCAATATCACACCAAGGGTCAAGTGTCTTATGTGATAAAAAGAATTAGAATTTTCAAGACTGCACAACCAATACCTTGTTTATTTCCTCCTAATTCAAACTCTTGCCCTATAGAGAATCAGGGTCTCTATTCCCAGTGCAGATGGCATTACTATTGTCTTCTCTTCTTGTAACTGCTGGGTAAACATCACTTTTCTGAAGTTTGTTTTTGAAGGCTTATTAATATGTTTTCCCTTGTTCTGATTATTTGAAAATTAAAATCACACTGCCGTCCTTGACTTAATGGTAAATTGATGTAAAAGAAAGTCCTAGACCATGAGCTCTTCTGGTTGGGGTCCCCCTATAGAAAAATATGGTTACAAATGTGTATAACCCCACTGTACATTTCTCCTAGTTCTATAAGTCCATGAGAAGTTTGTCCTTTCTCTCTTTTCTTTTAAAATTTTTAGATAGATTTATTTATTTATTCATACAAGAACTGGGGCACAGGCCAGAGGTGTGGGGGTGAGAGGATTCACCAAGACAGAGAAGGAAACAGAACAGGTAGATTGACTGAAATACACTGCTGAGGGGAGCAGCCCACAAGACTGGAGAGGTCTGCTGTGCCATTTGGGCCAGCTCCCTGGCTGGGGATCAAACTCATGCTGTATAACTTCACAGTATTGTGTTTTAACTCCTTGCACCACCAAGTAGGACCCCTTTTTCTCTCTTTTCAACCTTGGATGGAAATTTTCCACATGTTCTAAAACTTTTGAGTTTATCTCTTTACTGATACCTCCTTCTTCATAGATATTTTTAATACATTTTACAAAAGTTTTGGTATCACTCACCTCTCAAACAGGTTTTAATTGTTTCCTGTTTTAGCTGATACTTTTACCTTCACTGTTGTGTAACTGATTGGTAAGTTTTGGAAGACTCAATTTCAGCTACATGCCATGTGAATGGAATTAATAGCTCTTTATATTTCATGTTATATCTTCTTTCCTTGTATACCCTGATCATTTTTTTCTGATTCACTAAGTTTTCATGTTTGTTCCAAAGAACATGTCATCCTAATGATATTTAAAGAGAGATACTTTTAATGTTGTTCCCAACTATGCTCATATTTCTCTAAATATTCTAGTTTCCTAGAGATAGAGCAAGTAATATTTTCCCAATCTTTCATATGCTTTCTGTAGAAAGAAGGGCAAGAGTATGCAATTCCAAGCATTTGATGTTTGACCAGCTGCTGTTAAATTTATATCTGTGGGGGTCTTCCTTCCAACTTGGGTCTAAGAGTCTTTACCTTCCTGGACTGGTAAGACTCACCTCCCCTAGGGTTGTAGGTACCATCTCTTCCTCTTCATATTCCAACTTATTTATTTATTTTAAAGACTTATTTACTTATGCATACAAGAACTGGTATGTAGGCCAAAGGTGTGTGTGGGGTGAGTAGATTCACTAGAGACAGAGTAGAGAACAGAACAGACAAATCTATTGAAATACACTGCTGGGGGGAGCAGCAGGTGAAACAGGAAGGTCTGCTGAACCCTGTGGGTCACCTCCCTGGCAGGGGATCAAGCTGTGGACAGCTTCATAGTGCTGCACTTTAACCCACTGTGCCAACTATCAGGGTCCATCTTCCAATTTATTATTGCCATAAAACATAATTTATTTCCCGGCCCTCCCTGGTGACGCAGTGGATTAAAGCACAGCACTAAGAAGCTTAAGCCACTTCCGCATGAGTTCGATTCCTGCCTGCCCCAGAGGAGATACACATGGCACGGCAGACCTCTCCTGACCCGCCCGCTGCTCCCCTCAGCAGTGTACTTCGTCGATCTGCCTATTCTGCTCCCTGCTCTGTCTCTGGTGAATCCTCTCACCCTCCGCATCTCTGGCCTGTGCCCCAGTTCTGTATGAATAAATAAATAAATCTTTAAAAAAAAACAATTTACTTTCCTTCTCTCAGAATTAGAACGCTAGCCTTTAGGATTCATTGCCATTTGTTTAGTATTGCCTTTCTATTTGTACTTTTTCAGAGTTAATGAGTATTATTTAAAATTGAATGACTATTAAAATTTCATTGGAATATTTTTTTCTGTCTTCTTCTAGTCTTCATTTTGCCTACTCACCCTGACTAAGTTTACTCCTGGACCCATCACTGACAAAATATACGGAATTATTAGTTCATTTGGACACTAAGGAGATAATTCCCTGTAATTAGGGAGAACTAAGTATGCAATGCTTAGCCTAACATGCAGCATACAATACTACCTCAGACAAAAGTAAATAAAAACCAGTAACAGCAAAGAGCTAACTCTCCTTTGAGTACTTCAGAAAACATATTCTGAATAGACCCCTGTAGGCATTTCTGTTCCTAATTAGAGTTGTCCTACCTATAACAATAAGGTTTTCAAGTTTGCTTATGAAGAGAAAGAATATTTGAATGTCTCTTCTGTAGCAGGTAATACTCTGGAAAGTTTACGGTCTGCCTTAGAATTCATAACCATCCTATAAAATAGGTATTCTAAATCTATTTTGCAGAACAAAACTCTGGACCTGGTGAAATGGGTGAAGGTCACACAGCAATTTTTAACATTCTTCAACGTTCATGTACATTCTATAATTTTAAGTATATATCAATGTGTATACATATGTGTGTATATATATATATGTAATGTTTGTGTCATCATTGGATCTGCATAATGGAACCCTTTTAAATGATTCTGAATGGGTAGTTTGCCTCCATTTTTGTAGCTGAATATCAAGTTTAGTTTCTAAGGGATCAAAGGCAATATGAAAAGCAGTAATCCTCAAATAGAACAAATAAAGACTTGAAGTGATCTATCGAATAGCCCGGACTGCAGAGACAGAGCTCTTCTGTTTGACAACTCACATCGGATTAAGACAATGCCTAATTATTTTTAAATGCTTGGTGGGAGGAGGGCATTTGTTGCTTGTGGATGTTGAGGTGCTAACCTTTCCTGAATGGGCTATTATGAAAGACAAAGTCAACAAAAGTATAGACTCTTTCACCTGGAGGCAAATTATTTATTCTATTGGGTTTGGGGCTTTGTTTTTGTGTTTTTAACCTCTGCCTCAGTATGTTCTCTACACAGATATTGACCAAACCATAGCTGGTGAGATGTGAAATTAGCTAATTTAAAGATTCACTTCTGATTCCCAAGATCTGCTTCAGGGCACTCAGTCATGTGCTTTAGGGCATAAAATAATCTCATGCTGAAGCAAAGGAGGGAAAAAAAATCTCTGCAGTAACAATAAATATTGCATGGTGGTTAGAAAATAATGTGCTTGAACATTTTCCAAATAACCACTTTTCAGTGATAAGGCAAGAAACTGAACTATGTGAGTTTGTTATCCTACTATACAATGGAAATTCTCATGTTACTCAATGTATTGTAAATTGCTATCTGTTCAAATATGAAATTCACTTTATGCTTTTGAAACTAGATTTTTAGATCAATGTGTAGGGCTAAAAAATATCAAGCCCTCCTAGAAGAGTGTTGGTACATGCAGATTTTAATTTGTCCATGGGAATGAGGGAAAAAGGAGATGGTTAGTCCTTGGAATGTCCAGTTGTAAAGAAGGGAGTACTGGTGTAGAAAACAAGATAATTCTACAGGGCTTTGATTGATCTGTCATTTGCATAATCAGGACTAAGGGAGAGTCTTAGAGTATATTCTTCCAAATAACTTTTATCTGTGTACCAGAAAACAATGAAACTGACTCAACACTTCCTGAGCATGTCTTTTCTACCCTCTGGCAGAGCTTCTAATAAGTGAAATGATCAGAAAACAGTGGAGGGAAGTAAGCAGAAAGACAAACAAGGAATTTGGGTTAATTTCCAAACTGAATAATCAGCTTCCTACTCAAAAAGAGAATTGGCAAGGCTGTATGGAAGGTTCCATGATTCCTTCATCCCTATTGTGGCAGCAGTATGTGAGCTGGCAAGAGCGACCTGCAAATACTATGGATAAACCTAATCATTTCTCAAAGGCTCCTATTTAACTCACTATAATTTAAGATTACACAGCCCTACTTGCTTTGCATACATCCTCTACTGTGTTGAGTCTACAACTTTGCTTGAGAACCTAACAATCATTGCTCTGAATGGTGTGTTAACATGGAGTGCTTTGTAGTTGGTAACGCACTTGGGAATTTGCAAGCTTGGGGGGTGGGGGGTGGGGTGGGGAGTATTAAGGGGGCTAGAGGGAAATCTGTCTTCCCTTCCTGAATCTTGGAAAAACTTGGCCAGTGGCCCACATCCCCTGATTCCCTGCTCCAACCTTCTTTGAATGAATAATAAACAAAACAGATCGTACTGATTTGTGTTGCTCCAGGTTGATGGAGAGCAAAGACTTGGAGAGACTCAGGATCTTATGTCCCAAGCAGCCTGGACACGGGTCTCCTGCTTTTCAAAACTTCATGTTACACC
This sequence comes from Condylura cristata, assembly GCF_000260355.1. Lineage (NCBI taxonomy): Eukaryota > Metazoa > Chordata > Mammalia > Eulipotyphla > Talpidae > Condylura > Condylura cristata. The sequence continues at coordinate 16,435,947 of NW_004567114.1, forward strand.
TTTTTGCTTTTATGAAAGACTTATTAGTACCTGTTTTCACTAACTGAAAGGAAACCGAAGAAGATGTTTTGCTTTTAGGGCAAAAGATTAGAACTAAAATAGAATTCAGCATTTGTTTTGCAGCAGACTGTCATAAAGACAGAATATATGCTGGGCAGTGAGAGCTACCAGCAAGCTCCATTTCTGGGAACCACTTTATTCAGAGTATATTTATCATAGCATTCCTGTTTTTACTATCTTGAGTTATTTTTGGTTTTATGTATTGTTTGGTATGCTTTAGTTAGTTTTTTGGGGGGGGGTAAGAAAGAACACTCAAAAATTTTCCTATATAAATTAGTGGAATTGCTTCTTTGCTTTACTTTCATTTCCACTCATAAAAGGTATCACAGGAATACTCTTCTCTTTGATAGTGGGGAAAAGTCTATATAGCAGGTCCTCATGTACTGTTGACATATAATAAAAACAAGTCCTATAATAACATATTTTTCAGTGTTGACAAGGATTATTTTTTCCTCATCAGTGTTGAAATGAAATGACATTGAACAAAATGATGTTTGTCAATTGTACTGCCCAACAGAGCAGAGATTATTCAAATTCTTAGAAAACCTGCAAAACTGTTATTAATATGCTGGTTTTACATGAGGAAGTGGAACTTAGAGAGTTTAAATGACTCAGTGGAACTTAGAAAATTTAAATAACTCAGCTTCACAGAGTAAGTGTTCGAGCAAGGGTTTGGACACAATCAGTCTCAGTCTTGAGACCAGGATCTTTCCATATACTCTGTCATACCCCAGATTGATAAAAAGGGGAGAAGCAGCAGAGTGGAACTTTGTCTTCAAGAAAAATGGTATGTGCCATGTAGAAGCATACGTATATCTGGAAAGTAAGAAAATGAGTAAATTAGAAATTGGTTTCTGGATTTGTTTTCTCCTTTATACTTACTAAACTTTTAAGTAATGTACATTCATTATTTTTACAATCATCAAAAAAAGTGAAAAAAGGGACCGTTCTTTCCACAGATGCAGAAATGGTTTAAAAAATTAAGAGTGCCTATAAAGAAGTGTCAGATGAGAAATGTTCTTCAAAGGTCAACTTATCTCTATTAGCACTGAGTTTCTTATTGTTGGCTTAACAAATTCAGTTCTTAAAGTGGTCAATGTCACACAGTGACCTTGTAATTCTCTTTCCCTTGGTCTCTCCAGCTGTGAGTGGATTTAATACCTGTCACCCATCCAAGAGAATGATATGTTCTAATGAGCACAGAAATGTAAAGTAATCTCAGAGACTTGGATAAAAGATCCTGGGAGTAGAGAAGAGTGTTACAAGCTGCAAGCCAATACATATAAAACAATTATTGAATCATAGCCTACACAGCTTTAAACACTTCACAGAGGCGGGAGAAGGAAAGGAAATTATTGCAATGTGCTTCCACAGACCTATGTCATAATTCCATTATAAGAACGAGAATCTGTCAAAGTAGTTTTTGTCTCTAATGTAAAACTGGGAGCTAAGTCTATAATCTTTGAATCTTAAAGATAAGTAAGAGAAATACACAGATTCTTGAAATTTAGAAAGCAGGGTTTTTAATGTATTTTTACATCATTGTTGATTTTTGTACAATGTTTGATTTCTCAGGTGTTGTCCCTATAAAATTCCCACCACCAGTATTGAACATTTTTCATGTGCCTATTGGCCATCTGCATTTCCTCTCCAGAGAAGTGTCTTTTTAGCTCCTCTGACCACTTTTTGTCTGGATTCTTTATTTTGATTTTTTGAGTTGTGTAAGCTATTTGTAGATCTTTTATATCAGTCCCTTATCAGCTTTGTGGAGTTCAAGTATTTTATTCTCAATCTATGAGGTGTCTCTTCATCTTTGTTATTGTCTCTTTTGATGCACAGAATCTTTTCAGATTGATGTAGTCCCAGCTGATTATCATTTCCTTCTTTTTTTCCTTTGAGGCTTCAAAGATTTTTCAGAGGTATATGCCATGGAGTATTTTGCTGATGTCTTTTATATATATATATATATATTGTATAATTTCAGGTCTTACATTCAGGTCTTTTATCCACTTTCACTTGATCTTTATGTATTGGTGTGAGGTAGTAGTCTAGTTTGATTGTTTTGCATGTAGTGGTCCAGTTTTCCCAGCCCCACTTACTGAAGAGACTGTTATTGTTTCAGTTCATATTCTTTGCTCCTTTGTCATAGATCAGTTGCCCATATATGTGTGACTTCACATCTGGGTTTTCAATTCCATTTCATTGATTGGTGTAACTGTTTTTATTTCAGGATCATGGCTATTTTAATTATTATGACTTTGCAGTATAGTTTGATATCTGGGAGTGTAATACCTCCATTCTTCCTTTTTCTAGTCAGGATCAATTTGGCTATTTGAATTTTTTTTCTAGTTCCATATAAATTTCATCAATATTTACTCTATTTCTTTGAAGAATGCTACTGAGATTTTTATTGAAACTTTATTGAATCTGTAAATTGCTTTTGGTAAAATGGCCATTTTGATAATGTTAATTGTGCTAATTAAGTGCAGGGAATGTCTTTCCATTTCTTTGTATCTTCTTCTATTTCTTTTATCAATGTTTTGTAGCTTTCTTTGTATAGGTCTTTCTCCTCTTTTATGAGGTTTATTCTCAGGTATTTGATTTTTTGCAATGTAATTGTGAATGGATGGTTTTCTTGATTTCTTCTTGCTCAGATACATTGTTTGCCTTTAGGAAGGCTAATGATTTTTGTGTGTTGATTTTGTAAGCTGATACTTTACTAAAATTGTTCATTTTTTTCATTTTCAATTTTTAATTTTATAATAGTTTATTTTTACATGTTTTTTTTTTTTTGCATTTTTCCATCTCAGTTGCAATCCCCTTAGATTTCCCATCACCAAATCATCCATGTGCCATCACCATAGTCCAGTGCATTTCATTGATTATTTTAACTAGACTTTCTTTCTGTGGCATTTTCACAGTTCTCTCTCTATGTACCATCTGCAAATAGGAGTAATTTGACTTCTTTTGCAATTTCAACTCCTTGTATGTCTTTCTCTTGCTTGATTGTTCTAGCTAGGGCTTCAAGTATTATACTGAAAAACAGTGCTGAGAATGAACATCCTTTTCTTAAAGTAGAGTAGAAAGCAGAACTTTGGAGGGAAAACCACTTCTCCCAGTGATTTCTAATTTTAGAGATGTGTTATGAAAAATAATAGGACTAGAAGCTTAGCTTAACAAAAATGCAGATAATTTAGATTAAAATGGTCTAATGTTAAACCATATCATCAATTGCATGAAATTGTATAGATCAATATTGCTCTGTAGAACTTTCTATAATGATGGAAATGTTTTCTCTGAGCAGATTAAACAGAGATGTACAAAGATAGCTATTTAAATACCTGAACTATGATTAGAGTAACTGAGAACCTAAATATTAATATTTTAATCTTAATTAGTTTGATATAATTTTTTTAAAGATTTATTTATTCATACAGAACTGGGGTACAGGCTAGAGATGTGGAGGGTGAGAGGATTCACCAAAGACAGAGTGGGGAGCGATTATGCACATTGGACAGTGTGACTACTTTGAAATATTTACTATGTTACCAGCTTACTTCGCATAAGCTGTTATTTCAATATAGTATTGAGTTTTTATTCAAAGTTCCCAAAGTTCAACTGTTTTCTAGGTAGTTCTGCAGTTTTGTTTGGTAAAGTTTAATCCTATATTTTAAAATGTCCCTCAATCCTACATTTAAAGACAAGTAGAATAATTATCTCCTTGCTGGAACTTTCCCAATGTAAAAATTGTAAATACTTGTTAATTAAAAAGGCCCTACAAGAATTATACCTTTTGTTGCCAAACAATAGACATGAGTTTCTTGAAAACACATTAAAGGATAATCTTATTGGCACATAGGTTTGGATATGCCATAAGTCACAAGATAGTCTTTTCTTATGAATTTAAAGGGCCCAGACAAGAATTGGTTCTGAATACTTTGGGTAATTGAAATAAAGCCTGGAACATATTAAGATTTGAGCCATATTTACTATCTACTATAACTTTGGGTTTCCAATTCCAGCCCACAAACCAATTTTTCATTTTTTCAACTACTCAACTATAAAAAAAAGGTAAATTCCTGCCATTTGTGGCAACATGGGTGGGGCTGGAGGGGGATATGCTAAGTGGAAAAAGCCAGAAGGAAAAACACAAATACTGGATGGTATCTCTTGCTTATTATGTGTAAGCATCCTGTATAATGGTGTTCCTATAGATTTGTTTATTTTGGACATTTATTATAAATGAAGTCACATAATATGTGGTCTTTGTGACTAGCTACTTTCATGTAGTCTAATATTTTTGAGGGTCATCCATGCTATAACATGCTTCAGTAGCTCTTCCTTTTTATTTTTGTTTAGTATTCCACTTTGTGAATATGCCATATTTTGTTTGTTGATCAGCTGATTAACATTTGGTTTATTTTCACTTTTGGACAATTGACTATTCTAAGTAATTCTACTGCACATATTTGTACAGATTTTTGTGTGTTCAGGTGTTTGTGTCTTGATTACTGTCATTTTTTAGTACATTTGAATATTGGGAAGCAGGAAATTTGAAACTTTTCGAGATTGGTTTGACTGTTCTGCATCCTGTGCATTTTTTAAAAAATGAATTTTAGTGTTAGCTTGTCGACTGGGATTTGTCAATGACAGCTTGGATTTTGATAGGGTCTGCAGAATAGCAGTAGGTAATATTTTGTGTGTGTGTGTGAATCTTAATATTAAATCTTCTGATCTATGAGCATGAGATAACTTTTTGTATACTTAATTCTTCAGGTTTTTTAAAAAATGTTTTACAGTTTACAATGCACAAGTCCTTCTAATTTTTTTGCTTAAGTTTATTTCTACATTCTAGAATGCACTCAGTGTTGCAAATGAACATCCAGTAAGGTAATTCATTTCTTCTTTGAGGAGAAAAGGGGTGAGTAGGGAGAGGAAATATAGACAAAAATTAAAACTGGAAGTGATATTTCAATGCAATTCTCTTCTAGGACCAAAAGTTCTTTTTGGCAACATCATCAGAAGAAAACAGGGATTAACCCTGTGAGAAAGAACTTAATGACTGATTGGATGTAACAATTAAAGGAGAAGAAAGTGTCAAGAGTAATTCCCAATCATTGATGGATCTTTACATTTATGACTTACTCTGTTATTTTTTAAACAATGTCTTAGTTTTAATTGCACAGATTTTTCACTCCCTTTGTTAGGTTTATTCCTAGATATTTAATTATTTTCTGAAGTGATTATAAATGGACTTATTTTCTTTCTCTCTAATTATTTGCATATAGGCATATAACAGATTTTTGTATATTGATTTTGTAGCTTGTCATTTCACTGATTTATGGTTTGCAATGATTTTTAATGGAGTCTTTAGGATTTTCTATGTATATCATATAATCTTCAAGGAGTAATAGTTTTAATTCTGCCTTCCCAATTTGGATTCCTTTACTTAATTTCAATATTCCCAACACTTTGTTGAAAAGTAGTGGTGAAAATGGATATTTTGTCTTGTACTTCATCTAAAAGACAAAGTTTTCAATTTTCAACACTGGGTATGATGTCAGCTGTGGGAGTGTCAGATATGGCCTTTATTATGTTAAACTAAGTTCCTACTTAGCCCGTTGGTGAGAGTTTTTAATCAAACAGTGCTGAATCTTATCAAGTACTTTCTCTGTATCTATTAATATGATCTTACCTTTCTTTTTGTTGATGTGGTAAGTTGTATTGCTTGATGTATGTAATGAACCATCTTTACATCCCTGGCATAACTCCCACTTGGTTTTAAAGTATGATCTTTTTAATGCATTATTTGGTTTAGTATTCTAAGGTTTTGTTGAGGATTGTTGCATCGATGTTCACTAGGAATATTGGTCTGGAGTTTGCTTCATTTGTGATATCCTTGTCTGCTTTGGGTATCAGAGTAATGTTGACCACATAAAATGTGTTTGGAAACATTCCCTTTCTTCAATGTTTTGGAGGGATTGAGGGTGGACATTAGTTCATTTTTGAAGTTTTGATAGAACTCACTAATGAAACCATCTGCTCCTTAGCTTTTAGATTTTGAGGAGCCTTTTGATTACTGTTTCAATTTTGGTCTGTTCAGTTTTTTTGCTTATGATTGGTCTGTTCAGTTTTTTTTTCCATTTCTTCCTTATTCAGTCCAGGAAGTTTGCATGCTTCTAAAAGTTTGTTCATTTTGTCTATGCTATCCAATTTTTTGGCATAAAGATGTTCATAGCCTCTCTGAGGCTCCTCTGTTGCTGAGATGTCTCTTGTAACTTCACATTGGTTCCTCATTCTATTTATCAGAAGTTTTGCCTTTTCTTTCTAGAGCCTAACTAGAGGCTTGCATATTTTATTTTTTTTCAAGGAAGTAGATTTTGTATTTGTCTTTTTGGTTTCTACTTCACTTATATTCTCTCTTAATTTATTATTTCTTTCTTCTTAGTGGCTTTTTCACTTATTTTCCTGCTTAAGTTGTAGAGTTGGCCCATTTATATGTGATCTATCATATTTCCTCATATAGGCCTATATTGCTATATACTTTTCTCTTAGTGCTACTATAAAAAAAAAAGTTGAAATTTGTCCTCTATAACAATATGGATGGTTCTGGAGGGAATTATATTAAGCTAAATAAATCAGAAGAAGAAATATAAATAACAGATGATTTAACTCATGTATGGAATATAAAAAAAAAAGGGACAGGAAAAACTAAAACCAAAACCCTAGAAATCTGCCTATAGAATTGAGGCTTCCAAAAGGGGAGGGTGGGATGTGGGGAGCAAATTGTGGAGGGGGATTATTGGTTCCTTGTTGGTGGGTATGGGGTATTAACAGATATCTGAAGAAGGGTGAACCAAAACCACTGAATCATATGCAGTATTAACAACCAAGGTCACCTCAATAAAAAAGCAGTACAATTAAGAAATAGAAGACCACAGTGATTCCTAGATTCTTGTGTGAGTAATGAATATAGTAGTTCTATGACATGAATATATTGGAAGAAACTCTTTTGAGAAATAGATTGAGATTCATTTTGGACAAGTTAAAGTTGAGGTGCCTCTGACATGTGTGAGCAAGGATGAATGTGTAGTTGAATATCTAAGTATGTACCTCCTGTAAAGCTAGTGGCATTGTTAATTGGGCTTCATTAACATATTAATAGTAAATGAAGATATGTGCAGCAATTGAATTATCTTGGGAGAGTTTAGTTTTAAATAAGAGGAGGCTTAGATTTTGTGAGGGAAACTCCATCACCTACTGGAGATGTAAAGTAGGAAATTAAAAAGAGGAAGAAATGTCTGTTGTAGGAAAAATTCCAGGAGATTTTAGTGCTCTGAAGTTAGCATAGAGAGTGTTTCAAGCAGGAAGAAGTGTGTTGAATGTCATAGAGAAGTCAGGGAAAAAGAGCTAGAACATTTATATTTGATACATTAAGGAGTGTTGTGGTAGGGCAGATGACATGATTATGAGGAGCTATTGAATTATAGAAAGGAACAAAAATCAAAATAGTAATTGTGAATTAAAAAATAGAGCAATATACCTGGTAGAGAAAATATAACTTTTCTCCTCCTTTTTAGGAGTAAGAAAACTTGGAAATATTTAAATGTTGGTAAAGAAGCCACAGAAAGAAAAATATTGAAGAGAAAATATTGATGTAGAACAATCCATAGGATTTTCTTATCTTTTCTTTTTTTTTTAATTTTTAAAAAAGATTTATTTATGTGTACATACAGAACTGGGGTACAGGCCAGAGGCTCAGGGGCGGTGAGAGGCTTCACCAGAGACAGAGTAGGGAGCAGAACAGGCAGATTAACGAGGTACACTGCTGAGGGGAGCAGCAGGCTGGTCAGGAGAGGTCTGCCATGCCATGTGGTCACCTCCGGGGCAGGCGGAAATTGAACTCATGCGGAAGTGGCTTTAGCTTCTCAGTGCTGTGCTTTAACCCACTGCGCCACCAGGGAAAGCCAAGATTTTCTTTTATTTTTAAAAAAGATTTTATTCATTTATTTTGTGTAGAAAAACTGGGGCACAGGCCAGAGGTGCAGGGGGTGAGCGATAGAATGGGGAACAAAACAGACAGATCTACTGAAATGCACTGCTGAGGGGAGCAGCAGGTGAGACAGGAGAGATCTGTTGTACCATATGTGGGTCAGCTCCTTGGCTGGTGATTGAACCCAGGCCCATGGAGTGGACTTTCATGATTGTGGTACTAAGAGTAACTTTGGGCCACCAGTGAGACTCAAAGATGTTATTTTAAAGTCAGACCTACTAGAGAATACAGAACACAGATAGAAGAATTATCTTCTGAATTGAAGAAATTATCCCTTCCTCCCTGTAGAAGGAAACAATCTGATGTACATCCTTTAAACTTTGTTGTTTCTGGAAACTTTGATTTTTTCATTGAAGGGAGAGATGTAAATCACTGCAAAGAGCTGGGAAGGTGGGAGAGGCTAAAATGTTGAGGCTAGTTCAGAGGTTGGCATCGTTCTTATGATGAAACAGCTCAGTATTACTGGGTGTCACTGTTGGCTCTGGGCTTGTGTGTGTGGGAGGAGGTATTGAGGGAAAGAAAAGTAGGTGTGTGGACCTTAAATGCTTATGATTGGGGCAATAAACCTTTACAACAAGGTGGCACATTCAGACTAAAGACTCTCCCAACTCTTCCCTGTTTCCAAGAAAAGGCTAACACCAGTACAATTTATTTTCCATGTAAATACTTGAGAATGATTTTATGGTTATAAGCAACAATCGTCAAACTCTCATTTTTATTTTTTCACCAGGCTAGACAGAGTCCCACTTCTGTCCTGTTATAAAGAGCCAAGGATGGCTTTGTAGAACAAGGATTCCTACCTTGGTTTCCTCCTCCAGTTGCCTGGTGCTGACAGTCCAGAGTATTTTCTTACAGTCATATGATGGTAACTATAATTCAGCCTCAGACTACAGATAGAAATTTGTGCCATCCAATTAGAAAAGGTCATTGCACTAATCCAGAGCTGGAATGGGGGTAGTGAGACATGCAACTGGCAAGGCTAATTTCATCATGTGTCATGCAATGTGAAAGTGGTGGTCCAGTCCTTTTCTAAGTTAAAAGCCCAAATCTTTGATTGTTATCAGATGTGTGGGAAAGGAAATGTACTAAAAATTACCGTGAGATTCAATGTATTCAATCTCCCCTTGCCATAAAGGATTCCAGAATGCCAAGGCAACCTTACTATATTAACCTCCTCCTCATCTTCTCCTGGTGAGATTTTGTGTGTGTGTACCTTGGCAACCTCACAGCTACCTGGAGAAACATGTTGTAGTGGGAACATTTATCACATTACGTGCTGAGAAATGTAAAAGAAATGGGAGTTGGCTGAACTGAACAGAATAAAGCAGGGATTGTTGATCAAGGAGTCAAATTGCTAACTCTCAGATAATACCCATGTGAGAACATATTTGTCACTGAATTAAAATATTAGGTGTATTTCTTTCTGTGTGTTTTAAAGGAAATTAATTGTCTTAAAATCATGTAAGGAAACACACGGTCTAAAGCAACAGTTTGGTAGAAAATTCAAAGAATTTGAATTAATATTAATCTCACATGCTTCTTAAATTTACAGTATTTAGAAGTCACACTATTTTTTATGACAATGTTTGGAAACATATTGCTTTTGTGTAATTGACTTAGGGTAATCATGTTGAAGTTACTATGGTTGGTATTGGCAATAATGATGATAATCATAATCATTATAGTCATCACTATATTGCATTGTGCGAGGCACTCTGCTAAGAATTTTGCATACCTTGTATCATTAATGTCATATAACAACCTTATGGGCGGTTACTGTTATTGTACTATATTTACTCCACAGATGGCTACTTAAGCCAGCCAGGAACTAAACACTATTAAGTGGCAAGAATGACATCCACATGGTAGTATATCTGTTATAAAGTCCATTTTAGCTCTGTCTTGCCATTTCACCTCTGTTCTGTTTTTATGATACCATTTTCTCTGTATAAAATAAGAATAATTAATAGCATCAGTCTCAGAGAGATTTAAGGAAGGATTGATATACAAAATTCTGATAACAATGCTAACAACACAGAAAATGCTGTAGTAAATGCGACTGCACCAGAGTACAGGATGTGATATTAGAAGTTTTGCTACTTGTTGTGTCTTTCCTGATAATCAGCTTGCCTTTGAAATTGCTTTCCTTGCAACAGGGCTGACCTAGCTACAAACTTTCTTGTGATAAACAACTTACATGGACTAGCTGATGTGTAGGGCTCCAGTTTATAGAAATAAAGTCTAAAGGGCCCAGAGGGTAACCACATTTATAAGTACAGTTTTGTAACAAGAGACTGTATTTGGCTAAACAGTCAGTGAAAGAGAGAGATGGTGTTTAACAACAGGCTCTTTGAGGAGACTGGCTCATTAAAACCACAGCTCTAAGTGGGATAACAAAATGAGGATCAACACAAGAAAATGTGAATGTTCAAAGTAGAAGGATTTCTAGGATGTGCGTGATCCCATGGTCTTGCTTTCCCCTATTACTTCAAGGAGTTGCCATCTTAAATCTTACTGGAGAATATTACTCACAATAAAAAAGGTCTCTCAATGCAGACATAGTGTGTCAATAACTCTGTACTGTATATTTGAAAGTTACTAAGAAAGTGGATCTTAATAGTTCCCATCACCAGAAGAGAAAAGATAACTCTAGGCAGTGATGGGAAATCACTAGACTTTTTGCACAGGCTGTTTAGCCGTACGTGGCCATTGACTTGAACTGGTTCAGCTTATGATTTTCAACTTTATAATGGTGCAAAAGGAATAAGCATTGGGTGGCAACTCCGCTTTGGATTCTGAATTGGTTCTTTTCCTGGAGTAGTGATGGGCATTACGTAGGGACGGGCTGCAGCTGAGAGCGTGTATTCAAACAGTCCTGTGACCCCTCGGGGAAATAACTCATATTCTACAGTGTTCCATGTATTTTTTACTTAACCCCATTGTCAGCTGCAAGCATATCATGATGCAAAGCCATCATTCGTGAGGAAAAAAATCTATATAGACAAATGTTGCTTCACTGTGTTGCATACCTGAAACTAGTATTTCAGTTAGACCTCATTTTATTTATTTATTTTCTAAAGATTTATTTATACATACAGAACTGGGACAAAGGTCAGAGGTACAGGGGGTGATTGAATTCAACAGAGACAGAGTAGTGAGCAAAGCAGGCAGATTAATGAAGTGCACTGCTGAGGGGAACAGTGGCAAGGCAGGAGAGGTCTGCTGCACCATGTGGGTCACTTCCCTGGGCAAGGATTGAACTCATGCTGAAGCAGCTGCAGCTAGCTTCATAGTGCTGTGCTTTAATCCATTGTGCCACTAGGGAGGGCCCTAAACCTCATTAAAAATTATATATATATTTTTAAAAAGGAACTATTGATACATACTATGATGGGTGAGTTTTAGAAGCAGTATTTCTAGTGAAGACAAAGGGAGGGCCTCCTGCATTATTAAATTACTGTCAGTGAAGTCGGCTGCTGGGAAATACAGGTAAGTTTTTATAGGGTAGGGAAGCTGCCTTGCATTTCTGTTTCTGAGAATTAATCAGCAACACTTATCTGTATGCCAGCCATGCAAAGTCGATTCCCAGAATGCAGGCAATTCCTAGGCTTTAGGAGGCTCAAGGTTAGGAGTCTCCAGGCATGCAGACAGTAACAGACCAGATTCAAGGTTTCCATACCCAGCCTTGCCCGGCATCCTCAACCTTACAGAAGCTTCTTTGGAATCTCAACTATATGTCCCAGCTCTTTATTTCTCAAGCAAAGAAGGGTTTTAATGTTTATTATTACTATTTATAACATTTATCATAATATCATTTATAATAATAATTTAAAATAGCATTAATAGTTTTGGCAATAACAGTATATATCAAGGCTATAGTTTGCAGCTTCAATACTTAATCTATAACTCCTATGATGAGATCTCTAAAAATTTAATAGATAAAACAAATGAAAATAAATCTACAGTGACACAAAGCAGACCAGTGATGGCCTGGAGATGGGATGGGAGAGGAGAGAGGAATTACAGAGGTGCACAAAAACACTTTTGAAGGATGCAATACCTGGATTGTGTGTGTAGTTGAATCTGATAAAAAAGTACAAAGCTGTTTGCTGAAGAGACTGTACCATTTTGCATTCCTGCCAGTCATGTGTGTGAGTTCTGGTTATTCCACATCCTCACCAGCACTTGGTCCTTATGTTAACAGCAACTGAACCCAGCTTTTAATTTATCCAATAGTAGCAGAAACATTTCCTCACCCCCTAACTTCTCCTCCCCCAAGGCACTGGTTAAGCATAGCTGCTTCTTCAACAGTGTGAGGTTCAGCACCCCAGTCCTTTCTACCAAACTTTCAGTGGTTACCTTTTCTAACCTCTTCCTTTGCTCCTGTAGCTCTTAGGCCAATAATTGCTATCTATAGGATAAAACCTCCACCCACCCTTCCCCATCCAGTTTCTCTCTCACATGTGTTTTCTGTCACATTAGATAATGAATAATTCCTTAATTGATTTGTTTTTGTTAAAAAACTAAGATACATTATTTTTGACAGACCCTGGGTAATAATGGTATTGGACTAGAAGTGGTCCCACAGAATGGGCCATCAAATTTTGTACATTAGGGTTAATTTGGTCATTTCACGAGCTTGCACAAGTGTTGCATGATTTGCTAATGGGTTATTAGTGATCTATGACACACAGTGACACATGGCTAGTCAAAGCATTGCTTGTGATTGAATGTGGTGAGATGCTGACTGAAGCAGATCCTTAGGAGACAAAACGGCGCCAGCCTTCAGCACCGTGGTGTTAAAGGGAACATGAATTGTGGGGTGGGACACTGGGACACTTACACAATGAAATGGGCACAATTATGAATGGATTTTAAGTGTGTTGGATCAAGGATGATGGCATAGAATTCTGGAAAGCGTGAATTGACATATTTATCAGTTTCTAGACTTATTGTGTTAATTGGAAGGACGCCAGAAGTTTATTGGACTGATTGACACTTGACTCTGCATTTAATAAGATAAAGAGGTCAGTACATCCCTACCAAACTGTAGAAGAGCAGATCCAAAACATTTGAGAAGAATGTTAGAGAAGATCACCACTTACAGCCTGTAGTCCATGCTACCCCCACTCTTTGCTGTCACTCAAGTGTCTGAGAGAAGTCAAAGGGTTCTCCCTTTCCATTCATCAGAGCAGATCCAGAACCTCAGGGAAGCTTTCTGTTTGCTGTCCTGTGTAGACAGGTAGGCACTGTCATGGAGACTTCTTCCTGATTTCCAATGGCACCCTCAGTTGTAGATGCAGAGATAGTGTGGATGCATTTGCTATAATGGGAGGAAGGAAGTACTCTACTTTTAAATATCCAAAGAAAAGAAAATCCATGTCCACATGATACATTGTACAAGAATAGTCATAAAAACCTGACTTCTTAATCACCCCAACTGGAAACAAATCAACTGCCCTCAAAAGCTGACTAAAAGATGCCAAACCCAGAAGATTATATGGTTCCATTTATATCAAATCCTAGCACAGTCAAAACTATAGTGAAAGAAAGCAGACCCATAGATTTGTAAAGTCTGAGTTTTGTGGGGAAGGATAAAATACAAAAAGAAAGAGAAACTTTTGATGTGATGAAAATATTCTATACCATAATGGTGAGGTATTCATACAACTGTGGATTCATCAAATTGCTCCCTTAAGATTGGTGAATATTAATGTATGTAAATTATATCTCAATAAGTTGATTTTTAAAAATCCATAAAATCTGTAAAAGAAAACTAAGGTGTCTTTCTTATATGAAACTGTGAGTAATTTTCACTTTTGCTAGAAATGTAGCCTAATGCCACTGCCCCTGGTCATTTTCTGAGGAGACAAAGTGAGTAGACAAAATGAAATAGAACAAAAACTCCTCAAATTTCCTTTAGCAAGAGGAATATAACCATGAAATGAAATTTCTTGTGTTCTTTCATTTCAGGAGCAAGAATATCTTAAAGCAGGTTGTGTGTGTGTGTGTGTGTGTGTGTGAGAGAGAGAGAGAGAGAGAGAGGGGAGGGGAAGAGAGAGAGACATCTCTCAGACTCTATTATAACCCTTAAAAATATTCATTCTTCTCACTTGATATTTTATGATTATAGTGTCAAGATGAGCAGTAATTATTAGCTACTGTGCTTATACTCTGTGTGTGTCATTGTGGAAGGATATGGTCTCAAAGAAAAAAAAATGCTGTGTGTTCTATTGTGTCAACATGCACATGTCAGAAATGACAAAAATATTCCTTGTTTTATTTTGTTGTAAGATTAGGAAGTTCAGGAAAGTTTAAAATGTATAACATGATCTTTGGGGTAAGTGTTGATTTATTTTAAATGATTACTGGCACTTGCTTAAATTTGTTAGCCTTTTATCTACCTTACCTTAATCTTGATACTATTCAGAAGGTAGATATCACAAACCACCACCCTGTTTTTTTGGATGAGAAACTGAGTCTCAGAAAGTCTAAGTGTCTTGCTCAAGCCCGCAAAGCCACTAAGTGATAGAGCTAAATAGGACCTGTGTCTGGAGTTACCCCCTGGCATGTGCTGCTCCCAGCAAAGCAGTGATGGGTGATGTCGGGTACCAGTAAAATCTGCGAGCTTCAGAACACAGATCTGCATCTCAGGCTGAGAAAATGCTAATGGACGTTCTGAGATTTTGCCTAGAGACATCTGGAGACAGCAGTGTCAGGCGGGCACCTCAGGCTCTCTGAGGAACATAGCCCTGATTGCTCCAGTGAGGGAGCCCAGTGTGTGTGCTCAGTCAGCCTGCTGGGGCTGCTGGGAGCCAGACCAGACGCTACATTGGCCGTTTAAACGGAGGACTCTGAACAGGTCGCATTCCTGGGGGCTTGGTTGCGCTCTGGTGAGGGCCATCTCCCTACCTTGCAGACATTTCTCATTTCTCATCCTCCTTGGGAAAGAGAGAGAAGGAGCAGGGGAGAGGAAGGAAAGGAGATGAGAAGGGAGAGAAGCAGAAGGGGTGAGGGAGGAGAGAGAGGCCCTCTGGTCTTTTCCCTGCTCTTACAAGAACACAGATCCCCACCATGGGCATGGGCTCTGCTCTCATGAAGTCATCTAAACTGATTTAACTCCCAAGACCAGCCTCCAAATAGCATCATGTTGGAGGCTAGGGCTTGAACATATGAGTGGGGTGGACACCGTCACCCCCCATCCACACACACACACACACACACACACACACACACACACACTTGCACACGCACAGAATCCAGGTGTAGTCAAGTACCCTGCCACTACTCTCCGGCTGTAGCTTGCATGCCCATCACTCAAACAACTTGCTTATCCACATGTTGATGTGGAGTTTCTAAGTCTCAAGGCATAGTAGGACTCTAATTTTGCATTTTCATTAGTCTCTGGATAAAGCTGGGACCTCACTTTTGAGAATTGTTTTAGAAGTTGTGGTCCTCTGTTGTGTACAAGGTAGTAGAAATAATTTATATGAATTTTAATCAAACTCTTGATTTCAAGAATTCGGCCATGCAAATTCTGGAATGTGGTCACATATTTTGGAGTGTCAAGGAAAGGCGAGCCTTCCCCTAGCCTCAGGGGATGCCCAGGGAATAGTGTGACATCAATTCTGCTTTCATGGGGCTTCTGAGCTTTTGGACCCGATGCCTGTGGGAGCCATTCCTTTACTCTGTTCTGACTTCTAAGTTTTGTTTGTTTGGCATCTCCCCACCTATGGGGAGTTCCTTGAGGATTACACAGTCATCCATCCATTCATTCACTAGTTTACCAGACAATATGCTTGAAAATGAAACCTAGAGAAAGACCTATAAATTCTGCCCTCAGGAAAGTCCCAGTGTAATAGTGAAAAGCAAATAGCCAACAGTAAGGTAAAGCAACAAATAAACACGAAGAGAAACTCTAGGTGCGATCATTGCCATACCTCTGCTTTCTGGCTACAAGTACCTTTCCTCAGCTACTGCCAATGCCAAGCTTGCATATACCTTCTCACACCTGCTACCGCTGAAGAGCCACCCCTCACGAATGCAAACCAGAAGTCCTGGAGATTGCTGAATTGGAAGTGCCTAACACCTGCTACGTGTATAGGAATAGACATCAGCGGCTGGGAGCAAATGGGAAGAACAACAAAATCAGGACCCCATGGGTAACTAATATGACCAGTGCACTGGGATTCTGTGTGCTCTAGGACATAAACCCAGGTGCTTCCAGCAGTGAATGTTCCTCAAGGACATGGGAAGCTATCCAGCGTTACACTCAGACTCCAGGGATTTTTAACTGGGTGAGGGACATGGCCAGGTTTCCATTTTTAATTCATCTCTTTGGGTGTGGGGACTGGAAGGGGTCCTAACGGAGGTGAACGGATGGAAGTGGAGTTGAGTTTGGTGGCAACAGGATCAAGTTGTCTATCCTCTGGCTCTGGAACTGGATCTTCTTCTGATCTAAAACACTTTAGATAAGGTGTATAACTTCTCTATTCCCCTACTTTTTTTTTAAGATTTATTTATTTATGCACACAGAACTTGGGTACAGGCCAGAGGTGCATGGGCAGTGAGAAGATTCACCAGAGACAGAGTGGGGAGCAGAAAAGGCTAATTAATGGAGTACACTGTTGAGGGGAGCAGTGGATGGGTCAGGAACGGTCTGCTGCGCCATGTGGGTCACTTCTAGGGCAGGGATCGAATGCATGGTGAAGTGGCTTTACTTCTTAGAGCTGTGCTTTAACCCACTGCGCCATCAGGGAGGACCCTCCCCTACTTTCTTAATTTGTACAATGGGGATAAAGTAGAACTTATTCTTTAAGATTCTTTCAGGAGGATCAAATTAGTGTTAAGCCCTTGAAACAATGCCTGACTTGCAAAGTGTTTAATAAGTGTTAGTTATTACTATTATTTTATGGCCACCAGTAGTAGTATGAAGAGGGAGGGGAGAAATGACTGGAAGCCAGGCTGAGAGAGGCAGGTTGAATATGATATGTAGGTATCAGTCTTGGTAAGGGTTTGAATTTAGAAGCAGGAGAAAAGATAGCTCAGACACCAGAATAGAGAAGTAATAATGATATTTCCTGAGATGGAGAAGACAGAAAAAGATGCTGACTTTAATTTTGTATGTGTTGAGTTTGAGACACATTTTCTACATTCAAAGGGAGATACCCATAAGTGGGAAGAGAGGTCATCAGGAAGATAACTTAGCCTGGAGATCAATAGGCGACAGTCAAGGGCGTATTTGCAACTCTGGTACCTATCATACATTCTCCTTTTTAAAAATTAATAGCTGAGAAAATCACTGGACAAAATGAGAGGAAAAAATGAGGAAAAAATATTTTAAGTATAAAAGGAGAATGGAGGACTCAGGAGACACCAGCTAAAGGCAGTGGAAAATGCAAGGAAGGGAACATGTCACACAAGAAATCTCAGGCGAAACCAAAAATGTCCACTATGTCTGTAAACTACAAAAGCAGAATCACATTGTCAAGGCAATGTCTGCATTTCCTAGACCACAGGAGGAATAGAGAGTATAAAAGGAGGACTTTATGCCTTTAAAGTCACAAATGACATTCCTGTGCAAGGTGAAGGAAGCATCATCACACTTGGAACCCATGTTCCTTTGATAAATTTCCTTTGAACGCTGAGGCTCAAGCAAAAGCAGGTTCACAGTGTGTAAAGCCAGCCCCATAGAAGAGCAGATTTAGTTTGGATGTCTTAAAAAAAAACATATGCCATTGCCATAAAAAGATATAGAAGTCTAGATTAAATGAGAAGAATTAGGGAAAAAGAGGAAAGGGCTGAGTATAACTGTTCCGAGACAAGATTTGCCATCCCCCTCCCATAACTGGGTCAAATAACAAAATATTAGTGGTTTAAACTGTATTTTACAGTTTCATGTGCAAAACATGTATTATTATTTTATTGCCTTTATTTTTTTTTTAAAAAAATTACGATTTGTTTATGCATACAGAACTGGGGTACAGGCCAGAGGTGGAGGGATGATAAGATTTACCAGAGACAGAGTGGGGAGCAGAACGGAAATACATTGCTGAGGGGAGCAGCAGGAGACAGGAGAGGTCTGCTGTGCCATGGGGGTCACCTCCGGGAATTGAACTTGCACTGAACTGCTACCCCTAGCTTGCAGTGCTGGCTCCTAATCCATTGTCCCATCAGGGAGGGCCCGTTTTATTGCCTTTCAATGAGATTGGATTGCTCCCTAATCCTCATTAGCACAGAGTAGTGGTCTACTCACACTCAGTTTTTATTGAGAGTCCCTTCCATGGACAGAGTCCAGTTTTTTCTATTTCAAGACTTTTTGGCTATTTTGAATCTTCACATGAATTTTATAAGCAACTTGCCCATATCTGCAAAGAATTCAACTGGAGTTTTGATAAGGGTTTCATGGAATGTGTAGACCACTTTGCCCTTGTTACAATATTAGCTATTCTGATCCACGAACATTGGTGCATTCCCATTGATTTAGGTCTTTTATTTCTTTTGAGCCTGCTCTATTGCTTTCTTATAAAGTTTTACACTTCCTTTGTTGAAGTTATTCCTAAGCATTTTATTAAATAGAGTGCTGAGTTTTACTTTTGAAATTCAACTTGGTCAGTGCTACTGCCTTGCAATTCAATTAATATTTTATATTTTGATATATCTTGTAATTTTGCTCAGTTCATTGATTAGTGCTAGTAGGTGTTTCTTAGTGCTAGAGGATTTGTATAAAATTATGTCATTGACAAATAGAAATAGTTACACATTTTTCTTTCCAAATTTTTAATTAATTTATACTTAATTTTATGTAGTATTCTTGCCAAGTGTCATAAGCTAGAGCCTCCAGTGCTATGTTGCATAGATTTAGCAAGTAATGACATCCTTGTCTTGTTATCTTGTTTGACCATTAGATATGTGAGTTGTGAGTTTTATGTAAATGATATTTTATGTGTATGTGTGTAAATAATATATGTGTGTGTATGTATATACTCCATGCATTTTCAATTGAGATATGATTGACATATAATATTATTTAGTTAATTATACAACATAATTTAATATTTCATATGCTGGAAAACATCACCACAGTAAGTTCAGTTCACATTCATAAACACCTAATTTCAATTTTTTTTCTTGTCATAAGAATTTTCAAGATTTGCTCTAAGCAACTTTCAATTATGAATATAGTCTATTAACTATCATCTCTATGTTATACATCACAACCAACTTATTTATAAGTGGGAGTTTATTCCTTTTGATCACTTTTACCCATTTTTAACAGAAATTGCTAATTTTAAGCCTGATTCTCCATCCAACTTCCCAAAAAACATTCCTCTGTGTCTCTAAATAGTTTTATTTACAACACCAGAATAGCTTCATGCCATTCTATTTTATGTGGATAACTTACAAAGTTAATTTTCTTATAATTTCTCTAAGGGTAGTTGTTATAAAATGTATCCTGTAGACCTATGTGACTAAACCCATGATTTTTTATTTATCCCCAAATATGAAAAGTTACATATCTGAGTCAAAGGCTTACACCATGTGACAGGGATTTCTAGTTCAATTTTATTTTTATTCTACTTATGTTTTCTCTTCGAATGAATTCTCAGCTTTTTTAGTGTAGTCTGACTTGTATTTCTGGGTATTCTCCATCTTTCAGCAACAGAACTATTCATGGAGAGGTATTTAGGGAAAATATTTAAATGACTGGATATCTGTTTGCAACAAATTATTTTTAAACTTCCCTTTTAAATCTAAGGTATTTCCATTTTTTATATACTTTTATGAAATAAAACACACCACACACATACCTTTTGATAACACTATAGCTTTTTGTATATTTTCTTTAGCCAGCTTTATAAATTTCCCTTTATGGTACTGCATTATCAAAGATATTCCTAGCTTTTTTTTTTTTATCTTTCTATTCCAGGTAGAAAATGGAGTATTAGGATCTCTACCTTAAAAATGCATTGTTTAAGCAGTACAGAGTTTGCTGAGTAAATAAAGTCAGTAAAAAGTTTACTTTTTAAAAAAACTTATGGTTGGATTGAATGGCTATTTTCAGCTTATCTACACAATCAACATAGGTAACAATAATAAAACCTTGCAACTAAATATATTTGTATTGACTGTGAAATTCCGTGTGTTTAGTAGACAGTCTGCAGAGGCAGGAGATTATGGGGAATAAATTATACTAAGCATGGATAGGGAAGAGACTGCTGAAAGAATGTGAAAGAAGCCAAACAAAATTCTTGAAAATCTGTGTCTGGGGAATTGGATCAGAAAAGATGGTGGCTAATTATTTTAAGTAATCTGAGATTTCATGCTATTAGAATTTACTATATGTTAAATTCCTGGGGATGACAGTGCTAAAGAACAAGTGCAATTTTATTTTAAAAAGAGACTGAAATAGCTCTCACACTAGGCTCTGCCTTTTCTTAAAGCTATTTTTCAAGGAACACTGTACAAGCCTCTTTTCAACATGACCTTTCAAAGCCAGGGATTTCATTCCCCCGTGTGTGTGTGTGTGTGTGTGTGTGTGTGTGTGTGTGTGTAGCAAGAGAGAGAGAGAGAGAGAGAACTCTTTACATATATACACACACATGTGTAAACATACACATACATACACACATACACACAAACCTTCTCCCTTAGCAGACATTAAGAACAGTGTTTTATGAAATTTTACTCACATCTTAGTTAAGTCCATAAATTTTAAAGTTTAGAAAGTCTAAGACTTCTTATTAAGACTTCCATAACTTCTATATCTGCATCTCTAACTACTTATTATTAATGAAAACTTGTAAAAGATGAGTTCTTCACTACCATTAATTTGAGGTGGAAAATGATAGTGCTGGGCTGGTTAGGCATCACCAAGTTCTGAGCTTGGGAAGTTTAGATTCATTTTTTTTTAAAGATTTATTTATTTGTACATACAAAACTGGGGTACAGGCCAGAGGTGCAGGGGTGGTGAGAGGCTTCACCAGAGACAGAGTGGGGAGCAGAACAGGCAGATCGACGAAGTACACTGCTGAGGGGAGCAGCGGGCGGGTCAGGAGAGGTCTGCCTCACCATGGGGATCTAACTCATGCGGAAGTGGCTTTCGATTCTCAGTGCAGTGTTTTAACCCGCTGCGCCACTGGGGAGGGCCTAGATTCCATTTTTTAAGATAAAAATAAATAGTTAACACAAGATCATGGAGATACAGTATAAAGATTTGCCTTATATATGCTTAAAATCAAGACTAACTCGAATACTGAGCACCAGTGTAATAAATATTTTAGGGGTGCTATAGAGGTGAGGTGTTGTCTGGAGAAGACAAATAACACATGATTGTATTGTGCTGGGTGAATACCCACAAGTTCGGGAGAAGGTAAGAGCTTTAGAAGGTAGTTTGAAGTGATTAGATATATCTCATTTGCTCCATATTTTCCTTGTGAAATCATGAAGCAGGAAGCACATTCACTCTCTCTGTGTAGGAGACAGAAAGGAAGATATAGGAGATGATAACTGAGTATAAATACTATTGGGAGAGATACATTAAAAAAGGAAAACTGGCACTCAAGATTTCATCATCCTATTCCAGGGGCATGATGCTATCTTAGAATCCTTGAGCAATCCAATCTATAACAGAAAAGGTTGTTGGCCCAAATGGGTTCATGGGTACTAAGAAGACACTATCAAAGTCATCAACTGCTGATGTGTACCTTCCATTGTGACTTCAGTTTCTAGTTCCAAGAGCTTTCTTTTTTATTCTATAACTACTATTCAAGTAAGATTATTCCCTACTTTATGTTCAGGCCACTGGACTAGGACCCTGTTTGGCATCCCTTACAAGGCCTGTCCTCACCTTGCCAAACCGGTCTTTAGACTGATGATTAGTCTTTTCAAAAATGACTTTCCTGAAAGTCATACCCTGCCTACTTGAAGGCCTTGCTTCAAGCTCCTATTATCTTAGCCACTTTTCAAGTGCATGTGTAAACTGTTAGGGACTTGATTTCATACAAGTGTGTTTTCAAATCTTTCAACTTTGCTCTGACCTAAGTCAAATTTTTATTTGCTTTGTGTTTTATTGAACTATTTCCTCAGTCTAGATTCCCGGGGTTTAGATTCTACTCATACTTCAAGGCCCACTCTAAATCCTATTTTTTACTTGAAACCTTAGGCTACATGCTTGAATTTATGAATATTTCTCAATTTTCTTTTCACTTTGTTAAAGAATAAGTCTATTAACTAGGAGACTGGGAAAGAAATTATCCCATTTGAAAATCTGTTCAGTCCATTTGTTTCATGTATTTCCATTTTTCTTTTCTAATCATAGACAGTCAACATTTTGACAATGGAAGCCACTCTGAGAATTCTTCAGAACTTCAGCTAGTCTGGACATTGAACAGTTAACACACAGCATGAGTCTGTTGGCTGAGGAAGCCATGGTGTATAAGATAAACTGTTAAAAGTTTATTTACTAAGAATAAGGAAATGATCAATAGTTGAATGGCACTAATCAGAGGTCATTTCCAAAGAAAGTAATAGCAATATATATATATATATATATATATATATATACACACATATATATATATATATATATATGTATATATATATGTGTATATACACATACACACACTTATCTAAGTTTACAAGGGCTTTTGTTTCTTCTTACATCAAAGACTTAGAATGGTAGGGATAGAAAAAAAGTTCAAATACTATATATTTCATTGGGTTTGGTGTAAACATCATAAAGAAAAATGGAACCTGGAATATTTGCTGGGCCTTCTAATTATGGAATGTTATCCTGGAGGGTGTTTTATTTTCTTTTATACCTCAGAATCCCTCTGACTATTAATAGTGTAGATTATTCAAAGGCAAAGCTTGTGTGAACCTTTTGACCAGGGATGAGTTTCCATACATAACATAGTTTGCTAATTATCATTTCTAACATCTCCAGTCCACTTCTGCTATCCAAAGAACTCCATTACAAACATTACTTTTTTATTAAAGATGCTACATTGTTTTAGTATTAAATTTCCCAGTAGTTTTGGAAGAGATTATGGAACTGTCTGCATTTGCTCAGAAGTGGTCTTATAAAAAGAACCTCTGCTTAGCAAAACTTCAGCTTGCATTGTCCTTTTACTGAATGGAGTCATTGCTTTTACTGATTATAGTTCTCTTTTTTAATACAACATTGATAGGTTTTAGGTGTGCATCTTCGTAAATCTACATCTGAACATATTACATTATATTTATTCAACTGATAGCAAGGGACATAATATTTCTCAATATTCTTTTAGGACATAGAAAAATAAATGCTTACTGAAGTAAACAATTGATGCAGACTAGTTAATCAAGGCTTATTCAGTAACCTGAGTTCATGAAACTCAGTTGGCCCGGCTCACTCTCAGCTGCTTTTATGTACTGTCTGTCCCTTAGTAGTCTGGTTAAGCTTATGAAACATTTCTATGCCAGTCACAAAATGAGTATTTCTTAGTGCCAAACCCACACTTCTGAAATTCACTTTATGATATTGAGGCTGAATTTTGAAAACCACATTATCAGTATTGCCACCAGTCTCTGCAGAGGGGGAAGGACAAGTAGGTAACTGAGGGAGATGGCAAGGTAGGGAGAGGAAGAAAGGACATTTTTTCATCCCTGTGGGTTTGCCACAGGCTTCCTATTGGCTTTGTACGGGCCTCCTGTTTGTTTCATGTTGCTTCCTATTACTGTGGACTGCCTTTTCACCTTAGCATCAGCAGTATCTCCCAAAATATCATCTGAATTAATTTTCAGCTTTTCCAGTGTTTCCACAGTTGGGGTTGGCTCCATACCGGAGACTTCAGCATTAGCATCCACTAGCATCAGCACTACCATCAGATATTTTTTTTAGCCTTGTGCCTTTGTTCACCCAGAGAATTCCAATCTCTTCCTTTCATTTTCCCAGGCCAAGGAATGGCTTCTTCCTGTAGTTGTGCCTCCAAGAGACTGATGCCCTGACAGGCAAGTGCATAGTAATTATGACAATTTTTACTCTATAAAAGAAGCACCTAGTGTTTGTAATGGTGATACAAATCTGCAAATACTTATTCTAAACAGAAAGTTTGTTGAACCCTACTTTATTCTATTCTGGCCCTTTTTTTTTTTTAAGATTTATTTATTTATTCATACAGGACTGGGGTACAGGCCAGAGATGCGGAGGGTGAGAGGATTCACCAGAGACAGAGTGGGGAGCAGAACAGGCAGATTGACGAAGTACACTGCTGAGGGGAGCAGCGAGTGGGTCAGGAGAGGTCTGCCTCACCATGTGGATCGAGTTCATGCGGAAGTGGCTTAAGCTTCTTAGTGCAGTGCTTTAACCCGCTGCACCACCAGGGAGGGTCTGGCCCTTTTTAATAAGTTTACATTGAGAAAAAATTTATTAATTCTCTCTGTTCAAATATAATGTAGTTTCTAACTTTTGCTTGGACCTGATTGATACAAAATTTGATTCCAGGAAGCAGACACTCTAAAATGGGATTTGGGGATTGGTTTGGTCATGTTGTTGGGCTATAATCCATGGTTAGCAACCTGATTTATTGTGACAATTGTCTAATAAAGCTAATGCCTAAGAATCTGCTTAACTTGACCTTTATGTTAGTGACAAACCCAGGGAGGATCTATTATATCCCTTAATAAAGGATATTATTACGTCTTGAAGCCACAGGGCTGAGATTAACATTGCTGAAAATCAGTCTAAATTACATCATCTATAAAGTGATGCAAAATTAATTGGGCAGGATGAGCTGTTACAAAAGTTAAATGCGTGGTTTTCTAATGTCAGGCACAAATACTGTGTCGGATGACCTAAAAGAAAGTACCCCTACTACTCTGGTAAAATCAATGAACCCCCTCCTCAGATTATTTATTTTTGTATACATAAAATACAATGCTTAGAATCAAAAGAAATATTTTGTTTAAATATAGTAATACAAATTTATACATAAAATTAAAAAAGTTTTGTCAAAGAACAAGATCTAGCAATAGGCTTTATAAATGCCATGATTTTGAACATTTTTTGAGATAGCTGTGTTAGTTGTAATGTAACATTTGATGTCTATGATTTC
The DNA here is from genome assembly GCF_000260355.1 of Condylura cristata. Taxonomy (NCBI): domain Eukaryota; kingdom Metazoa; phylum Chordata; class Mammalia; order Eulipotyphla; family Talpidae; genus Condylura; species Condylura cristata. The sequence continues at coordinate 16,461,156 of NW_004567114.1, forward strand.
TATTTCTGACAGAGTCATGAGTAATGATAAAACAACTGTCACTGTTTATCCATATTTATTATTGAAGAAAATGCTAAATTTCAGCTAGAGGTTAATGAAAATAAAGATAATATTTTTTCTTTTCCACATTTACTACCTGAATTACATTCATGTACCTCAACTTGAGTCATCGTTTTAGTGCTATGGGTGTGCTTGAAGAGTATTTTTTTTTTTTAAGATTTATTTATTTGTGCATACAGAACTGGGTACAGGCCAGAGGCTTAGGGGCGGCGAGAGGGTTCACCAGCAACAGAGTGCGGAGTAGAACAGGCAGATCCATGAAGTACACTGCTGAGGGGAGCAGCGGGCGGGTCAGGAGAGGTCTGCCACGCCATGTGGTCACCTCCCAGGGGAGGCGGGAATTGAACTCATGTGGAAGTGACTTTAGCTTCTCAGTGCTGTGCTTTAACCTGCTGCGCCACCAGGGTGGACCTGAAGAGTATTTTTTTTTTTTAAAGATTTATTTATTTATTCATACAGAACTGGGGTACAGGCCAGAGATGCGGAGGGTGAGAGGATTCACCAGAGACAGAGTGGGGAGCAGAGCAGGCAGTCAGGAGTACACTGCTGAGGGGAGCAGTGGGCAGTCAGGAGAGGTCTGCCATGCCATGTGGTCACCTCCAGGGCAGGCAGGAATTGAACTCATGTGGAAGTGGCTTAAGCTTTTCAGTGCTGTGCTTTAACCTGCTGCACCATCAGGGAAGGCCCCTGAAGAGTGTTTTTTTTCCCTTTTTTTTTTCCTTTAAGATTTGTTTATTTGTACAGAACTGGGGTACAGGCCAGAGATGCAGAGGGTGAGAGGATTCACCAGAGACAGAGCGGGGAGCAGAACAGGCAGATCGACGAAGTACACTGCTGAGGGGAGCTGCGTGCAGGTCAGGAGAGGTCTGCCTCGCCATGTGGATCTCCTCTGGGGCAGGCGGGGATCAAACTCATGTGGAAGTGGCTTAAGCTTCTTTGTGCTGTGCTTTAACCCACTGCACCACCAGGGAGGGCCCTGAAGAGTATTTTTTTAATGAAATTTTGTTTATCATCTTTATTAGAAATTTTGCAATTGAGATAATAGTGTTTACAATATTGTATGTAATTTAGAGGTATAGGATCATGCTCTTTAGATGAGGATCAAAGCTGAAGGATTCATTTAGTCTCCTTTTAACTGTTTCTACTTGCAAATCATACTTATATCATTTTATTTTCTTAACTTAGGTATCCCCTCCTTCAGAACACTATAAAAAGTACAAGTTCTATGTGTATTCATACAGTGTCCAGGACTGCATATTTAAGATTTTATACTACAAAATAATTTATAACATCAAATCATTTATGATATTATACTATAGTAATACTTTAACTATACCATACTCTCCCCATCAAAGAACAATGATGCTGTACTGCTTGTGTAACTATGTATTTTCCTCACTAGACTGTAAGTTCTCTGATATTAGAGACAATGACTGGCTTGTTCTTGTCATATATATATAACACAGAACTTCCACCTGCTGGTGCTCAGTCTATAGTTGTGAATAAAGAAGTGAATGAATGGAAAATTCCAAGACAGAAATAATTTTTGCTCTTATCCATGGCCAAAGATGTTAGCTAGATTAATATAAATGTTGCCATGAATTGATCTTGGCAAGAGAATGTAAATGAATGTGTCAGTGGATAACTGTCACCACTGCAGACACTGCTCAGACCCTACAGAAAATGATGCAGTAGACAATGATGGTGGTTGCATATCCAGCAAGCATTTCTTTTTTTCCCTCTTGCAAGTAGACTTTCGATTTGTCCCACAGCATCAGTGTGATCTGTATACCAGGGGTGATTGGCTCCCTCTTTACCTGTGGGGTGGGAGAAGACTCGATTAATGAGTCAAGTTATATCAGTTCCCCCTTGACAGTGTTTGGTTTAGATATGATGCACTTATGGACAATGAAATGTAATGGTAAGTCAGTGGAGTGTTGTCTAGCAAAGGATGAAAGGAGATTCATAGGAGGCAAAATCCCTGTTTCCCTGTTTTTTGGATGTGATTAGATGAGGAGGTATAGCCTAGAGCTCCTGCCACCAAAGTATTGTGATAATGAGGCAAGCAGCTGGCACATTGAGAATGCAGAGTGGAAAATTGGAAAGAAATTGGGTCATTGTTGATGTCATTGAGCTGCTGTGTTAATCAACTGTAGTACTTGTTATACAAGTGTCTTGATTGTTTATGCCACTTTTTCATTGACATTTTTTGTTACTTGAGGCCTAAAATGTCATAACTGCATCATCTATAAAGTGAAGGTCAGGTTTACTAATTCCCATGCATGGATGTGACAGGGATTCTATTCTGCCTGAGGTCTTGATACTAGAAAGTAACCAAAGTCTGCTATAGTGTGCAGGGTTTCTTTTATACTCCAAAGCTCCAGCAGACTAATTTAGAGAGTTAGTAGGGTTCTGACCATTTCTGAAGCTCTTCAGATGGAACACCATTGCGTGATAAGAATTCATAGGTGAACTAATCCCAAACACACTTGTTGAGACCACATAACTAACGGCAAGAAGTTCTGTGAGCATGTTATGTGTTACATGTTATGAAACTAACTTTGACATTTGGATGTCTACCACTCGGTGAGTGGTTAGTTATGAAATGCTATTGGTTCAACAGATTATACTTCTGGAAGAAAGCCTGGACTTCTGGGATCTTTTTAGTGGCTGGTTTATTTGTATTTCCAAGGCCATTTTTCCAATAAGCCAACACAATCAAATTACATGCAGCTTTGAAGACACTCTACCTTAGAGTTTGACATTTTAATTAGGACTTTAAAGAGATAATAATCACTGCCCACAACTTCCCTAATGTTACCTAGAAATGGGTCAGTTAATTAGGATCCCAGAAAAACCACTGCATACATTTCTTTTTAATTGTTTTTCCAAACTTCCATCACCACATCTCTTGGCTTCAACTCAGACCAAATCAAACAAACAGCAGGAAAGTGCTCAATCTCTCTGGCCTTCCGAAAAATTTAAGGGTGTATAAAAGGAAGTCAGCCTGTGTCCATCATCTGAAATGTATGTTTCACCTTGCGTAAGATATTTTTCTTTCATTTCAAGATTGCTTTGGAGAGTAGAGCCTTGCCAGTTCATTTCATTAGAGCATTCTCTACGAAAGACATCAGGACCTTATTCTCCTGGCCCCTTTGATTCTTCTTCCTATGTTTCATTTTTCTTTATCTCCTGTAGGATAATGCTATTAGTGGGTGGTTCCATTTAAATAATTTTTTAATGCTTTCTGACTGCACTAAATTCCTCCTAAATGGATTTAACAAGGTGGAAATAAAAATGAGTCTCTGTATTATTAGGAGACAAAGAGTCCCAGCATGTGATAACAATTCAAGAAATGAATTCTGTGCTGTTGGTTGGATTATGTGTAAGAGGATTCTCACAGCCTCACCAAAGCTTGCCCCTCCCTATTTCTTGGGTCAATATAGAAGAATGGAAATGTGGTAAATGTCTGAGTTGTTTGTCTACACATGATGTGTTTTGACACATTCAGGAGGGAGAGGTGGTGGCAACTTCCCAGAAGGGGTTTAGGGAATGTAACAATATGCTGCCTCTGTCATTCTGCCAGACAGAAATACCTTTAGCCTCACTTTTGAACCTGACTACACGTGCCCAATCTCCTGTTGGAGGATCAGTATGTCATAAATCTCAAGTCCTGAGATCTAGAAGCTATAAACTTTGTTTAGTTCAACAGCTGGGTTATGGGTTAATTCAAAAGTTATCCTCAATTTGCAACCCCAAACACGACTTCCTTTTCCACATCCTGCTGAATGTATTCGTTTTTTTCTTGCTCATTATCAGAGGCAGCTATCAAATGAAATCAAAATTGAAGACATTTGGTGTGCATGAGCATACCTTTCAGAGTCATATCTTTTTATAAAATGTGAAAATACAAAATGTTCTACAGCAATCACTTATAATCCCAGTGTACTTTCATAAACATTTTTTATTCATAATTTTCTTAAAAAAAAAAAAAACAAACCACATATCCTAGCCTTCACAACTAGTACACCTGGACCTATTTCTGGTCGTTATATAAGTGCTTTTTTTTTTTTAAAGTTGTAAGTCCCACATTGGAAAATTGTGATGTGTCTTGATAGTCACAAAGTAAAATTTCAATGTAACTTTCTATATAAGGGAATGTCCCCAAGTAGACGAGTCCTACTTGCAATATTCTTATTTTCCATGTCACCATGTTTCTTTGAGATTTACCCAAATTTGAGATGTTCTCAAGATAGACAATTATTCTTTAAATTAGAACACTGGGTAAAAATGATCAAGAGATAAAAAGAAAATGATTATTATTACTTTCCTCCAAATTTTGCAATCTTGCTTGTATCTCTAAAGAGAAAAGCTGCTATGATCACTCTGAGAAATATCTCATGCATAGATGTATCATTTCCTTATTGCTATTATAAATATTTCTCCTCTCAGTTTTGATTCATCTAATATAATTAATGATGGGTCACTGAACGTGATGATGGCTTAGTACAGGGCCCTGAGGGGCCACAGTGGATAAGCACAATGAAAAAGACTTGCCCCACTGCTGATAATTAGGTGTCCGCCTTAACTTCACTCCCTCCATCCAGAAGCAAAGATAATGCTTATTTTACAAAGATGTTTGGGGAAGAGGCCCAAATATCTCAGTGTCTTGATTACACTAGTTACTCAACACATGGGCATCATCACTATGATCAAGTGTCTGTGGGTGCAGTATTTTTGTACAATGTATGCTTTCCCCGTGCAACTCCCACCACCAGTTCACCCATGCAGCATCAGCATAGTCCCTGTGCTCTTCCCACCCTTGTCCTGTATCTCATTTAAATTTAAATATGTGTCATGATCCGTTTTGAATTTAAATATGCATAAATTCTAGACTATGAGCAGATTAACAGCAGTATCTAGCAGAATGCCTGGGACATAGTCGGTGCTCAATATATACTCGCCATATGAGTAGATAAATGAATTGACTTCAATGAATTTAACAGAGTAGTTTGGAGACAGTAGGGAAATTTCTTGATATGTCCTAAAGAATTTAATCTTGCACCTCCCTGGTGGTGCAATGGGTTAAGGCACAACACTATAAAGCTATGGCAGTCTCTGCAACACAAGTTTGATCCCTAGTTAGTGGGGTGACCCACATGGTGTGGTAATCCTCTCTTGATCTACACATTGTTCCCCTTAGCACTATATTTCAATACATCTGCCTTTTCTGCTCCCTACTCCGTCTCTGGTGAATTCTGTCACCCCCTGCCCTGTACCCCAGTTCTGTATGTATAAATTAATAATTCTTTAAAAAAATTAAAAAAAAAGAATTTGAATCTTTGAGCCACTTATAAAAGAACTAGAGATTTGTAGGTCTTAGAAAGTAATTTAGTGACTACAGAGGCCAACTGCCTCATTTTACCTTTATGGAATAACTTACATAAATTAGTGGTAAATCCAAGAGATGGTTTGAAGGGCAAAACAAGTTGTATACAAAACCATTCCTGTACATTATATACCTGAAGACATTAGTAAATACATCAATTTATGGAATGATGTGAAGACAGTGATTGCTACTTCAATAATAGAAATTTGTTTTTCTCAACTTATTTGTGTTTATTAACAATTTCTTTCAAATAAATCCCAAGGATTGTCCAGATAATTTTGTTATCAAGAAAACCATTTGTGTGGTATATTGTCAGAAAAAAAAGAAATGCAATCATGATTGAGAGGTTTGGAAAATCTTTTCAAAAATTTTTATTGCAAGAGGTTTGACATGTTAACAAACAAGATCACATGTTGTCTTTACAGTTGAGAAAAACCCCAACCCCCCTATAGGAATCAGGGCTCCTAGATTGTGTGTCTGTGAGTGTATGTGTGATGGTCTTGATTTGTTGACTACCTGTGTCCTTTGCTTGATGTCTGGCTTCCCTAACCTCACACAAAATTATCAGTTCAAGGTATCTAAGAAATAGGTCACAATTAAGCTGGCATGTGTCACTCTAAATAATTGGTCAGTGTTTAGAATCCCAGAGGAAATTTAATTTCAGTGAAAATTTTGAATTGTTTTAGTAACCTCTGGGCTTCATCAGTAGTAGTCATGAGGTTTGTAATATCTGAGCAAGTTCCCTTTCCAGTTTAACTTTGAAGACCACTAGTAAATGAGCCATCTAGAGCTTAGATTGATGATGAGTAGAATTGGTGTGGCACCCCAGACTAAAACTGCATTGTTTTAAAAATAAGAGATTAATGACTGAGTCTATTCTTGGTAGGGAATAAAAGACACTGGGGAAGTTACAAAATTCAGGCCATCAAAAGCATTTTAAGTCTTGCCAGCTTGAAACTACTACTAAAAGAGAGTTATAGCTACAGGTGGAAAATATTAAATTACTATTTTTGTACTTTTCTTTCTAATACCCTCAAAAGTTTTGGCAGAGACATGACTATAGGCTGAACTCTTAATGTTAAAAAAAAAAGATGAATTTAGGAAAGAAAATTGAATTCAGGATCTGTACTCACGAGTTGAGCTTGGCTGAGCAAATGTTAGTTTTTCAGTGAAATAACTTCTGTAAGTTGGAATTTAATTGATTTGATGGCTCTGAAGCTAATATCTTTGGGTGTCTTTTCTAAGGAATCTTTTGAAATGTCTATTTGCAGTAGAGATAAGAGGTTCACAGTGGATCTGGGGGGGGGGAAGGCATATCAAAAAGAGAAATTTCATTAGAAGATTCCCAATCTTTTCAGAATGTAATCTTGCACCATCTTCCATTACAGAACACTGAGTAAATAAAATGTTTCTCAAGCATGGCTGGTACACCCAACTTTGAATGTTAGAACTTTTTGCCAAAACACCCATTTACTTTCCTAGACTGGGAAAACTGAAGTAGCAAATGGATGCCACTTTTACAATCACAGAAGTGTCTTTTCAGTGTATGCTAAATGAAAAGAATTTAAAAGAAAAGAAACTTCCATTCACGTAAAACTCTCTTGTTAATACCCAGAGTTAAGAGCCCACTTGTAACATTTGGTGAGGTAAGGAGGGTGAAGTATCTCTGGCATTTAACTTTAGGTTGGTAAAACCACATGAACTCTATACTTGTATTATAACATATTTTTTTCCTTTCCTGGATTTTCAAGCCCTTCATTATTCCTTTAACCAGTAACCTTTGTGAGGCACGTCCCTCGGTATACGCAATACTACATGGTGTATTCTGTTCCTTATCTGCATGCTGTTTGCTTGCGCCTGCCTAGCGATTCTATCATCAGGGGAGATTGTATTTTTCCAACCTCAAAGAATGTATTTTATTAATGCCTTTTCAAATTCTTCTCACTCAGTGAACGATTCAGTAGAAAAATGCTCAGATTCAGGTGAAGGGAGTCATACCAAATGCTTGCCAGACCACAAAAACTTCAGCTGCCTGGGCTTAAGGCTGCTTTCAGTCACTTGAAAATTTGGGGATGAAAACACTGTTTGTAGTGAACTTGTAGAAATTCTGCAAATGGCGCAGGACACAGATTCAGCCTGTCACCCATTCAGTTGAAGAATCACTGAACAATCAGTCCACTTTAATGACTTTCATCATCATTGACTAAATTATTAAATCCTCTAATAATTTACAGACACTAGGATTAGAGTTTCTTTCCCTGGAGACATTACAGTTCTTCCCTGTTGATCCTATGGGGGTGGGCGGGAGGTTTGAGAAGGGGAGGGAAGTAATTTGCTTTGTCTTGCTTTTCTCTTCCTTCTGCTTTGGCCCTTACACCCTGTGTGAGCATGCATCAGAATCACAGGAGGCTTGTTAAACCTTGGCTTGCTGAACTCCCTTAAAAGTATTTCTGATTCAGAAGAACTAGGGTGGGGTTTGAGAATTTTTGTTTCCAAACAGTTCCCAGGTGGGGCAAGGCTGTTGGTTACTGTACTTCAAGAACTATTGTTCTAATCCACCACCAGTCCATTCCTAAAATATTTCACATTTCTTTTGTTTGCAAATAAGCTATTTCTATTCTTTTTTCCTTTTTTGAGACCAAAAATTTGCGATCATTTTATATGTGATGTTACATGTGTCAAAAATGCTTCCACCATTGGACACAATCCCTTTCCAAATAGATTCCCTTTTGCACTATTCCCTGTGCACGACAGTGAAATGACAACTTACCAGCGATACTTGTGACTCACACAAGCTCCAACGACAAGGAGGAATCCAGGTTGTGGTAGAACGCCAAGCAAGATACAGGCTTATTCTGTTATGTGATGGAACTCTTTGCTCCACTGCCATCATTTACTCATCAACCTTGCTTCCAGATATTGCTAGAGGTGTTCCCTGAAAAGTTGGAAAAAAGAAAGTTTCAGTTTTTCTAACAAGGATGCATTTATTATCTACACATCAGTTCTGCTTAGGCTGCTTGGGACCTTTCAAAGTAGATCATCCAAGTTGGTCATCACCAATAGGCCAGGGGTATAAATATAACCCCTGCTCAGTGCAGTATAAATGCCAAGGAAGGAGTTTATCTTGTTAAATTCCACCAAGGGCAAGTGACACAGCAGCTGCAGACCTGTCCATAGTGGCCTAGGGGGTACATGCCGGCACTTTGAGGATCCTGGCTCTATCCACACCCGTGGGAAAACCTTGCATGTGATCAGAGCTACAATTATAATGGGACTTGACAAAGCAATTGAGAGAGGCAGCTGCTTTTGCAATGTTCGGGACTCATTCAATGGATTTTCTTCCCCGTCTTCAGCGGCATTGGGCAGCTTGTTTGGTGACCAGCTACGTCGTTTGGCAGCAGGCTCAAGTGCTCGCAATTGCATAAAGCAAGGAGCACGACGAACAGCGATGTTCCAGTTTAAAAGGACAGCGCTGCTAACAAAGGTAGGCTTTTATTTGGGGTAGGATCTTTTCAACTGCACAAAATCTCGTGCCTGGCCACATGTCATTCACCACTGCCATGCTCCTGGCATCGGGTATATGCCTCCTGTCTTTTATTCTTGAATCCCAACAGGGTGGTGTGGAAAGGACTCAAGGTCAGAGTCTTGCCCTGAGTTTCCCCTTTCTTAGACTCACTCCCTGTCCCTTTACCTCTCTGTTTTTTCCTTACCATTTTCAGTCCCTATCCCCTCCACTTTAGGGACCTATGTGTTACTAAGATGATTATTTCTGACAAGTGGTTCCATTCTCTGAATGTAGCATTCATGTTTTTTTTTTTTTTTGAATGGGATAAGAATGAATGAATACGCATAGTTTTGCAGCTTTCACAAGATCAGCTCTGCCTTCCACACCAAAGGGAAGTAGCTGTCTACAAAATGTGGTGTAAATTCCCCTTCATTGCACTTGACACCGTTAATTGTATACATTAGAATGGCTGTTTGGTCAATATCTGTCTTCCTCATTAACACAGGCTACTCAGAAGACAATGGTTGTTTTGCTCACTTTTGGGTCTCTAATGCCTATCAAAGTGTCTGGTACATGGCACATACACAATAGTAATTCTCACGGGGAAGAAAAGAATGTACACCAAATGTACTTGTTGAGTCACGGGAAGTTCTTAACTGGTGTTGACGACATTGTGACATGCTGTTCTGCTTGGGAAAGGACTGTGCAGAAAGACCCAGTTTTATTAAAAAGAGTTTATTTTGAGTCATTCCAGTGATAGTATATGTTGGGTGCAATAAACAAACAACGTGTCACCCAATAGGAACAATATTAACTGTGATGAGTTATGCAAGCCTATAAGTTCTAGCATCATGTGTCTGGAATGAATATAGCCATTGCAGGAGCTTTTTACTAAGTTCCTCAAAAGTTTAGAAATGATCTGCTTTTACTTAGCAGGCTGTCAAGACTAAGTATCACAAGCCAGGTAACTTAATTAACCAATGTATTGTCCTACAGCGTGAGACCCAGACCAACGTGCAGGGCTGGTTCCCTGGAGGGCAGTAAGGGAGAGCGCTCTGCCTGCCTCTCTCTAGCTTCTGGTGGTTCCTGGCCATCTTTGACATTCCCTGGATTGTAGAAGCATCACCCTGATCTCTGTCTTCATGTTCACATGGCGTTCTTTCTGAATATGTGTGTCTTCTTATAAGGACACCAGTCCGATTGGATGGGGGCCCAGACTGCTCCAGTTTGACCTCATCTGAACTAATTACATCCAGGACTACCCTATTTCCCAATAAGGTGACTTTCTGAGGGACCGAGGGGTTAGGATTTCAACATGTGAATTTTGGATAGACACAATTCAGCCATAGCCATAAGTAAGAATGGAGCTATTGAATGATAACTGAAGTGCCCTACATCTGGAAGCACATCCCTGCTACCTCCTGTCAGCGGCAGGGTTCTGACCTTTTGCCAGTGCTGGGCTTGGGATAATCTTGTTTTTTGCCAGTGCTGGGCTTGGGATAATCTTGTCTTGGCAATTTACTCTGATTTAACTAGTTGAACCTGTTTCAGAGAGCCAGCCAACAGGTGGGTCTGCCAGCTGGCCTCACTCATTGTGCTATCTCCAGTGGCAGTTGGGGACACTGCCTGAGACAGTATAAGGAGACTTCTGATGTCTGCAGAAGCAAAACTCCTTCTCACCTGCACTCATGCAAGTGTCCTCTTCTCCGCCAGCATGAGAAGAACACAAGAGACTTCAGGGCAGTATCTGCTCATGGCGACTCAGAACCTGGACATGGTTGCTGAACACCATTGATCTGTGCTAACAGACGATTTCCTATGCAAAGAAAAAACAAGGGTGATGCAATACACTGGAGCCATCGACACAAATATTTTACTTCACCATAGTAAAAGGGGAAGGTGATGTTTGACTTCTGGCTAAATGTCCATGAGAAAGACCAATATTTAGTCCTGTCTCTGGCTTGTTATCAAGAGAACATGTTACATCACTTGCTTGTTGCTGCCAGGTGCTTAAAAAAGTAACTGGCAGAGGTACAGAGCTTCCCAAATCGTAATATTCAGAGAGAGTCAGTTTTCCCTGTCGATGTAGCCTGTTTTGTAGTGTGTACCCATCCAGAATATAGCCATTACCTTTGTTTTGGGACCAGCCATGGTGGCAGTAGGGATGACAGAGAAAGTGAGAGAGACAGAGATTGAGCAGAATTACAGCCAGGGGCCAGAACCAGGTCAATTGGGCTTTGTTCCACAAGAGTTAGTGGCAGGAAGTAGGATCTGATTGTGGTGAAGGAAGTGAGGAATTCAGATCAGGAGCAAAACCAGAGAGAAGTGAAATATACAAGGGTGGGGAATAAGTGACAAGCCTGTCAAAAGACAAGCATCAAAGCCCTGATTCTGATCCCTCTAGCTTGTGATCCCAAACAAGCCACCCCAGTCCTGTAGATCTTATTTTTCCTTGCCTGGAGGGTGAGGAAAATGGGATAACTCTATTCTAAGAGTTTTACAATAAAACTTCTATAAAACTGTCATTTCTCATTGTCATTAGTTACTTGAATGTGATTCCCTAATCTTCATGTTCTGTGTATTTAGTTTCACTGTCCGTTTGTCTCTTGTATTGTACTTATATATCATGTTGTAAATTTTACTTTCATGGTTTTAAAGTACCAGAGCCATCAACTACCCCCAAAAATAGTTCATGAAAAACAAGTGGCCAAATTATAAAAAAAAAAAAAAAGAAGTTTTTGCTGTGTTTCTGAAGCCTAAAAAAGATAAATACCAATGGCATAAAAGAAATTTGGACTTCATCCTTTCTAAAACACAAGAATAGCCAAAAATATCTGTGTTCTAAAGGGAGGCCCTTATAGTAGGGTTAGGGTTTTGCTTTCAGATCTTCACACTGTAATTCTGAGGAGAACTGGACATAAATAAATAAACATGGAGAGAGGTGGTTCCTGTGGACTTGAAGTCATGGACTATGTTCAAATCAATCAGAAGACATTTGCAGGTAGAGAAAGAGCCCACCCAGGAAGTGTGCAGATGAGTCAAGGTCAGGAATGAAGTGGGGTGAGGTCATATCTCCACTCAGAAGGCCTCGTAAAACTCTTCCAGGCAGCTTCCACTCATGTCGACACACCTTTCACTGTGGTTTTCATTTTGTTGGGGTAGTAAAAAGCCACACAGAATAGGGCTCAAGAGAACAGTCTTCCTGACATCCAGTGCTGGTTTAAGACATTGTGTCCATTTCTGACAACTGTTATTTGATTTTCCAAAATCCTGGTTTCCTTACTTGGCCCTTGGTGATGGGTATTCGTACTTATTTCAGTTTTTGTGTGTATGTGAAGATTCAATTTGATCACAAGTATCCAGTTCTCAGGAGAGTGGCACATAGTATGTGCTCAGTTATGAAGTCATGATTACTAATATAAAGTGACAATTATTATTATCCTTGCCTCCCTCTTGGAGAAACTGACGCCATGACAATAGTGGATTAGAACCTAATGACTTCCCCATCCTTGGAGAACACTTCTCTCCTTCAGCTGTGACTAATTTTAGGGTTCCTTGTACACAGAGCTAACATCACCCTATAGATCCAGATATGAAGAGCGAGAAAACAGCCCTGAGGTAATGGCTGGGTGTGGTGGCACTGCTGTCTCAGGAGCACCCAGTCCATGACAAGTCTGAACAACATGATCCTAGCTCTGGGCAGAAAACACTAAGCAAGGAAATGTTTGTTTTGTAAGCAGACAATTCAGACTTGTTTTTCAGGGCTTTCCATAACCCCAAACTTCTTACCTGCAGCCACAGCAGGAATGATTGCACATGGCACCCAGATATTGTGAGAAAATAAAGATGGAAACAAAGGAAAGGTAGTTTGTAACCTGAAGGTTAGGAGATAGAAACCTGGTAGCAAAAGAACATGAGCAAGAATGAGGAAAAATTGATTAGGGTAATGATGTTAAAGAGCTAACCCACCGGAGTCAATGCCTGAGCCCTCCTTGAGCAACTCCAGAGTACAATACTTGGTACTTAAGTTGCACTAATGGAACAATTGAGTGTTTAATTGTATTATGATTCTTGAACAGGAATTTCTGCCTTCAATATTTGATGTTGGGACCACTGACTTCATTGCATTGACCGCTTTTGACTCTTCCCTCAATGGGAGTTCTAAGAGCACCCATCTCATGAGATTCTGGAAGAATTAGATGAGTTGCTATAGGTAACAAATTCTCAGACTAGTCCCCAGCACATAGTGGGACTTCAAATGTGAGGTATTATGGATGGGAAGTCTTTTGCTTAGTTGGTGCTTATTTTTTGTCACTTTTTGCTCCATGATGGTTTCTCTCAAGCATGGCTCCTATGCCTTCCTAGCTCTCTCTCTTCTCATGAACTCTCTTAGTGTAAGATCCAATCAAAATCAAAAGAGTGGGTTTTATTTTCTAGGGCCCCTCCAGAGCTCACATTGATCACATGATTCCCAGAAGAGGAAATTGACAGAAAACCATCTCCAAGAGCAACTTGAGGAAAAAGTCATAGAGATGGCCTGAGGTAGCCATAAGTCAGTAGTTTCTGTGCGATAGAGAAAGAACAGGCAGCATCTGAAGATGGAGGCCAAGGGTAGGGATGAGACCCTGAGCACTGAGTGGCAGCCTGGCAACATGGCAGAGATGAGAATAGCTCTGAACCTGGAGAGCCAGCTCTGCCAGGTGCTGCTTGCCTTTCATAAGCATAAATCCACTTAGGTAACACTTGTACATGCCCTTCTGAATCCACAGCTTGTTCTTTACAAGGTGGCTTTTTGGCAAAATGTGTTCACTGGTCACACCCAACCTATTCTATATTTATTCTGAGTGCATAGGACTAATGAGATAATCATACCCCGAGGCTTAACTGGTTGAAATCTGTAAATCTCCTAAAAGTGTAATTACCTCTTCATAATCCTTCTTTCCAATATTGCGTAAATCTCATTAGTACATATTTTTTTATTATTCATGTTATGGAAAAAATTGCTTTTTGCTATTGAAAGAACAGCTGGCAGGGGAAGACCCAGGTGTCTTGTTTGCACTAATAACTTTATCTCTGTGGTCAAATAAAGGAATGAACCTTTCAAGTGTAAGAGGTTCACTGAGAGGGTTCTGTGCAGTCATTTGCTTTTACGTTGAGAACACTCTGTGAGGAGACACTGGCATCATGGGAGGCTGGAGCATGGTGGGGCGAGGGCTTGGCCAGTCTCAACTCTTATCTAAGAATGGTCCCCTAGAAAGACATGGGCCCATGAACCGTCATAGGAACAGGGGCCCCACAGAGATCGAATTTAACTGTTCAGACTAAGGATATAGTCAGGGCCCTGATACATCTCTCTGGGCTGGGAACCAACCAATTAAGATTATCTGTACATTAACGTGGGTGACTAGAGATTAGGATTTTTTTTCCCCAGAAGTTACTACAACGTGCTTTTGCTTAGGCAGAGGTGACATGAGAGTTAATGAAATTTTCACAATATCCTAGTTTGCTTGATCGGTTGTTTGATTCAGGACAAGTGATACACCTTCTTTGAAATGACTTTGTAAATTCCTTTGAAGTTTCCAATTTTGGGGGGTTGTTGCCTGATAAATAAAATTGCTTGAAACTTTGAAACTGCCCCTAACTTTGGGAAATATCTACCTATCGTGTGTGTGTGTGTGTGTGTGTGTGTGTGTGTGTGTGTGAGAGAGAGAGAGAGAGAGAGAGAGAGAGAGAGAGAGAGGAGAGAGAGAGAGAGAGAGAAAACTCATTCCTGCATACTTTCCCTTTAAGGCAGTCAAAAGAACACTATCAGAAAAGCAGAAAATGAGGACTTTTTTTCTGTCAATGATATCATCAGGATGCTCTGGCTCTGGTGGGTGAGCTCTTGCCTTCTCTCGTCCTCAGACTCCGTGACCTCTCTGTTACTAACATGTCAGCTATCTGTGGAAGCAGCAAGCCACAGCCTCCATTTTGAGAGGACAAGATTGTGGTCTGTTTGGCCAAGCAGTCAAAGGGATTGAGAAGCAAGGTAATGGGGAGGATCACTTGCTAATGGGGTAAAGAAGGAGAAAGCAAGATTACTGAAAAAGGGTTTATTCTTTGTTCTCTGAACATCCTCACTGGCCCTTTGTAAGGAGTAAGACTAAAAGCAGACGCTGGCTTTGTCTCTCCTGCTTCATCTCAACTTCTCCAGGAGGATGCAGAACCTTTATAATTTCTCTTCTGATTTTCTCTTATAGGGCATCACTCTGTGTCCTTTTATGCTAAAATAAGTCCATTTAAACTGAGTCTAAGTTTGCATTTTAGGCCATGTTTTCCTGTGTTAGACATATTGGTGAAACTCACAGTTTTGTAAGCTTCCAAGTTCTCCGTTTCCAAAAGCTTCAAGTCTGGTAGGTTAGATAATTGTCTGGATAATAACTTAAAATTTCACTTCTCTCCCTGGGCATTTAATATGCTTTGTTTAGATCTGGCTTATATTCAGTAATACAGTAGTAGCACATAACAAATCTTGAAGATACACAACAATCTTTCTCTATGACAATTTATCTTCAAGTATCTTAATGACATTTAGACCTTCTACCTGAATGTACCATAGCTGCTAAATGGAGTGTGCTGATCTCTATCAGATGCAACAGAAGCCACCTTTATTTTTCACTCCTTTCTTTCTAAGCCATTGTCTCTCTAGACAACTTATTTGGGTAAAAAACCTTTTACACTGCTCCAGGAGAGCTGTTTCCCTTGTGCTGGCGGCCACTTGCAGTATTTGAGAAACATTGATGTGTCCCCGTCTCTGTCATCAGCGGAAGCACCATTTGCTCTTAAAAAAGCCCAGAGGCGCATCCTATAGGAGTGTCAGTAGCTCTCTGCCTGGAGTCTTGAATCAGATCCTGTATCTCACAGTGTCTAAAGGGATACCAAAAGGCTCCTCCTAAGATGACTTACATGAAGTAAGAAGAAAGTTCCCTCCCCTTAATTCTTGCCATGGCAGGAAAGAAGCCCATAGAGAATAAAATGTGCAGAATTCCATAAGTCCCTCCAAAGAATGGTCTCTCTCCTGGCTCCTTAATCCATACTCTTTTTATTTCTCAGAGGAAGTGTGTTAGACTAAGATGGCAAGACTGCTTTTGGTCCATCTCTTTTGCAAATGTTCTCCATGGGCTGACATTCTGATTTATGCATGTATATAGGGTCTAATAATATATTATTACTACATAAGCTGAAGGCTCCTTAAAGCTGAAGGCACTGTTAGTCATTTCTGTATTCCTTATAATCCTAGCTCAGTGCCCCATACAGTAGGTGCTCAATCTATGCGTGATGATGAACGAACGAGTGAGTGAGAGCGAGCTTCGTCACTGTCTGCCTGCCCTCATGAAGAAGAGTGATCAGTTTCTGTTCAACGGTGCCCACTTTCCAGTTACCCTTCTGCATTCTGCTTCTCCTGTAAGTACTGTTATTAAACTTCTAAATACTTAACAGAAGGCTGGTTTTTGGCAGTGACTGAACCCCTTTTGTCTTCTGTCCCGTGAATATCCTAACCACTTTGTCACTTTGATCTAGGGGGCATTTCATCCTCAGAAATGCAAAGGAGTTGGCCACTGCACAAAATGTTTCCCATTTCCTATTGCTGTAAAATCCACTGGTCTTGAGTCTTTGCCCGCCCCTTTCATGACAATGTGTAAGCCACTAAATTGCACTTACTGGTTGTGGCCATGCCATCAAAAAATCGTGCATGCCATGTAGATTTGAGGCTTGCTCCACTAAAGAGTCCACAATGGCTTTACTGTAACTGGGTTAACTAGAACTTGGCAAACAGCTATGCAAGGACGGTGATACCAAGCTCCCTCCCCCCTTCCAGGATGCTG
This sequence comes from Condylura cristata, assembly GCF_000260355.1. NCBI lineage: Eukaryota > Metazoa > Chordata > Mammalia > Eulipotyphla > Talpidae > Condylura > Condylura cristata. The sequence goes on from NW_004567114.1 coordinate 16,477,975, forward strand.
GCCTGATCTTCTTGTATTTGTGCAACTGGCCCATCCAGAGACTCACTCACGCAGGGAGGAGGGTCTTGGTCAGGGCGAATCTCTGGGTCAGGTTATCCTTTGGGGACTCTTTTCACACAGCTTCTCTTCCTGCAATGCGAAGTAGGTTAGAGGATAGCTTGTTTCCTTTTGCTATTTGAAATACAGCATTTAGGGTCATGCTCTGAATAATTTGTGCTTGTTTGAAATGACTGTCGTCCTCTTGAATCCGTAACAAAGAGCTACATTTAAATTAAATTCAGCCAAGCAAGAGCCTCACCACAAAAATCAATGGGGCCAGGCATTTTTCAAAGAGTTATTTTGATTTTTGTATCTGTAATATCCTAGGGCATAAATCAGCAGAGATATCCTAGGATCTGAAGAGACCTGGGCCATAGTTCATGCTGCTTTATAAGTATTTGGTATGATTTGGGATGGAAGTGAAAAGGTAAAATAAAATATTAGATGCAATCAACTTTAATATCGCTTATTTTTATGCCTGGCAATCTTTATTCTTCCTCCATTTCTTACTATAATATTTCAAGTATGGATTTTGTTTCATTTATTTATTAAATCTGTAAGATCTCAAGAAATCCAACTCAGGTCAAATATAGTTTTTAAAAGTTATTTCATAGAAGTGGACTTCAACAAATACCTTGCTGCAGTCTTATGAAATGTAGGATGGATTGTAAGCAGCAATATGGTGGTCTTGTGTGCTGGGGACAGGACTTGTTAACATTCAATTTATTTTTTGGAGCAGTTATAGGTTCACAGCAAAATTGAGAAGGAGCTAAAGAAATTTTCCAAGGACCTGTAACCCCTCACGTATATAAGCTCTCTCATCAGAGAAACATATCCATTTTGAAAATACTGTCGCCACAACATGACACAAGTTAAACTCCTCGTCAGTACTCAAAGAATCCACTCTTTCCTGGAATGCATCCATGCAGTCACATTTTCTAGTTCTTGGAGACCAAAAACTTGTCATTCCTTTGCTTATTAGAAATATACCAGACACACAAAGTATGAGAGGTGCCAAACTTTGTCTTTTAAAGTCAAGAAAGTGAGACCTATCCGTTATTTAATAATTTGCCTGCGGTTGCTCTGTTCCAATTAGGCTTAATTCTGTCTAATAAACCTAACGAGTAGGTTAATTATTAATACACTCTGAAAAATTAAGCTCTTCATATGCACTCACCTTGTCTGTATCACAGGCAATATTGTTGCTTTATCATTGTAGAAACATGTTCTTCTTTGCTGTAGTTTGCATTAGAAGCAAAGAGAAGGTCCTCACCGTCAGTCCCTGTGGTTGATTGGAGCAGCCAGCCTACCTGGTGTTTGCATCACCTGGAACAGAGTACCTGTTTTATGCTTGTTGCTTTTACCGTGGCCTTTTGCATGGTGTAGCATTACCCCAATATTCCTTTCACTACGACCACAAAGGAACTATATCTCATTTTCTCTCTCTTTCTCTTCATTCTTTCTTTGGGCCTCTCTGCATCCTCACCAGTTCATGTCTCTTCCTGCAAAGTGGTCTAAAACAAAGGCTATGTCACAGGTAATTAATACATGTTTTGTATTCTTCAGGTTTTGAGGCTTGGCCAAAAGAGATGTGAAATATTATAATTTCCTCTTAGTTCAAACATAAAATTTATCCTGAATCCCCTCTCTTTGCCAAGGACAATTCCTTTCTACCAATATCAACTCCACTCAAGCTCCCTTCTGTTTTTGCTAATGGATCAACTATCAAAATTTTCAGACTTTAATATTGTTAAAGTCAGCAAGGTTAACTTCTTAAATTTCATCTCTCCAAAGGACTGCCATCCTGAACCCTTCCACGGGTATTCTAATGAGTTCAGTGGGTCTGAGGTGCTGCTTGGGCACCATGGCACAGAGGTGACACTGTCAAATACTCTTCCAATTACCCTTCTAGATTCCAGTTACTTTCTATGGCTTGGCAACTTTGGTACTCTACGTATGGGAAGGGACATTTGCTGTCACTTCAGCAAAACTGTAAGTGGTAAATGGGAGAATAATTGAAAAACAAATGCTTTTTTTTTTTTTCCTCCTGATAAACATTTGGATTCTAGAGAACTTTCCCCATCTACCATGTTGCAGAATATATAGCCATTGTTCACTTTTACTGAGAAAACTTAGGAATGAGAGAAGCTGGTTAACTCCTTCCAGAGTTACAACCTGTTCCCATCCCCCACACTTTTTTTTTTTTAAGATTTATTTATTTATTCATACAGAACTGGGGTACAGGCCATAGGCTCAGGGGCGGTGAGAGGCTTCACCAGAGACAGAGTGGGGAGCAGAACAGGCAGACCGACGAAGTACACTGCTGAGGGGAGCAGCGGGCGTGCCAGGAGAGGTCTGGCTCGCCATGTGGTCTCCTCCTGGGCAGGCGGCAGGCGGGAATCGAACTCATGCGGAAGTGGCTTCAGATTCTCAGTGCTGCGCTTTAACCCGCTGCGCCACCAGGGAGGGCCATCCCCCACACTTTTAATATTCTATCCAGAGTGACTCTAATGTGGCCAGGGAGGTTATGATCTGTGGACCCAGGCTCTTGCCACTGGCTGCCAAAATGCTTCAACCCTGACCTCAAAGAACCCTGTCTTTGATGAGACCACTGTCACTGAAATATAATTCAGATTTTTATTCTGAACATTCTGAATTTAGAAATAACTTCCCTTTGACTATTAAAAGATTTATGGAATTCAGTGGTATATTTTTGCATGTTAAAATGTTCACATTCATTCCAATGAAATAGTTAAAATACAGTCATTTCTGTGTCACAATAATGGAAAGTTCTAACAACCATTTACTTTGATAATGCTCAATTCATAGGGCAGAATTCTATTAACTTTGAAAAAGAATCAGTGACTGAGCTTATGTAGAGAATTCTTGCATTTTGCATTGCAGTCCCATCTGGTATTCTGACTGTGCCTGTATGTGTGGATTCTATTTGAAAATGGAAATTTAAGCTCAAGACACAGCCTGACATCGGGGGGAAGGGGTGCCCCAGGAAAATGGACTAAGCTATGAAGTATCAACCTCTTGACCAGCCCACCCACAGTGTGGGTTGGAGGGGTGGGAGTAGGTACTATTCTAAACAGACGGGGAAGGTGTCCAGCTAAGCAGGCACAAATAAGCTATTTGTAGACTTTGACAATTCAGCTACAAGTCAAGTGCCCAAGTTGTCCAGCAAGGCAGGATCTTGACAGCAGCTCCAAGTGAATGATGGGGGCTTAGCATGATGCCAGCCTTGAGTGAGCTAGAAAAATTAAGGAAAGATCCCTCTTTAACAGTATTAACTGGAGTGGGAGTAGGTCACCTGGAGTCAAAGTAGTTTTCAGGGAACAAAGGAGAATTCCAAGCACTAAATAGAACACAGAAGGTCACATAACTGGAGCACTAATTTAGTGTTGATTTATGTGATCACTGAAATAAAATCACTACATTTCCCTAAAGATAGGTTGGGTCCCTTCTCTGGACTTGAAACTTACCTGTGGCTTCCCATTGCAAACTCATACATCAGATGGTGCCCTGCATGACCTGGCCCTGATAACGCCCAGCCTTGTCAATTTACTCAGTCATGCTGCTTTCCCACTCTTTCTTGGTCAGGTTGAGCTTCCCCTGGTCTCTGGCTCTTTGCACATATAGGTTTCTCTGTTTTCTCGAAATCTTGACTGTCTTTTTTTCACATTCAAGAGCTAGCTAAAACACTTTTCATTTTTTCTTCTATGGTTGTTCACTGCTGTATTTATATAAACAAACAATGCCTAAAACTTAGGATAAATAACCCTAAATGTTTGCTGATTGACTGACTAAAAGTAGATCAAACTTTAGAAAAGGATAGAAGGCTAGAAGTGTTGCAGAGACTAGAGAAATGTGGGAAGTTGGTGGAAATGTATAAGCGTAAGCAATCCTTGTAGTTCTCTACAATTCAGAATCCTCAACCATAAAATGGAAGCATTCTCATGAATGGATTTTGCAAGGTTACACTGAGGAATCATTCATTCAAAAAATAAGTGCTTTGTAAATTCAAAATCGTTGATTACAGATTATGATACCTGATAGTCCAAACATGGGGCTAACAGGGTTAATACTTTTGTAGACTATGACTTCTATTATCACTTTGCTTAGAAAAAAATGTCTAAAGCTTGAGTCAAGAGACACTCAGTTGTTAGTGGTCTAGATATCATTAGCAGCCCAAAGTGAAAAAAAAAATCCAATTTCTAAAGTTCTTTGAGTTGATGATTATTATAATTATGTTTTCTTTCCTCAAAACATTTACAAAATCAGTGCTGGAGGTTTCTAACACAAATGGTTCCAGTACATTAGACCTTCCAATTGAGTGATTTCTACTGCTGGTTTTCATGCTTTGTTCATTACTCCCATTTGTATTAATTTTCAATTAAAGACATGATATCAACACTTACTAAAATGTACATTTCAATAATAAAAATTCACAAAAGACTTAGCCATTTCCCATCTTGTTCTCTCTCATCTCACAATTACATAGATTTAATCAGTAGCCTTGATTGCTGAATGAAAAATTTACTATATTGTGAATAACACTGGAATTTTACTAGAGTGATAGAGCCTAACAAGTTGTGGTTTACTGAAAGAAGCTTGGCAACAACAAAATTCCACCTGAGAACATCTAGTTCCTCCTGTGCTATTGTTCTTTGTGTCTGTCAAAAAGTAGACTGAACTTTTGTGGTTCTGACTTCTCAGAACTGTGATCTGATTAAGTGCTTCCCAAAAGCCAGGCTGGGGATCCCGACTGGTTCATGGCCAAGGGAAAAATATGTAAAGACAAGGCAATGAGTTTTTGTGAGGCTATTTTTCCCAATTGAAAGAGATTTTCTTTATATGAAGATGATATTGCTTTTATTATTTGGGGGAGATTATTTTATGAAATTATGATGACCTGGTAGTTTAATAATTTTTGACCGCCTAAACTATAGAAATCTTTCATTAAAAGTTTCAAGTTTATTTAATAAAAGATCATCTCTTATTTTTCTTAAAATCATATAAATCTTTTGTCTTTTGCTAAAGATTTCTGTGGAGAAGGACATGATGAACCCATGTATGAGTTCTGCAATTAGGAACTTATCAGTCCTATTTTTGTCTGCATTTGTCACTCAACCTCTGCATATTTTTTATTTCAACAAAGCCATCATAGATTTCCCATCATGAATCTCAGTATTTAACCTTTGAAAATAGGAATTATTTTCTTAAATTCAGTTTGGAATTTTAGTGGTAATAAAATCCCAAGTAGTTACCACTTCCAGTATGTGTCCTAAGAAAGAAAAGCATATATCCATACACAAAATTGCACTTGCTTAAGCTTGCTTAAGTGTTAGCCAGTTTTCTCCTTTAAGTTCATGGTTTCCTCCTGTCCATACTTCAGTCTTTTAAATTACGTTCTAAGTCCAGATCACTTACAAAGCTGAGCACGGGGATATAATGCTTTACCTTTGTAGTCTGAGTCTGTTCAGGCTGCTCTGAAAATTCCAGAGTGGGTGGTTTAAAAACAACAGATTGTGGGCTTCCTGGTGGCTCAGTAGTTAAAGTCTCAGTGCCATCAAGCTATCGCCAGCCACCACCATTAGTTCAATCTCCAGCCAGGGAGCTGATCCACGTGGTGCAGCAGACCTCTCCTGTCTCACCCACTGCTCCCCTCCACTGTTTATTTCAGTAGATCTGTCTGTTTTGTTCCCCACTCTGTCTCTGGGGAGTCCTCTCAACCCTTGCACTTTTGGTCTACCTCCCTGTTCTTGTATGCCTAAATAAATAAAAATTACTATCTTTAAAAAACAACAGATATTTACTTCCCATAGTTCTGGAGGCCAAAAAAATCTAAGCCCAAGGTGCAGACATCAAGGTGGCAGGTGAGCACTTACTTCCTGGTGCATTGATTGCAATTTTCTTGCATTTTCATCAGGCAGTGAGATTCCAGGGTAAATATATAACCAGCCACCTTTGAAACTGAGTATGCAATTCTGCTGGAAAAAAATCCCATCTGATCTTTCAGGCACCACCTCCATTTGGTACTGGTGGATATTGCTATTTTGTATTGAGTTTTCTCTTTCTATGAAATAAACTCAAATAGTCACTTAAAATATAATGAATGTTATAATGATAATGGTAACTAGAGAGTGCAATTGTTTGGGATTCTGAAGCTCTTTGCTTGTGTTTTATTCTCATGACTTTTTATTTTGTCCCAGGCAAAGAAAGACTAGATACCAGGCATGTGAATGGCTGTGTTGGGGGAGATTGGAAGGAGAGAGCAGAGCTCAAGTCACACTACAGCAGGCAAGGAAAGCATTGCCACTCTGTTCTCTCTAAACCTGCAGTACAGAGGCAGGCTATGTGGGAGATTGTAAAGGGAAATCTGCTTAATAGGAGAGCAACGAGGTGGACAATCTTTGCTATCCTTATATTAACATATGTGCACCTCACAAAATGCATTTTGAAAATGCTGGCAGGCACATTTTTTTTAAAAAGATAAAACTGGAGAGTGCAGTTTTTTAGCAGCTGAAGATTTTGAATTGTACGATAGATTAGCTAGAAGTTTCAAAAAGCCCTTCCTGAGTCAGCTAAATAGTGAAATGAAGTTTCCCAAAGTTGGTTTAGCCCTGGTGGGTAACATAATAACTCAGGAAGAGTTGATTCAATCCATTTAGGGGCTAGAATAAATGTTTTGATTCTTCCTTATTTACCCAGAATACCTAAGGGGCCTGCTATAATTAAAAATACATTGTTATACTTGAAAAGTCTCTTAGCTCAGAAAACTCTGGTCCTGGAGGTAAAAGATCTCACAATGTGGTTTAAACAAAAGTAAATGGGACATTTCAGCAGCTCTATAAAACCAAATGTCCTGCCTACGAGGCAGCATCTCTGAGTCACTGTTGCAAAGGATGGGATGTATTTGCTTCATGACTATCATCTGCATGTTGTATGTGCTTGGGCTCAGCCATGCCGCCTTGCTCCCAAAGATCATTATTGAAATCTTAGTGTCTAATACCTCATAATGTAGTTGTATTTGCTGTGAGTATTCTTTTTTCCTCTCTCCTTCCCTCCCTCCCTTCCTTTTGTGAGAAAAAAAAAAAGCTAATATAAAAAAATTGTTTTCTATTATCATTTTTATAATTATTTACTAATTTTCAAAATCCAGGTTACATTGTTTACAATACTGTCCATGATTCGGAGATATAAGTTCACATCCCTTCAGATGTGGCAGACACTTTTTTTAAGAATAAAAACTGAAAAATGCAGTTTTTTAGCAACTAACAATTTTTATTGTTCTATAGATTAGCTAGAAGACACTGCAACCACCTCCAAGGGCTTCATAGTCCTTTGCCCTACAGCATCGTGCCCCTCCTCTCCTTTATTTCTCACCTCTGTCTCTCTCCCCCTCTAGCAGTCTCAACTCTACAGTCGTATTTCTAGGCTTTATTTTGCCAGTTCCACCACCCCATATTCCACATATGAATGAAGTCATACAGACTTTCCCTTTCTGATTTATTTCACTTAGCATAATCTCCTCAGTTCCATTCATTTTGTCACAAATCATAGAGGTCCTTTTTTATAGCTGAGTAGTATTCCACAGTGTATGTATACTACATTTTCCTGATAATATTATTCTGTCTTTGGTATTTTAGGTTATTTCCTTATCTTGGCTATTATAAATAGTGCTTCAGTGAACAAAGGAATTCATAGGTCTCTCCAAATTAGTGTTTCTGCATTCTTCAGGAAAATATCTAATTGTGGAATTGCTAGATCATGTGATAGGTCTGTTTTTCACATATTGAGAATCCTCCGTACTATTTTTCATAGGGTTGGACAAGTCTACATTCCCACAAACAGTATATATTTATCTCACACCTTCGCCAACATTTTTTGCTTCTGTGTATATGTGTGTGCAGGGGGGAGGGGTGTGTGTGTATACCATTCTGCTGGGATGAGGCATTATCTCATTTGCTTTTCATTTACATTTCCTGGTGACAAGTAATAGTGAACCCCATCAAAAAATGGGCAGAAACACTAAACAGAATCTTCACCAAATAATGCCTACAGAAGCCAAGAGGCACAAGAAAAAATATTCCACATCATTTATCACCAAGTAGGGTCTTTAAGGGGTAATTAAAATTGAAATGAGGTCTTTAGGTTGTACCATAATCCTGTAGGAGTGGTATCCCTCTAAGAGAATTTTGGACATGGGCTGCTAGACAAGACAATGAGATAAATCAGAGAGAGAAAACACAATCACCTGTTCTAGGTCAGATTTGAAAATATTCCCAATCTCTTGAAAGAACACCCCCAAGGGTGACAACCCTCTTAACACTCCATGAGTAGCTTAGATCTCCCACTAGATGGTGCTAGAGCCTACTTCTGAGCTGAGACACTATGGTGCCAGGCTCTATTGGCGGGTTGACCATAACTTATTTGGGGTTAACATTTCTTTCACATTGTGGTTCATGTTCCTCTACTTATAAATGTGAAGAAAGTCTGTAAAGCACCAAAGTGAAAGTCATCCACCATATTGTCATGGCAGGAAATGCACATCATGGTCATATCTTACCCAGTGAGTGTAGGACATGTTTTATTGATGGAGAGGTCTTTTATACACTAATTCATAGCTGAATGCATGAAGAACAGGGACTTAAGATTGTTCTATATTTAGTTCTCTAGTGATTGATTCACTCTGGGGAGAGGCATATAACTGCTCTCTGCCCTAGTTTTTCCATTTATAAAATGGAAATAAAATATGGCACACTTACTTCAAAGGGCACTTGGAAGATGAATGAGGTAGTGTCTTTTAAAATACTTTGTGGTTGTTGAAGAAATAGAGTTATATACTCTTTGCAAATAGTGCAAGAATGATGAGGCCTACAACTTGACTTTGACCCATCAATGTTTATTTGAATCTTTTACCCACTTGGCCACAGATTATCCGCAAGTACTTTTACTGCTGTTTTCCTCACTAAGATAAAAGGGCATCCACATGATGGAAATGGCCATTTGGGGAATAGATTAATAGGTGCCTTTCAGTTTCTCAATGGAGGAATTTGTTTTGGTCTCCAGAGTCATTTTATCTCTATTTTTTTCTTCAAACTCAAATTGCTAAGGGTAACATTTGGGATAAGCTTTTTGGATAGTCTCTTATTCATAGTCAGTGGGAAAACTTTCCACTCTCCTTTGTTTCAACCTATTTTCCGGATGTTTTTAGTAAGGCACCTTGGGAAATATATTGGGAGTGAAAGACCAAGAATATTTTAGATACATCTGATTTGGTAGGTTTGAAATATACTACAGACTGAATTATGGTTACTCAAAATTCCTTTATTGAAGTCTTAACTCCCAATGTGAATAAGTTTGGGGATAGGATAGGGTGTTAGGGGGTAAGTAAGATCAAATGACATTATAAAGTAGGGCCCTGCTAAAATAGGATTCTATCTTTATAAGAAGGGCTACCCAGAGAGCTGGTACTCCTATGCCTTCTGCACACTATAGTGATCTGAGTGCGCAGCGTGAGATGGAGGCCTCTTATAAGCCAGGAAGAAATCCCTCACCAGCCTCAAAATTGTGAGAATAAAGTTGACTAATCCACTTCATCTATGTTATTTTGTTATGGACTCCCAGCTGATGAAATCAAAATACTTACCTTATAGTACTAAGAAAGAGGTTGGCTATAAAGGGCTTTGATGTTTTATTTTAAGTTTTGTTGCTCATACTGTCTAACGAATCACTCTTCCATTGTTGTGCAAAAGCAGCCATTAGAAGTTTGTCAAAAACTGAAGGAGGCTGTGTTATAATAAAACTTTATTTACAAAACCAGAGTGAGTCATCTTTGGTCACAAGACATAGCTTGCTGACCTTTACCTTCAGAAATACACAGAAAAGAACAGATATATTTAGGTGTATTTTTCAGAAACATATCTGCATTATTATTAAACACAAAACAACATCTTAATTATTTTCCCTTTCTTTCTCCCATGCTGCCAAGCACTTTGCTAGCTTTCTCGTTTTCCTACTCATGGGCTATAATTATTTAAAAATATTGCCTCATTGCCTCTCTGGCTTCCCAAGGACTGCCAAAGTTTTCTACTTGATTGTTTATCTAAAACCACAACCACCATTTACAGGGCATTTACTATGTCCCAGGCACCAAGCCAACTATTTTCCAAATATAATCTCATTTAATTGTTAGAATATTCCTATAAGATGGGTATTATTATGTCTACTTTGCCAACAAGGACAACCAGGTACAATTAAGTTAAGCAAATAGGCCCATAATTGAATCATCATCAACCAAACAGCAGAAGTTGGTTTGGGACCTAAGTAAATGAGAATCCAGAACCCACAATTTTTATTCTCAACGCTCTGTAATACATACACTTTCCAAGTGCTCTTTTCTTTCCTTATATCTTCATAATACAAACATATAATCTGCATATAACTCCTACCCCTCCAAAAGAACTTATGAACACTGAAGATAGAATTTACCTTCATGCAGAGAATCTGGGGATTTAATTTTTGTGAATGTTGTGCGATCTTGTACATGCTTTGATCTTCAATGAGTTGAATTTGGGCTTGTCAACTCTGTGTCACTATGCTTTTGTCTATGTCTTTTTTTTTATTTTTTAAGATTTATTTATTTGTGCATACAGAACTGGGGTACAGGCCAGAGGCTCAGGGGTTGGCAAGAGGCTTCACCAGAGACATAGTAGGGAGCAGAACAGGCAGATCGACCAAGTACACTGCTGAGGGGAGCAGCGGGCTTGTCAGGAGAGGTCTGCCACGCCATGTGGTCACCTCCGGGGTAAGTGGGAATTGAACTCATGTGGAAGAGGCTTTAGCTTCTCAGTGCTGTGCTTTAACCCGCTGCGCCACCAGGGAGGGCCCTGTCTATGTCTTTTATTAAGATCATCAACTGGTAGAAAACAAGTTTCGCTTTTCTTAACCCGTAGGGGAACTTCCATACTACTGTCTCTGAAAACAGAAAGACCATGGGCTTCATGGCCAAGCAGAATTTGTTTAGACTTTAACTTACTTCACATGTTACATAACCTCTTGAGACTTTATCGTTATCTTTAAATGTGCTAGTAATATATCCCTGCCAGGGTGATTAACGTTAGAACTAATGTTTGTCAAGTACATAGGTAGTAGCCTGGTGTCTGGGGACTAATAGGCACTTAATGCTAAACTGCTGATAGCATTGATCATATGAGTAGTATTTTCTAAAAGGATATAAACTTATCCATTGGGGAAAAAAAGGTGGTTATTTTATTCAAGAGATGTGAATTGAGGACCCTCCCTGGTGGCACAACAATTGAAGCTCAGCATCATGAAGCTTTCTGCAGCTGCTTTGGCATGAGTCAATCCCTGGTAGGGAGCTGACCCACATGGCATAGCAGAAGTCTCATGTCCTACTCATGATTCCCCTCAGCAGTGTACTTCATCAGTCTGCCTGTTCTGTTCCATGCTTTGCCTCTGGTGAATCCTTCCAGCACTCCTGTACCTCTGGCCTGTACCCCAGTTTTCTATGCATAAATAAATAAATCTTTAAAAAAGAAAGAGATATGAATTGGAACCACATGTATGTATTTTTGAGACTGAACATTATTGTATGTTTAAGAAAAGTTTCTCATTTGGAATAAAAATGACATTGTAGAAGTCCTTGATATGACTGTGAGATTTTTCAGAACTGTTTGCTGTTAGAGGAAAGTGAGACACATGGCTTAGATTTATCTTTGAAATACACAATTTAACTTTTAAATGAAGGGGAAAAGTGCTCAGGGCAAAATGTGTTTCTTTCTTTTTTTTTAAATACTTAACACAATGAACACCCACTCTTTCCAATAAGGACTTGGTATATACTTGGGCTAACAGATCAGGGCAAGAATGCATAAATTAACTGAGTTCTTGTTTAATTGTATTTATTATTTAAGTCATCATGTCAGGTCAGCAACTCTGAGGATCAGAAATTGCAGACCTCCAGGAAGTTGACTAAAACAAGCTAATGAAACAATCTGGATTTTCTGAGCTAAACTGTCTGGGATTTACGAACTAGCAAGGAGTAAGTGGGATCCTCTCTTTTTGTGGGTTATCTGTGGAGTATAAAGGGGTTTCCCATCTTCCCCCCTAGTTTATTGCCTTTCTCTATTCTAAGTTGGTGTTTTCTCATAAAATACTGAAATTTTGATGCTTATTACAACTACACATGATTCAGTAGATAAGTCTAGGAGGAAAAACTCTGAGACTGCATTATTAAGGTAGCTATATCTGATTTAAGGTTTAGAATATTTGATAACCCTGATACCATAATAAATAGATATATCTCAGGTAGTGGTGACTATGAAATAGAATTATGGGCTGACTACTGTGCAAACAATAGGAATGATGGAGTGATAATATCAAAGACAATATTTTGTCCCTGACATAGGGTTTCCTGACTTACTGGTAATCCAGTGATGGAGCTTTGACTCCCCAACTCATTTGGAGCATAACTAGAAATAAATGAATTACTTTGAACCTGAGGGTCCATGTATCTGCAATGAAGAGCTTTGGAAGAGAATCACTCATTAGTAAATTTATTGTAAATTATTTACAATTTATCACGATCTCTATCTCCATCTGGAGGCTTCCAGCTTTCCCTCTACTTCTTCCTTCTCAGTGCCCAAGCCTCTTTTGATCTATTGAGTTACCTAAATAAATGACTACAGAGATGTCTTTAACCTCTTATCTTTTCTTCTTCCACTAGTGACCAGTAGCTTTCTTTTTCTCAGAGCCAAACATCTTGAAAGGATGATCCCCACTGGTTGTATGTATTTGTATCTCTACTTGCCAATCCACTGTGGTCTGGTTTACCAACAACCTATTAACGACTGAATTAGGTGGATGCTTTCAAGTATTTTACATCTATGACTCGCCATGGCATTTGGTTCTGCTGCCATACCTTTCCTCATCTGTACAAGCTATACAAGCTACATGCTCCTTTCCTTTGACTTCTGCCCCCCCCCAGCAGCTTTCATATACTCCACTTTCTCTCCATGTTCTCCATTTATGAGGGTTTCTTTTTTCAAATTGTCCTTTCACTGGCTTATGCATTGCCTTGGCTTCAATGGATGTGCTTATTATGCTCATGAACTTCTGAGCCCCAACCCAGTATTTCCAATGGCCAGATATCAACATTTCATATTTCACTGGCATGGCACATTTAATGTGGCATGAATACCTGTTACTCCTATGACAGCAGAGGCTAAAAACAAGGACATTTTTTTCCTGTCAACCAAGAAGATGATAAAGGAAGCAAGAGATAAACCCTCAGATTAAATCTCTTCTTCCTCAGATAAATATTTTCTGAATGCAGACATAGGAACCTTTTGTAATTACAATGATTGATTTTTGAAAGGTAAATATGTTGGTTATAACTGAAGTTGTCCAGTATCCGCTTTGTCTCACCATCTTTCTTTACAAGATATATTCCCTTAGCCTTACAGCTTAGTGATTACTCCAGGACATAACATGCTGGTGATATTCTCTATGCATTCTTGGTTTACAGAATTTTGGATCCGTCTCTCTTTTGTCCTACACAAAATCAGTGCTGTGGTTATTGTTATGTTTGACATAGTTTAAGCTCATGGGGCAGTTTCCCAAGAGATATTAGGTGACAGTGCATTCTACCTTCATGAACTGTCTGCTAACAAGCAAAGGACTTTAACAGAGATCTCAGCTAAAGCCACATACCCTTGAGTGATTATCGGCATTGAGGGTGTGCATCAATTTACTGAAGATTGTGCCTTTCAAGGATAATCCTGAACACATTTTGTAAAAAAAAAATAAATAAAAATAAAAATCACATTTTCCTAGTGTTTTACATTATAATTTCAGGACACGTGTCCTCATTAAAAATGTTGGCACTAAAACAAATTAAAATCATTCTTTAAGGTGAAAAACTTCACAATAACATTTATTATGAAAGTAGGGTCTCTGTAAACTAATCTAGAAAATACCAAAAGTAAATGAAATACCTTGCAGGATCTTCTTTAGTTTTATGATACAAAATTATACTAAAAATAAATAACGAAATACTGGTCTTCTTCATGTTCAGTGTTGTGTTATTTTGGATTTGAGGAAGGAAGAGGCTTGGGAATGAAGATTTTTGAAAGGGATTGTGTTAGTCTTCTCAGGCTGCCATAATCAAATATCATAGAGCTGGTAGCTTAAGCAGCAGACATCTGTTTCTCACAGTTCTGTAGGCTGCAAATCTGAGATCAGGACATCAATGTGGTAGACTTGTGGTGAGCCCCATCTTCTTAGTTGTGGAGAGCTGCCCATAGCTCATGTTCACCAGGCAGAAATAGCAGAGCAGAGCTCTCATATAAGGACAGTAATGGCATCCTGAGGACTCGATCCTCATGACCTATCTAAACACAGCTGCTTCCCCCAAACTCTGCTTTTTAATGTCATCCCACTGGAGGTTAAGACTTCAACATATGAACTTGAGGAGGGTGAGACGCAATTTTGTTGGTATGAGGCAAAATCCACCTGCCAGAAAACTACTTTACATATCTATAAGCTGGTAGCAATATTTGTTTTGTTTTGTTTTGAGATAGAGTTACATGGTTAAGTAATTTTTAGAATAAATATTATACTGAGAGTCCATTCTTATTACACATTGTTCTGTTAGTCTCAAGAAACCATGACATTGAATGAGCTGATGCCAGAGAAGTTTTCATTGTGTTCTTTAGACTATTGTATTCTTGGAAGAAAAAGTGCATCAGCCTTGACAAAAGTTACCTTTCCTGGCATTTTGATTTGCCCTTGTGTCATTTATCTGTATGTGCTTTCCTGGACAGGGTAAAGTTGAGTATCTGATCCTATCTCTTATTCCCTTAAAATGTTGCTGGTGTTGCAATTTTTGTGAGGTTTGGACATTCCATTTAGGACTAAAATTATGATAGTTAAGAAGTGAAACAATTTCTTTGGTGGGGGGGGTTACTTTGATTTTTTAGCAAAGGTTTATATCCATGGAAAGATCAAATATGTATACAAATGTTCACAGTAACATTATTCTTCATAACCCCAAACTGGAAATAATCCAAATCACATCAGTTAATGAGCAGATAAACATAAAAAAGGAATACCGCTTAGCAATAAAAAGACTGTAGTACTGATACATGTTGTAACACACTGAATCTCAAAAGATGTGTTTACTGAAAGGATCCTAATGAAAAAGAACATGCATATTCGTAATATATTGTACATAAAGCATTGAGAAAAGAAAGATGTACAGAGACACAAAGCAGACCAGTAGTTGATGAGGCAGGGGTGGGAATAAGGAGTACTGTCACTGCATGGCACAGGGTACTTTGGGAGGTGAGGGGTTCATTTAAAGCCTACTGCGGTGATAAGAACACAGCGATCAATGTTCTCAAAAGCATTGAATCATATATTTACAGAGGATGTATTAAATTATATCACAAGAAACCTACTGGGCAAAAAAATTGAACTAATAAAGCTCTCTATTTTTCCTGAATGAAAAACATTGTAAAACCTACCTCCTAGAGAATTATCTGTTTCAGTTCAACTTAGATTTCTCATTTTTTAGATTTTTCTGCTCTTAATCCTACCATCTTTTCCTTTGGTGGCTGTTCAGAGACATTACTGGCCAACTAGACACCTATTTTCCTTGGAAAGTTGGGGGCGGGGGCAAACAGGGTCATTCCAACCACAGAATTAACTGTGAATTTCATGCACAAGCTACTTAGCAGAATGACAGGATTTATAACTATATTAACTGTATTTATAAATACATCAACCCAGGGGCTGGGTGAGGGCCTGTGTCTTTTCTGGCACTGTCAGGCAGACTCAAGTGAAGTGTGGCCTTTTCAAATCAATCTTAGAGATTCACTTGAGTCCTTTCATGAGCCACAGGAGTACAGTTCCTTATGTAACAAAATTCTTGAGTAATGTCTATCAGTGCTTTGCTCTGGATGCACTGAACATTGAACAGGTTCTCACTCCAGGAATACACTGCTTGTCTCTAAATCAGAATCTTTGGAGAAAATGCAGAGCACTGTTGAAAGCAGATAATAAATAGTAATGGTGCAAGAATGGGGCTGTGTTAGTGCCGTTAGTCACAGTAAATGCATCTGATACTTTCTCCTTAATCTATAACTCCCACCATTACCCCTTTGTGCAGACAGAAAATGATGTTTATAAACTTGTCCGGATAGCCGCTCTTTCACAAGCTTCCCCACATACTAATTGAGCTCATAGAATCAAATGCAGAACATAAAATCAAAATGCAATTTTTGCTGTTTGTTTTGCAGTCACATAGAAGATGGGGAGTAATGTCTAATTTTCTACAACTGACATGAAAACTCTACTAATTGGATCATCATGAATGGTAAGTACAGAAGCAGTTACTCCTTGATTTGAGTCCTAATATAGACAGGAAGAATACTTTATTGCAGGAAATCCCATTAAACATGGCTCAGAGGAAATGCAACAGGGCTCATAATAAAAAACTGAGCACCTTGCATATTTCACTTGTGCATGTCATGGAGAGGATGTGACTGGACTCTGGCACAGCTAATCTGTAAAAGGCCAAGTTATTATATAATGTCAGCCTTTAAACAAACAGAATCACAACATTCGGAGCTATGAGATAAAAGGTAAAAATGAAAACCCCAAACTTGAGGAATTGAATTGGTTTTAGAGATAAAATGTATTCATTTTTAAAGGTAAAACTTCAAAACATGATGGGTACCAAAATAAAATTGCACATGCTTTCGAGGAAAACAGAATGTTAATTGGAAAAGTTCAGACAATTCAGGAGGTGTTACTATCAGTATATCTTAAATTGAGTGAAAAAGGCCACATAGAGAACAAAATGGGGGATACACTCTAGGAAGTATCCTTCCAGGTGAAATAGATTGTCTTCAAAGCTAGAACAAGAAGTTTAGATTTTATTCCATGGATACTAGTGAACCAGTACATTTTTTGAACAGGGATAAGATGTTATTTTAAAGAGTATTGTGCCAACGTATGCAGAATGGATTGAATGAGAAAGACTCTTTCTGAATGCCGAGAGAGGTCAATTAAGAAACATGAGGAAAAAAAAAAAAAGAAACATGAGGAAATAACAGACATGAAATAAAAGTTGATAGGTGTAGAGTAGAAAATAAACTCTCTTTTCCTTCCTAATACTCAAGTTAATCCCATGGCTAAACATCTAGATGAATAAAAGAGTGAGTAACATTGACCAAAAATATTAATCAAGAAAGAAAACTAGTGGAGTGGAAAGTGATGTGCTTTAGGCTATGAAT
This sequence comes from Condylura cristata, assembly GCF_000260355.1. NCBI lineage: Eukaryota > Metazoa > Chordata > Mammalia > Eulipotyphla > Talpidae > Condylura > Condylura cristata. The sequence continues at coordinate 16,495,344 of NW_004567114.1, forward strand.
GTGAATTAGTGCTGACCAGTAGTCTAAGGGGATCTCAAGCAGGCGGGGCTGGAAACACCCATGATGCTTTGTGGCCTTCTGTATTCCCAGCGCCTGTGGCAGGAGCTGGTACACAGTTAAGTGCTCTTCACACATTAGGTGACATGAATAAATAAATACACAAAAATAGAGATTTGGTTAGGTGTCAAAAAATAGATTTGGATTTCTTTTCACAGAGAGCATAGTTCAACTTGTGAGGAATGATCAGTTTTTGAATGAATGAAACAAAAAGGTAAACACTGACCAAGATCCCAGCCCGAGGGAAGTATGGTAGTGAGGAAGTATAAGAAGAGGATCCCACAAAAGAAATGGGTGTAAATCAGGATAATGCTGGAATGTGTAACTTTTCTACAATTTTAAAATGGAGTTAAAAGGCAATATCCATGGTAGTTCAGAGGGAAAAATATCACCTTTCCACCTGGAAATAATCCTTTAAAAATATTTGGTTATGGAGAAATTGAGTATGCTTGCTTGTTACAAACTTTTCTGATGGGTTCGATTTGGAAAATGAAGAACACAATAGTGTGCTTAAATTTCAAATCTGGTATCCAGTTATTTCTCTTTTATAGTTATTCACTGTTGGCCAAAAGTAAAGGAAATGTGTGTAACACATGGATATTAAAAGACATCGCATAGTGACAAGCAAAATCTGTTCTCTGGGGTGACATCTTACTTGTGATTACATTAAATTTGGAGAGGGAGTGAAACATAATTTTTAAAATCTCTAGTAGGAGCTAGTTTTGTACAATCTGGTCATACAAAGATTTCTTGTGAGTTTCCAAAAGGCATTTATAGTTACAGCATCAAGAAAATACCACCCACACTTTTCTTAGGAGTAGATGTAACTCAATTTTTTCTCTCTTTAAACTATACTGGTGGTAGACTGTAAATTTGTGGAGTCATTATGGAAAGCCATGTAGAGATGCCTCACAAAATTAAAAGTTGAAATTCCTTACAATCCAATTATACCATTTCTGGTTATTTACCTTCAAACTACACAAGCACTAATTTAAAGAGATCTAGGTACATCTCCATTTACTGCAGCATCATTTGCAATAACTAAGGACTGGAAGCAACATAAGTGCCCAGCAACTGATGAATAGGGGTATATGAACACAGTGGAACACTGCTCAGCTATTGAAAAAAAAAAAAAAGATGAAATTCTGTTATTTGCAATAACACAGATGGACCTAGAGGATATTGTGCTTAGTAAAATAAGTCAGACAGAGAAAGACAAACACTGTATGATTCCACTTGTATGTGGCATATAGAGAAAACAAACTGATGAGCTAAAGAAAACAAAAATAAACTTGAAACTATAGGCTAATTAGTTGTCACCAGAATGAAAGGGGGAAGGCTAGGTGAGTCAGTTGGGACAAAGGAGACATTATACAGTGAAGGACAGAAACGGACTTTTAAAGGTGAACTTAATGTAATATACATAAGTGCTGATTTTTTACTATATATACTGGAGGCTTCATCATGCTATAATGCAACGTTACTACTTTATAAACATCCCTTTTAAGTTCCCTTGAAATCTTTACCAAGTTGAGATAATAATCTGATGCTGTGTGTGCATATGCTGTATTCATGTGTGAATTTTGGTTGTAAATACTTGCAATTTATTATAGTGGGAAATGAGGTTGGAAGTTTTCTCTAAATTTTCAGATTCAGTATGCTCAGTCCTTGAAGTATATCTGCCAAGCAGCCAATATCCACTGACAGCTTCAATTCTTTCAAGTTTGATACGGCTGGTCTTTTTTCTGGTCTTCCAAAAATAGGCAACTTGGTCTTTCAACTTGTGATTTTGGCCAAATATAGTCCCTTTTGAGAGTCAAAGCACCTCAACAAGGGACTCAAACCTTTTTTGGTCCACAAACTCATCTTCACAAAACAAAGGAGAAAAGCCTGGTGTTCCACTTGCAGTCACTTTCATAGTTGATTATATGAATATTGAGGTTTCTTGCTAAGAGAAATTGCCAGCATTTGGAAACATCACTGCTCGGGACAAGTGACACAAGGCATATACGATGATGATTTTTCTTACTTTCTAAAGTATTTTGCTAGCAATCCAGATTGCCAACCCCAAATTTCTAAAAGAGTAAAAGCAAATACTGCAGCTCTTTCCTCTCTAATTTACTCCTGTGTTTAGAAAAAACTTTAATAGAAACATGTAGTTAATTAGCCTTTGAGGTGGCTAACTAAGACTGGAAAAAAGGAACATTTTTAGTCCTCAAATTATTTAACAATACATTAGAATAACTCATCGTTGAAAAGTCTCTTCTACTGATTGAGCCATCAGAAGGAAATAAAAGGTAATGATGGATCTTTAGTCAAGATTGAATTTCTGTGTTCTTTGTTAAATTATCAGTCTGAAGATCATCTACAGGAATTAAAGAAACACATTTTCTTAACAAAAATTTGGGGAGTATTCATAATACACATTTAGTGAGAGTTACCAAAAAGCTAAGGCTTTAACCTTTTGCAATTAAAGAAGCTATTTCACAAAATTTTGATTTGGTGACTCTTGGCTGTAAGTTTCAGTGATTGCCAACTTCATGTGTAGAGCACACAGTACAGTGTTTTTAAATAGATGTATGGGATTTCTTTTTAATTTTATTTTTTATAAATAAATCTATTTACTTTTAATTGAATTGAATTTTTTAATGTCATTCAAGAAAGTTATTTGGTTGCATCATCTATCTTTTTACACTTACATTTGACTATACTGAGGAATCTGGATTTTAGTAATGTTTGTGACCCTTCTCAGTCTTATCATGGTTTTTGAGTTTAATTTTTGCCAACATTGACAAAAATTGTTTATTGTCTTCAGTGATACTGATGGTAGACAATGAATGGTAGGGTTGGGTATTTCAGATAGGTTTGCACTTTAAAAGACACAAATTTATATAATTTTCTATGGTTACCACCCATATAAATGTTCCTCTAGCCAGATCCAAATTGTCCTATTTTAAATTAGTTTATTTATATATATTTTGCATCATTCTTTATTTTTGTACAACATATGCTTTCTCCTCTCAGGAGACCATTGCTATAGTCTACTGCCCCATTGCTACAGTCCCTTCTGCTCTTCCTTCTCCTCTGTTGACCCTTCTCCTTGCATTAGAATGTCTCTGATTTATAGCTGTCTGTTATTTTTTTGGTTTGTTACAATTAATTTTTCCTAATCCCTTATTTGTTTTTCCTATATTCATCCTATAAGTGAAACCTCCTGATATTTTTCTTATTTTTTAAAAATCTGTCTTCTGGCTTGCAAAGTCAGGATGAAATGTAGCCCACCAGAAAGGTAATGGGAGATGCACTGTAGATATCTTACATGAGACCTATAGCTTCCCTTTTGACTGTATATTACAGAAGTTCATATTTTGTTCTATTTTTAAAACAGGATATTTATTACATTTTAATGAATAGTAAACTTATCAACAGAACCCATCACACATTTAAACTACTTTGAACACAAATAAGAAATAGTATATGTTGCATCAAATATGACTGTGTTCTTATGCCCTTTCTTTCACACAATCCAAATCTAAGAGTTTTTGTTTTTATATTAGTTTTATGCATTTCATCTTATGATATATAATATATAATTCATGTTAGGAAATTTTCTAAGTTTGTAATTCTAGTATTAAATAAGTTAGGGGGGACACTACATTTCTTAACTTTTGATCAGATTCTCACCTGATCATCCACGGGGACAGATACCTTGTTCTCTTTCTCCTCTACTCCAGAGCACTGTTAAATACAGCAAAGGAGAGGAGAGGTGAGACTTTGTACCTTCCAGGATGCCAAAATCAGTGAGGTCAAGCAGGGAGACAAGAGTGGACGTAAAGTCTGTGATGGCAAGAAGGTGATTATTTGATGTCCGTGGAAAGAACAGTGTTCTTGCTAAATGAGAATGGAAACCAGGTTAGAAGGCAAAGATAAGTTACATTTAAACCCGTCAGAAAATACAAAACGCAAAAGTTTGACACCATGAATCACTGTAAGACTTCATTAACAGTGAGAGAGCACATGGAAATAATTGCTTTGGAGAGGGAATTGGTACAGTTTACAGTATCTAGTAAAGTGGAAAATACACAAAGCCTGAGGTTCCCACATTCCACATGTGGCTTAATGCCTTAGAGAAATAGTCCTCATGTTCACAAAGGAACACACCTTAAAATATTCATTTGGACATTGTATCTGGCAGTGACAAATTGGAGCAATGTAAATGTCTATCAGTAAAATAAATAATGTATTTTATTCATAGGATGAATAGTCCTCCTCAGGGAAAATGGAGACTAGATGCATCAATATGAGTACATCTCAAGGATATTCCTAAAGTATAAAATATATTTTATCAACAAATTTAAGAATGCAACTTATAGAGTGATACCATAACTTACTTTTTTTTTTTTTTTTTAAAGATTTATTTATTTATTCATACAGAACTGGGGTACAGGCCAGAGGCTCAGGGGCGGTGAGAGGCTTCACCAGAGACAGAGTGGGGAGCAGAACAGGCAGATCGACGAAGTACACTGCTGAGGGAAGCAGCGGGCGGGCCAGGAGAGGTCTGGCTCGCCATGTGGTCTCCTCCGGGGCAGGCGGCAGGCGGGAATCGAACTCATGCGGAAGTGGCTTCAGATTCTCAGTGCTGTGCTTTAACCCGCTGCGCCACCAGGGAGGGCCACCATAACTTACTTTTAAAACACTCAAGAGAACTCCCTTTGAAGTGACTTAAACATGGGCCCTCCCTGGTGGCACAGCGGGTTAAAGCACAGCACTAAGAAGCTAAAGCCACTTCAGCATGAGTTTGATCCCCGCCCTGGAGGTGACCCACATGGCGTGGCAGACCTCTCCTGACCTGCCCGCTGCTCCCCTCAGCAGTGTACTTTGTCGATCTGCCTGTTCTGCTCCCTACTCTGTCTCTGGTGGAGCCTCTCACCACTCCTGCACCTCTGGCTGTAGCCCAGTTGTGTATGCATAAATAAATAAATCTTTGAAAAAACAACAGTGACACAAACATTTTAAACATAACACTCTTTAAGGTAACATACACATTTAGCAATGCTACATGGACTCATACATATATAATATTAAAGACTGAATAGGAAGGGTTTGGGATAGTGATTACTTTCAGGGGGAAAGGTAAGCAGAGCTGTTAGAAATGGGACCAAGAAGAGTTACAAAGTAAACTTCAACTGTACCTGGAATATTTTACTTCTTTTTCTAAAATGTCTGAATCGTATAAGACAAAATGCAAACATTCATTTAGGTGGTGAATGATTTTTTATTTAACTTTTTTAAAAAAGATTTATTTATTTATTCCACAGAACTGGAGTACAGGCCAGAGGTGCAGGGATGGTGAGAGGATTCACCAGAGACAGATTGAGGAGCAGAACAGGCAGATCTAGGAAGTACACTGCTGAGGGGAGCAGCAGGCAGGTCAGGAGAGGTCTGCCTTGCCATATGGATCTCCTCCAGGGCAGGCGGGGATGGAACTCTTGCTGAAGTGGCTTTGGTTTCTTGGTGGTGTGCTTTAACCCACTGTGCCACCAGGGAGGGCCCTATTTAACTATTTTTTTTATATAGGATTGAAATTTTATGAAAATTTAAGTAAAGGCTATTTTTCAAAGTAGTGAGTAATAATGATACAGCAATTCGGGAGTGCTGAGGAAGAGAGTGGATTTTAAGATTCATAAGAGATGGAGGATAAAACACAGACATTTTTGAAAATTTGGCATATCAGGACTTAGCTTTAGAAAAAAGGGTAGACTGAGTTATATGCCACATCTATTTTTTTTTGATAAAGTATAAAAACACTGAAGTTTATTAGAAATGCTTTACAAAGATTTAGAACTCACTGATTCCTAGTACATCAACATCAGTAATTTTCATCTGTGCATCTTATGCCACAATCTACTTGGCAGTCTGTGTCTTATTCATCTTTATATTTCAGTTCCAGGCAGAGAGTCTCATAGTCAATTGGGGTTTGTAGAAAGGAACAAAGAAAAACTGGGAAATATGGAGGGAAAGAAATAAATATTGAAGGTGATGAAAGAATGGAAGAAAAAGAAAGAGGAAGATAGTAAGTGGTAGTGATGAAGAATTGAGAGATTAAATTAGAGAAATAGTAAAGAGAAACAAACACTAGATTTTTTTTATAGCCAATGAGAAAGTACATATCCCCTTCTATTCTCAGAGAGTAGATAAGCTTGACGCACTGAGATTTATGTTCTTTTTGAAACATTTGAATCATGTTTTGTTAAAACTGGAGCTTAACAAGATCCTTTAAACTTAAATTCAATTATGAGGTAAGAGGAACATGTCAATTTGGGAAATGTAATTGCCAGATCCACTGAGTACCAAGTAAAAGATAACTTGGCAGTGCTATATATTCAGGGAAAGCAGATGTCCAGGCAATTTTGTGAAGCTTTTGATAGATCAGAGTTAGTAAATACTTGTTGATTAATAAATTGATAGGATTGAACTGGGTTAACATTATTTGTAATCACTGTATTTGCATAAATACAAATTAATATACACTGAACAACTTACAAATATTGCTACACCAACAATGACTGGTGTTGCATTGATTTATAGATTCTTCTTTGTGGATGCTAGTACCGGTATATGAAGTTCGCACTGGAATTAACCACAGGACCAGCAATTGGAGTCAACCTTGACTTGACTGTTTGGCTTTACCCAGTTAATACTATCGCAGATATCACTGTAATAAGAGCAAGGTAGTTCTTGACTCTATGTCATTCTAATCATATTATTGTACAAAATCATCAAATAATTTTCAGATAACTTTTAGCCAAATAAATAACACCACATCATTTAGTAATAATTTCTACCTGCTGCAAAACAAATCTCAGGATTTAAGACATTATATAATATTTCAGTGTCAAACAATCGTGATTGATAGGCAAACAAATTATTCAGGATTTTCTATTTTCCTGCATTATACTTCATGGACTGTAGCTCAAAAAGCACCAAATAAGCAGAGTTAAAGTATATTAGACAAATTTTATGATTAATTTGCAGAAAAATCAATAATGTGCATTTAGAACCTTTTTTGTATAACTTCAACTAACTTTTATTATGTTTCTATGAGGTATTCAGTTCAAAGGTACCATGTGATATATTTTGGAGAAACATGAAATAGTGTAAATAAAGAGTGGGCCACTCTGGCCTTCCTGGCAATTCCACCCACTACATTTTTGTATGGCTGTGAGCTAACAATAATTTTTACATTTTAAAATGATTGGAGATTTGAAAAAGAGTAATATTTTCTGATACAAGAAAATTATCAAATTCACATTTTTGTCCAGAAATAAAGTTTTATTGGAAGAAAGCCACCCTCCATCACTTACATGTTATTTATGGATGCTTTCACACACAACCAGCATTGAGTATTTCTGACAAAGACCATATGGCCCACAAATTCTAAAATATTTACTTTATGGTCCTTTACAGAAAAAAGTTTGCTGACCCCTGGTCTAAAGCATGTTATTTTGTAATTATGTAGTACTTTTCCTCCCTGAGATTGGCATAAACAACTCTTTGGGTCACTTGGTCTTGGGGTTTGGCTGGTCATCAACCATCACATCAATAACCCTTCCAAGGCCACAAGACAGAATAGACAATTATGTAACAGTCATCTATGGAGGGAATAATGGCAATAATCATGGCTAGTTTCATGGAGAATTTCCTGAGCACACTAAGAAGAGCTACTGAAAGCATACTTCCATTAGAGGTCTTTCAGCTTTTGCTGGAAAAGAGATCTTATTTAACCAACTTGTTGATCATGCCTGACAAATAATATTGGTAGTTGTAGACAAAGAAAATAGAGTTGGTATTTCCTTGGGAGCCAGAACAGAAGTTGCTAGATGAATATCTGCTTTCTTCTTAGTCTTTATTTGGATGCCAACTTGTATAGCTGAACTTTGTCCTGTGTGTTCAATTCTTGTTTTTTGCTATTTAATAGCTCAATTAAAAAAAAAAAAAAGAAGAAGAAGAAGAAGAATTCTTACATGAAACTAGCCAGAGAGGTTTATGCACAGTTTGCTCATTTTTTTTTTTTTTCCCCTGTGCCTGCTGTTTAATTGCCTGGACACTTTGGCTCTCTCGCTAATGTTTTTTACTGTAAATTCTACACCAAGTCGGTCTTTGTGTTTTTTGTTTCAATGCACTGGTGTTGGTCTGTGTCAGTCTGTGTCAGTGGCCATTGAACATGGGCAGAACGTCCTCGCGTAGTCTAAAGGAGCCACAGAAACATTAAGGACACAGAAAAAAATCTCCTTGGGGTTTGACCATCTTAGCGCTGTTCCTCTACCTTGCTGAGGGAACGTTCAGAAATGATGTTTTCCTAATAAAACTTATTTTCAATTACTAAATTTTATTGGAAATGTCTAACATTTCTATTGGCTTACCCATCTCTTTCAAACAGATGTTATTTTGTGTTTTCATAATTGTTGGATTCAGAAATACCGACATGAGGTAAAGACATTTTTTTTTAATGTCATGGCTGTGGAGCTCTTGCTGCCTTTGATGGCATTGAAGGCTGTTTAAGCAGCCAGGCGACAAGCGAGAGTCAAAAAGGCTGAAAAAGCAGAAATAAAACGGCAATTTCTCTGCTGCTTCTGGAGAAATTTAAGAGAAGTTTGATGCGACCTTGATCATCTCCAACTCACATTAGCCCAATTTTCAATATAGAACTTTATATTCCTCTAAAAAATTTTTTTACCTTTGTAGTTTTCTCTGTCCTCTTAGCTTTCCTTTCTTCCTTAGCCTCTTTCACATCCCATCTATTCTTCCCTTCTTTGTCTTCTTTTTCTTCTTTTTTTTTAAATACAATTTTCTTGGGGATTGAAGAAGCAGAGTTCCTTTATTAAATATAAGATATATTTATTATGCATACAGAAATGGGGTACAGGCCAGAGGTGCAGGGTCAGTGAGTGGATTCACTGGAGACATAGCAGGGAGCAAAACAGGCAGATGGACGAAGTACACTGCTGAGGGGAGCAGCAGGCATGTCAGGAGAGGTCTGCCGTGCCATGTGGGTCACCTCTGGGGCTGGGGATCGAACTCTCACTGAAGTTGGGGATCAAACTCTCACTGAAGAGCTCTGATCACTTGCCGTGCTGCATCCTAACACATTGTGCCACCTGGGAGGGCCCCTTTTCTCTCTTCTTTTGCTGTTTTCCTCACATGTCCAAACAGGGGGTCAGCAAATATATGTAAGTGTGTTCCAGCTTCAACTAAGTAGAAACATTTAACAAAAACCTCATAGATCTTACTTCCCTTCTTTTTGTCTTATGTTGTCTTGTTCCTTTGATAATTCTTACCAACCAGTTTTCACCTTTTGTCTTTTTCAATTCTGTTCCCACTTCCCTTTCTTTCTGATTTCTCTATTCCTCTATTTGCACCCAGGTAAGAATTAATTTTCCATTGACTAGTAGTGGCTGAAAATAATAGCCTTGTTTATTTTACAATTTACTAGGTCTGGGGGTGGGTTTGTTTACTTGGGATCTCTGTGGGTTTCTAAGAGTGGGTACTTTGTGAAGTCTCTGAGAAGAATCTTCTCTCATTAGCCAGGTTGTTGTCAGAATGCACCTGGAAGACTGAGGCCTCTTGCTTTCTTCTCTCTCACATCTTAGTCACGTTCAGGAGCTTGTAGCTATGAGTCCCTCCATCTTAGCATGGAAAATCTACCTCATGAAAATTCCTTTCACGCTTTAAATCTCTCTCACTCTCTTTCCAGCTTCCAGTTAGAGAAAACCTAGTTTTTAGAAGGCTCATGGGATTAGATCAGGCCACCTGGATAATCCCCCTATTTTAAATAGGTACCTTGTGAGTTCTTATAGATTGCTAAGTAGTTTGGTAAAAAACATTTTAGAAATTGAAGACATTGGATTTGGTAAAATATATTTATTAATATACTGAATGCTTATCAAATATATGGTATTAGTAAGACAAACAAATATGTGTTAACCACTTGAAGTAAGTAGCTCAGATTCATTCTTAAATCACAACTCAAACCCAGTGCCAAGTTCTCAATATTGAGCTAGTACTCAATAATTCATTGTGAATGAAGGAATGAAACAGAGGAAATCTGATTAATATAAATTATATAGTATCAGTTTATAGAATAAAACTCAATTGAATGAACATATTGAAAAGTGATTTTAATTCAAAAGCAAGTGTTTCAAATGTATGTGCCACTCTTAAGGAAATCCTGAGTTCATCAAGTGACTCATTTAGCAATATTTATTATATATGCACAAACTGCCAGATGCAGTAATGTGTGGTGGAGGTAGGGTGATGAGTGAGAGAACCCAGACCCAGCCTCCTGAAGCTGACTGTTGGTGAAGATTTGAAGCAAATACACACTGGTAGGTATTTATAACTAGAACTTCTCTTAAGTGCTAGAGGAAACAGGTTCTTACACTCTTGTACTCTATCTTAGTTTATTCTGTGTAATAACAAAATACAATGGGCAGTGTGACTTAACAGCAGAAATCTATCTTCTTACAACTCTGAAAGCTAGTTGTCTCAAGTAGGGGAGTCAGCTTTATTGAATTCTGGTTGTTTTTATGGTGTATATTCATATTGGATTTTCCTTGTTGAATGCGGATGTGTGGAAAGGGAGGTAGGGGGAGAGACACCAAGACACAGCTCTGTGCTTCTTTACAAAGACATCAGCCTTATAAGATTGGGGACTTCCATGATCTCATTATATTTTTTCATCACCACATTCCCTTATTTGCAAATACCTTAACACTGTTGACTAAAGCTTTGACATAAAAATTTAGGGGGTACAAAAATTCTACTTCAATTTACCTCCCTACAGAACTGGAGTGAGACTTTGTATAACACAACACAGATCACATCACCCTTTGCTCAAGGATACCAAGACTTTCCCATTCCAGTCAGTACAAAAGCTAGAACCTACCATGATGCCCAAGGTCTTGGTCTATCCGACCATGGCAGTGCTTCTCTAGCTCCATCTGTACAACTATCTCCCATTTCAGTCCACTGCAGCCACTGAAGCTCCTTATTTACTCAAACATTCTGGACACCTCCTGCCTCAGGGCCTTTGCACCTAATGCTTCCTCCATAGGGAACCCTTTTTCTTTGGATATTCACATAACCTCTCCACTGACTATCTCACATGTCGTCATCTCATTAACACATTCCCGCTATCTATCATAAAACAAAGTACTTAGATGACATGTATTTACTGATTTATTTTGCTAATAGTTTCCTTCCTGACTAAAATGTTGATGCCATGAAGGCACATTGACTTTGTCTGATTTGTTCACTACTGTATGTGCAGGTCTTAAAAAAACAATATTGATACATACTGAGCACAGCAAATGAATTTGTTAAATGAATGAAAAAAATAATCAGGGTGTTGTAATAGGAAAGGGTGGTGAGATCTGCTGAGGTGAGTAAAGGACTCTTAGGTTAGGGAAGGCTTCTGTCAGGAGGAGCAATGAAGTTCAAGCCTAAATATAAGGTGCTGGTCATGGCAAAGTCAGAGGGAAGGCAGTTTGGTGGCAGAGGATAGGTGTGAGGGGGTTGAAGGGAAGGACAGTGCCCAGAAAGAGCAAAGAGTATGTGCTTTTAGTTGGGAAGGGTTTTGCATGGTCCCAGAAGTTGAAGAAGAGTGTTACTGGGACATGTGTGAGGAGAACAGAAGGACTGGAGATGAGGTAACAGAGGTCAGTGGGGCCTGCTTATCAGCCACCAGGTAGACCATGTGGAGGGATTTGCATTTATTGAGTTACTCAATAGGAGCCTATCGGCAGGCTTTAAGTAGGGTAGGGTTATGATCTGTTACAAGATCTGTAAAACTAATTCTAGTCTCTATGAAGAGAAACAACAGGGTGGGCAGGAAGGGCAGCAGAGAAGACAACGCAGTTATCCAGGTAAGGGGTGTTGGTGACAGACAAATAATTATCTTTCTCATAAGATATTTACCTGACACCTGTTGACTAGTCTTCAATTCTTGTTCTTTTGATCAGATGACACTTGTTAGGAGCAGTGTGAGGATAGTAGATGCTTAATGCCAAGTATAGAGCTCTACAATACTTACACTTTCCTGGTAATGCTACTTCCACTGCATGTGATAAGCTTAATGGGATATAAGGTGAGGATTGTTTTTGAACTGCCTCAGAATCTTTCTATCATGCAATGGGTTCTGTCTGTGCTGTATGTTTTTCTGGAATCCTGTTATTGTGGCTAGAAAAACAGTAAGATGCTCATTTTCTTCATTTGCCAAATGGCCCTTATTTATTTATTTTTTAAATGGCCCTTATTTTTAAGAGCCATGGTCTCTTCTGGGTTAGAGACAGTGAAGAAGATGAATGACTCATCAGGGACTGCTCTAGAGATGAAAGGCAATATGCAAGACTAGAGGTATTCTAAGGACGATTGAAGATCTTTTCACCTGAGACTCTCAAAGGAGTTACCCCTTCTCCACAACTGCTCTTGACTCTTCTAGAGGAGAAAGTAGCTTGCGACCTGGGGAAAGACTCTGGGGGTAATCGAGTTGATCTCCCCAAAGCTCTTGGCCTGCTTTCTAAATTTTCATAAGTGTGTAATCTAATCTGCCTTTGCAAGGACAGAACTAACATTTTGTTTGGATGTGATACAATGTACGATTGAAATAGTTTAAAAAACTTTAGTGAGACAGGAGTTACTGAATCTTGCTATTATAAAGTAGAAAAAAGGATGCTACTGCTGAATCTTAACATCTAGATACCATCAATCCAAGGACAATGCACTAAATGAGGAGCTATCTTTTTTTTTTAATATTTATTTATTTAGGTATACAAGAGCTGGGGTGTTGGCCAGAGGTGCAGAGAGGTGAGAGGATTTACCAGACTGAGAGTGGGGAGCAGAATATGTGGACTGAATGAAATACACTACTGAGGGGAGCAGCAGGTGAGACAGGTGAGGTCTTCTGTGCCATGTGGGTCAGCTCTCTGGCCAGGAATCAAACTTGTGCTTCAATGGCTATAGGTAACTTCATAGTGTTGAGACTTTACCTCTTGCACTGCCAGTCAGGCCCCAGTGAGGATCTATATAAACCAGCTCATGCACACATATAAAATCCAAAATTGCTCTCAGCAAAATTCCTGAGAGCAGGCACTTGGTGTGCCATGACACTGATGAGACCTACAGACTCTGGTGCAAGACCAGGGTACAGAACACAAGCTGAGAGGAAGCGTTGGTATATTCCATATTGGTGACTGTAGTCAGTAGCTACTGCACTTTCTTTCAGTGACTGCCAGGCTCAAGTTTACCTTAATCAAAGATTATCAAGTGAGAGGAATTGCTGGAGATTTGGTAAAAGTTGACTTAGGAAATTCTTGGGAGTTCTGGTGCTGGCTCAATTTTCCTCTGTTGCTATCTGTAGGCCTGCAATTTGGTAGAGACACTTGGCTATATATCACAGTAAAATCAGGGATTACAGCTGAGATCTTGTGATAGGTCATGTTTCCTTTGGGAACTACCTGCTTGAGTATAGGGTCTATTTTTGCCCCACTTCCTCAGTGGGTAGGTTGGCGTGGTTTATGTCTGATTAAGTAAAATCTGCCCATAGGATTTTATGCCCCTGGCAGCAGTTCTCACACTTTGTAGCAGAGCCTGCCAACCTACAGCCAGATATCCCACAGATGATGAAAAAATTATTTAGCTACAATGTAGTATACAAACATGATGATGGTGCTTGTCACAGGCTGTTGGAAAGCACATGTCATAGCAAGTGGTTAAGAATTCCAGACTCCACCTTTTGGGGTTAAGATATACACTGTAGCTTTTGTTACATTATGCCCATTGCCAAGCATTTTGATTTCATGTGCCTCTGTTTCCCTATCTATAAAATGAATTTGATGGTGATGATTTCTATGTATGTTTTATTTACATAATAAATTAATTCATGTAAAGTTCTTATATACTCCCTGAGTACACTGTAAGCTCTCAACAGATGTTATCTTTTATGATTTAGTATGAGGTATAACAACAGAGTAAAGTCAGAGGCCCAATAGTTGAATATGTCAGCAAGAAAAGCAGAGATTGTATTTACAGGAATATCGGTGAGTTGGCTCACTTGGGGATGCACACTTCATTTTACTTTTAACAGCTTCAGGAAGGTTGGAGAATGACTAGCACATAGTTCTAACTTTGTGAAACATTAATCTTCTAAATTATTACTACTTTACTACTATTTTGATATTTTTTTAAAGTGTCCCACCAAGTGTGATGTTTTTGAAACTGTGGAGAACAAAGCAAAATTGGGGTTAATTGCTTCATGCCTTCTTTAAGCCCTCGCCATGTGACCCTTTAAGTATCTGTATGTGGACAAATAATAATGATCAATAGAATGCTGATTTTTTTTTTTAAAGATTTATTTATTTGTACATACAGAACTGGGGTACAGGATAGAGGCTCGGGACGGTGAGAGGCTTCACCAGAGACAGAGTGGGGAGCAGAACAGGCAGATCTATGAAGTACACTGCTGAGGGGAGCAGCGGGCGGGTCAGGAGAGGTCTGCCACGCTATGTGGTCACCGCCGGGGCAGGCAGGAATAGAGCTCATGCGGAAGTGGCTTTAGCCTCTCAGTGCTGTGCTTCAACCCGCTGCGCCACCAGGGAGGGCCAGAATGCTGATTCTTAATTAGTAAATGGGTTGACTAATTGATTTAACAAGCTTCTTGAATATATAACAATAATTATAGTGCAAACTCTACACCAATTACTGAAAAATCTCTTACAAATACAGCCTACTGGAGCCCTCTCTGGTGGCGCAGCAGGTTAAAAAGCACCACCCCTGCACTTCTCACCTGTACCTCAGTTCTGTATGCATAAATAAATAAATCTTAAAAAAATACAGTTTAAACCTCAAAAGAATATCTGGAGGAAGAAACCATAAAGTCTATTTTATAAATTAGATTTAATGAACTATAACTTCTTACCCCAAGTCACAGAGCTGAAAATTGGCAGAATTCTAACTCAAGCCCAAGACTGTCTTAAATCAAAGCCTTCTATATCATCAGGTTCTGGGCCAGATACTGGTGAAGCAAAAATATATAGGCAACAAAGACCCCAATTTCAAGGCAATCAGGTAGATCAGAGAGTAGTTATCTATACAAAGAGTGCACAGTGGGATAATATCAATGTAATGTCTAGAGTTTTGCTACAAATCTTTCCTTTCTCCATGACCAAATCTACCCTTCTTTTCCCTATTCAAAATTTGTCCGTGCCTTTCTCCATTTGGTCAGGACTCTAATCACAGTTGCAGAATTTATGATAACTGGGTATGTGGTTACCAGGTGTTAGAGTCCTATATCCCAGGTGATCTTATAGCGTTCCTCAGCATCTTTTATGAAAAGACTGATTTCAGGCATCTCAGGTACAAGGAAAGAGCTGTGCAGTCTGTGGTGGATAGTCTTGGGGTAACTGCATCAACCATATGGGTTTTCCTCTCTATATAATGACCCTTTATTTGGACAACAGAGGAGTCTTCACTTCCTTTTCCCAGCCTTGCCCTAAGCCAAGCTTCCTTCCTCTGCTTCCTCACCACCTCAGTTCGCCTTTCAAATAAGGAAAGACAAAACATCTCCATGTTGGACAATTTATTTGTGAACTCAAATCTGGCCAAGTTACCAGGAAATCTTTTGGGGAAAAAAAGTACTTGGTATTTCCTGCTTTTTTTTTTTTTCTTGGAGATAATGAATTCAGAAGGGATGACCTCCCCCCGCCAAGCTTAAAAAAAAAAAAAAATGTTTGCCTACCCTTCTGTTTTCCAATCCAAACTGGTATGATAACATTCAGGAGGTCAACATTTGAAAATGGGTTTTGAAAAAAGAAAACCACCCACACTCAAAAAACTATTTTCCTTCCTAGTAAATGTAATTTTAAATTTCAAAGGCAGGATTTAGGTCAGTGGTTTGGGTCATTTTTTATTTTACCCAAACTGGGCCACTCTTCCCTTATTGTGCAGTCCAGAGGAATCAGAAAGATGTCAGGTAATAAAAATCCAGCAAGGAAAGAAAAGTTGGAATACATTCTGCCCAAAGTTGCATGCCCTTAAGTTCTGCTGACTTCAGCAGGATCTGTACATTAGTAACGAAGGGCAGAACCTGGTCCACTGATTTTATTATCATTGAAGAGGAGATTTTTCTGACTGCAAAATGGAAAAATATAATTTATGATTCAGACCCCAGCTGACAGGCTGAATAAGAGATGGAAACTTGCCTCCTGTGGCTTTAAATACCAAAATATGCAGGGGGCGGCCAGGAGCACCCACACAGGACCAAGAAGCAGTCAGTTCCAAAATGACCTTTCAGCTCCAGGAGCATCTAAGCTGTGTGCATGTGCTCTCAGACAGAGCCTGTAAGTGAAGTTTATTATGACAGAGCAGCAAGATGAAGTGTGGCAGGCTGACTGGACAAGTAACCTTTTCAATCTGTCAATCTCTCTTATCCCCATAAATCATTTCAGTGCAAGGCAGGAGCCAAGCAGGCTACTCTTCACCTCATATATAAAGCACTAGCTTGCCGCTGCTGACACATAACCTGGGCTAATGGTCTTTGATGAATTATGAAAATAGGGTTGAGGTGTGAAAATGATGTTCCTTTGAAACATCTTGCTATGTTTCTTCTTTATTACCCCCAACCTGCTCGACTCGTATTTGAGCTTGTCCAATTCTGACTGCTTGCATCTGCTTGACCTTTTTATTTCATCTGAATATGCAACTTTCCTGGACAAAAGCTCCCAGTGCTGTGGTCCTTGAACTGACTAGGAAGCACATAGCAGAGATGATCAGAGTGATTCCAATCAGCTGATCTATGTTTTTGAGTTTGCAATGTTATTAACATGTAGCCTCTCTAGTAAGTTCAACTTTAATGAGTATGTTTCTCTTCATTGTGCCAGTTTTCTCTTTATGTAACTCTTTTTAGGAGCTCATATGTTTATTCAACAAACATAACCCAGTTCTGATACATAGTAGCCATTTAATTAATGTTTGCTGAATAAATGAATGGCTTCATACTCATAGAAAATGTTGTATTTGAATTGGATTTTGAAGGTTAGGTGGAATTAAATAACTGGACAAGAGGGGGTAGTAAGGTTAGAAGGTAGGAAAGTAAAGTAGCAGGTCTGTATGTATTATGGCCCTAATACCTGGGACTAGGCAAGTAATCAACAAATATTTGCTGAATGAATGAATAATGGTATTAGACACTGATAAGTAATAGCCCCTGCAAGGCACTTAGTCTAATAAAGAAATTGTATATAAATAATTAATGATAAATCACTTATTCATTCAACAACTATTTACTGCGTGCCTACTATTATAAATCAGGATTCTCCAGAAAAAGAAAATCAGAATATATATTTCTCTTTCTCTCTCTCTGTAGATAGACTGGTTGAATAGACACAGACTTATAGATATAACTAGAAGTCTTTGTCCACATTTCTTTATATCTTATTTTATCTATATCCTATCTATAGACATAATAGAAAAATGTAGATAGATAAATTGATAGATGATAACTACCTAGTTAGAGAGACAGACAGACAGACAGATAAGAAGGCAAATAGATTAGATAGACTTATTTTAAGGAACTGACTCACAAGATTGTGGGGCCTGGCAAGGGTGAAATCAGCAAGGAGACCAGCTGCTTGGAGACCAGGGAAGGTGATGCTGATGTGTGAGTATACTCCAGAGAGGCCAAATTCCCTCTTCCTTGGACAGATGTCAGTGTTTTCTCTTAAGATCTTCAGCGGCTTGGAAAAGGCACACTCCTATTATGGTGGGTCATCTGCTTTTCTCCAATTTACTGACTTAACTGTTAATTTAATCTAAAAAATACCTTAACAGTGACATCTACCTGGCATCTGACCAAATATCAGGTTACAGTAACCAAGCCAAGCTGACACATAAAATTAGCCATCACCCCTACTAAGTAGTGCTCCTTGTTCTGGGGACTAAATAAATAGCAGTAAACATGATACATGAAAATCCCTGTGACTAATTTACATTACGACATATGGTAAATATTATGGAGAAAGATAAGATAAAAAAGAGAGACAGGGACCTACAATTTTAAAGCAGGATCAGAGCCTGTGCAGAGATGCTCACAAAAGGAAGTTTGCCAAATGTGATTTTTTTTCTGTTTGTGGGGACTCACAAGGGAGCCTGGCTGGCCCTTCCTTCAAGTAGCCCGGGCTTGGCTCACTGGAACTGTGGGCAAGACAGCAGGTACAGGAAGTGGTAAACAGATTTCAGCCTCAGTGACATCTTCCAGACATGTGCCTTGCATTGCTACTCCGATTCCCATGAAGCAGGACCTCCTGTTGTGATCTGCTAGGGACAGTCACCTCAGTTAAGGAAACAAGATCACTTCCTTAGTTCACATATGGCTGTCATAACACAGGTGGGAGACAAATTTGAAAACACAAGAGCCAGATTCACAGCTATCACTATCTTCAGCTAATTTTGCAAAATTAACACAAAATTCATGGAATATCTAATCAGTGTAAGAAAAAATATAATAAATCTTCATTTCAATCCCAAGATACTCAACCTAGGGATATCAGGAAAAAGGACAGATAAAAAGATATATAGTGAAGAGAAAATTTTCTGTTGCTCTTGTCTTCACCTTACAATTATTTGCCAGTTTTAACTCCGGAAAAATTAAAAAGAACAGTACCTTGACTTAACCTACAACATAACATTGAATAAAGAAAAGCTAGGGAGTTTGAGTTACTACAAAATTTTAGGCAGAAGAAAGAAGTTACATAAGAACCGTTTCTCTTTTGCAATATTAAGGGGTAGGAGACAGTCTTTAGATTTTGAGGGAAAAATATGAATTGATTTTTTATACTTGGTCACATAGACTTTCACATAGACTTTCATGAAGGAATTTCTTGGAAATGCAAGGCTAAAATCATTTTAAAGGCAAAAATACTTTTATATCTTATAAAGAAAAGATAAGTCTGTATTCTAGCACAAAGCCAAGAATTAGATGGACATCTTCCCAATTTATTTTATTAAGCCAAACTAACCTAACAAAAAAGAAAAATGAAATATTCTTAGAAGGTATAACTCTTTTAATCTGAAAACAAAAGATTTCATAATCTATGATAGGAGAAAAGTTGCTTAACATTAAAATTATTAGTCTAAAAGTAATAGATTTGATATTTAATGGTTAAAATATGATATTTAGTAGTAAAACACTAGAAGAATATTATTAAAGCCACAAATACAAGGTCGGTAATTAGTCATTATGATTGTTGTAAAGGTTGTAACAAATGCAATGTGACAAGTCAATGAATTACAAATATTAGAAAGGAGACACAATTATGATATGCAGATCATACAGAAAGCTAACAGGAATCACCTCATGTTATCAAACATCAAGAGAATGAAATAGGTATCATTTAAAACTTAAATATATAAATAAGAATTTGCAACCTTTTTTACAGGTATATATTTAAAAATATGAAAACATAATAGAAATAATTTCTTAATCAATAGTCACAAAATTCAAAAATATCTGAGAATAAGGTCATCATACAATATATAAAATCTACATAAGAAAAACTTGTGAATTTTACTGTGACCCAAAAAATGACTAACAAACAGCTATTCCATTTTTGAAGGATTTAATTATATAGGTAATTATTTATAACATTTGCTTGAAATTAACAAGATCCAAAGTTTCAGTCACAGAATGACTTCAAATATTTATTACTTATGAAAAAATGTTGGAGAAAATCTACCAAATGTTCAGTTGTTGCAATATAATAGAATGCCAGTTCATTTATTGTTTGTATGAGTCTTTTTCTCACCATGAGTAAAAATTTCAAAAATTCAGAATAAATTATTTTTTTAATGGTAATAATAACTTTCTTAGCTGTCTGAATATGAAAAATGTAGCAGCTAAGTCAGCCAAAGTGCAGCCTGCACTCATTTCAGCAAATTTTACCTGGAGTGTTTGCTTTAAAATTCTGACTCGTGTCGCACCCATTGAATGAGACTATCTTGATGACAACCCAGAAACTTGTATTTTAAACAAGCACTCCAGGCGGTTCTTGTGCACTCTGATTTTTGAGAACAGCCAGGTCAAAGGGCTTGTTCAGCTTGTGCTTGTAGAAGGCATTTTGCAGTGTGGAGACTAGAAGAAAGTTGTATGAGCTCTGGGATCCAACAATCCCTGGTCAGAAATGGGCTCAGATACAAAGCTAGAAGTCTCTGCACTGATGTGTTGCTCTCTGATTCTAAACTTAGTAGGAAAATTTTAGATATCGATGTAATTAAATTGAGCCCACCAAAAAGAATTAGAATAATTTTATGAGGTGCGTCTCAGTGGTTACTTTCCTTTAAATTGTGAGCAAAAGTCCTGGCCAGATGCACAGAACTCTCTCCAGATGAGCTAGAGGAAAGTTCTTATTAC
Source organism: Condylura cristata (assembly GCF_000260355.1). Lineage (NCBI taxonomy): Eukaryota > Metazoa > Chordata > Mammalia > Eulipotyphla > Talpidae > Condylura > Condylura cristata. The sequence continues at coordinate 16,515,862 of NW_004567114.1, forward strand.
CCCATCAGCTTTCTTTTTCTCTAAGAACTGTGTACATTCCAGCTTCAGGATGGAAGAGCACTGGTCCTGTTCACTGCTCAACTCCCAACACCTGGAACATGCCTGGGGCATTATAGATTCACAATCAATATTTGCTTAAGAAGTGAGTAAATAAGTTGATCTGCCAGGTCTATGTGAAACTCCAGGGCTCTAAGGAATTTGTCTAGTTCGTGTATCTCTCCTCCCCATCACATCTTTTTTCATAACCTGATGGTGAACCCAAGACATTAGAGAAATGTGGGAAATTCTGGGAATCTGATATCTTAGAGACACAGGAGAATTGTTGCAGTTTGAGACATGCAGAAATAACAGTTAACCTGGGCACTCCATTGGTACTCAATTTGACACATAAAATTTACCATTGCAGTACATTTCCTTTGATAGGAATAAATGCTAAAATTACCTGCTGTAAATGTGGAATTGTGAAGTTGATTAAGTTGTCCATTAACTTGAAAATACTTTATCAGTTTCCTATTGCTGCTATAAAACATTACCACAAATTTGGTGATTTAAAACATACAAGTTAGAGTTCTCTAGCTTGAAGTGTGACATATGTCATTGTGCTAAAACCAAGGTGCTAAAACCAAGGGGTTGGCAAGAATGCCTTCCTTGCTGGGAACTCTAGGTGACAATGTGTCTGCCGCCTCCCCTAACTTCTAGGGAGTGCCGATATTCCTTAACTTGTGGTCCCTTCTCCATCTTCAAACTCAGCAACATTCCATCTCTTGGGGCAGTCTCTGCATCCATGTTTCTCTCTCTGACGATAAACTCAGTAGGGAAATTTTAAATATCTATGTGATTAAATTGATCCCACCAAAAAGAATTAGAATAATTTGACCATCTGGTGGTCCTTAACCACATCTGCAGAACCCCCTTTGCCATATAAAGTAATACATTCACAGGTTGCAGTAATGAAGATTTGGACATACTTAGGGGAGGAGGGAAGTTATTGTTCCACCTTCTGTAGATTCCATAGGATGTCTTTGTTTTAAGGATGTTTGGGGATAAGGATAAAATGCTTCTTTTCCATAACAGAGTGCCTTTGTCCTGCAACTAAGATAAATATTCACACTGCCAATGTCAGAAGTTGCCTAGAATTTACTCCTTAGAGCGGAAAAGGATGAAAGGCATTATTTATAAACTTGATGCTTCATTTAGCCTAAGAATGTTGAAGTGCAATCCTGTTCTTGCCAGGAGGATTTGAGAGAGAAATAACTGTTTCAATGTAAGCCAGTGTGCTTCTAACTGCACTTATAGCATCTGCCACCTCATTCACTGCTAGGGTTATGGAACTTCCGTTGCTGTTACTTGAAATTTATGGGCATTTGGACATTGAGCAATTGGCATCTTGAGATTTTGGCATTAGACATTAACTATCATTGGCAACAAATCACTTCTGACTGTGTACTTTTAAAAAGGTGGCAAGAAAAGACTGACTACAAAGTTATTGATATATATTAATGATGATCCTAAGATAAATCAAGCACACAAGATTACTAGAATTTAATGATGATACAGGAAAGGGCTCATTTGGTGTATTTGTACACTCTGTATGTCTGTTATTTGCAGAAGAACATTAATAATCTGAGAAGAGTGTGACCTATATTTGTCTGAGTATGTAAATAATAAAGTCCTTTTGCCAAAAGTTTAAACTGTTTATAGCCTGTGGAGAATTTCATAGTAACTATTTTTATCCTGTCATTTCTCTGTATCTTATGTAAACATCACTCGAAGAGGATTATCTGCAAGCAGGAATTAGTTAGCATTAAAAATAAGATGTACTCATCAAGCTTTCAACAGAGATACCATTTTCTAAACTGACATGCTGTCAGAGGCCTTCTTGACTGCAAAGATATCATAATGAGAAAAAGGGGGTACATGTCTAAGTGATCCAACATTCTTGTTTTCTACACAAATCTCTCTTGACAAGTGGAATGAATTCCCATGCTCCTTCCAAGGATGTCTGTGTGTTGCTTGTCTCTTTCTGCCAATGAGCAGCCAATTTAGCTATGAATCACTGAGAATGCTCTTTTATATTCCTGAATATTTAGGCAGTGAAACTAGCTAGGGCTTTGGTTCTTTTGTCCATGATGCTAATCCATGGAGAGGCAGGGTTTAGGGTCTGGAATAGGGTTGCTGTCTACTGATGTCCTGTGGTGTCCTGTATCTCTGCTTCCTGAGTCTGGGGGTGAATGGCCATGCAGGCTGGTAGTTGAAAATGAGACTCTAGGTGAACAGAACTGCTTTGGAATCCTGACTGACATTTTGCAGGTGTATGTATTGGCAAAGTCTTGCAACCTCATTTATAATAATAGTTTCTTCATTGATAAAAATGGACATCAAAATAGCCCCATCTCAGAACTGTTGAACAAATCAAATCATTTGACATATGCGGAGTGCTTAGAAAAATCCCTGATGCCAACTGAGGAAAGAGTGTTACCAAGTGCCATTTTTTTCTGAGGTCATTTACAGATAAAACATTTTTTTTTTTAAGATTTATTTATTTGTACATACAGAACTGGGGTACAGGCCAGAGGCTCAGGGGTGGCGAGAGGCTTCACCAGAGACAGAGTGGGGAGCAGAACAGGCAGATCTACGAAGTACACTGCTGAGGGGAGCAGCGGGTGGGTCAGGAGAGGTCTACCACACCATGTGGTCACCGCCGGGGCAGGCGGGAATCGAACTCATGCGGAAGTGGCTTTAGCTTCTCAGTGCTGTGCTTTAACCCGCTGCGCCACCAGGGAGGGCCCAGATAAAACATTTTTTAAAAGATTTGTTCAAATCCCTTTTCCATTCACTGAGTTTTTTCTAGAGTGATTTCAGAAGAATTGAATATTTGAGAGAAGGTATAGGAAATAGCTGAAATGTTGAAAACACCTCATGCTTAAGATATTAATAACTACAGTTTTTGTCGGAGGATAAAGCTCTGTAATCATAGAAATGGCACTCTTCCCTAATGCTTTTAATTTACACAAGTGAAATAGGGCTGTGACTAGGGTAAAACACTAGGCTCATTTTATAAAAAATCAATGCAAGAAAATGCATAATGAACTCAATGACAACATTTTAAGTAAAGATAATATTGCATTACTGATTTTCCTTTTTGACTCAACTTCCAATATGGCTTAACATGGCATTGAGTAATGTAGTAATACCACTCATATAAAAACCCAAATAATTCAGAACTAAATCTAATAACCGTGGTTCACATTAATGGATGACTATGTGCTAGGAACTCTGCTAAATGCTTTAAGTGAAATGACTCCATTAGTAAAAATACTCACATTTGCTCATCGCTAAGCTAAAACTGACTGGTGCCAAGCTGAGGATTGGTGGATCTGAGATTCAAATCCAGGCTGTCCACCAGAGACTTGTAGTTCTGGTTTCTACATTACTTCACCAGTGTCCCTCAAAGTGTGATTCAGGAACTACCCTTAACCTAATTACCTGTCAGTGTCAGCTAAAGATACAGACTTCTAGAAAATTCCTGGTGTACTGAATCCATCTTTCACCATGAAACTTGGAACTGTGCATTTCACAAGCTCTTCCCTTCACTTACTTTCACTTTTTCTCCCCACAGTTTTTCTTGGACTTCATCACGGTTGAGAATTTGTACATCCTCTTAGTCTTCATCTCTGTCTGGATAGATTTCTATCTGTAAGCTCTTACAAAGGGGAAAAAGTTTATTAGCAAATGCTTCATGATTGTCTTTGGTTCAAAGGGAAATTGGTGTTAGAAGCATGTCTCAATGCAATTTTATGTCATTTTGGAACCATTCTTATGATAGAAATACATATTTCTGCTCAGTCTTCTGTTTTGCATTTTTCTCTTTCTGTACCACCTTTCTGTTTGTTTTCTACAGAAAGTATAGAGAAATGTTTATTTTTTAATCTATTTGTTCCTTTGACTTTTGGGGGGTATATTAAATGTTTTATTATTCTGTTTTATCCCTATTATCCATTTACTAACTATATTTTTAAGTTGTTCCTAAGACTTATGCACTATTAAATTGTCATAGTCTTCCTTTACATAATATCACAACAAAGAAAAATATAGAAGATTCTCACTTTCATATGCTTCAACTTCTACCTTATTTAATTTACATTTTATTTCTACATACTTTATAAAGTAAGTATTATTATTATAAACAATGAATTGTCTTTCAAAGAGATTAGACAAATGTTAAAAATCTTTTATATTTGGGCCCTCTCTGATGGTACAGTGGGTTAAAGAACAGCACTAAGAAGCTAAAGCCACTTCAGCATGAAGATTTTAAAAAATCTTTTATAATTATTTATATATTTCTACTTCTGCTGCTCTTCATGTTTGTGTAGATTCAGTTTTTCATCTGGTATCATTTTACCTTTGCTGGAAGAACTTCTGTTGTTATATATATTTTGTAAGATTTATTTATTTATGCATACAGAACTAGGGGACAGGCCAGAGGTGCAGGGGCGGTGAGAGGATTCACCAGAGATAGAGTGGGGAGCAGAACAGGCCGACTAATGAACTACAATGCTGAGGGGAGCAGCAGGTGGATCAGGAGAGGTCTGTCACTCATGTGGATCACCTCCCAGGCAGGAATCAAACTCATGATGGGGCTTAAGCTTCTTAGTAAGGTTTTAACCTGCTGTGCTACTAGGGAGGGCCTGCTATATTTTTGATGACTTTCTTTTAAAATATCTTTAATTCACCTTACTTTGTATGTGTGTGTGTATGTGTGTATAAAATAAGATATGTATAAGGTACAAACTAGCATATATACACATATATAGGTCAGATGTATAGACACACCCCACACGCATCCACCCACGTGTACCCACCCCCATATATATATATATATATGAATATATATATATATATTCACACAGTGCTCTATATACTAAGTTTAGAACTCATGATTGAAAATACTTTTGTTCCAGTACTTTAGGGCTATAACTTTTTGAATATGTCTTTTTTGTTTGAATATCACAGAGATACCTTGTAACTTGTAAATATACAGGGTGCTTTTAAGTGACTTTACCATAACTTATTTCCTAAGACAAGCACTATCTGGTAAACTCATTGAAAACTACTATACAAGCCTCAGTGTCCCAAAAATGTTCAGTGACTAGAGTTCTGCACAGCTCCCCTTCTTTAGCACCAGCTTCTCTAGCAGTGCTAGCTCTTAAAAACAACTCTATCTTCTTTTCTTCTCAACATGGCCGTCCTGTCTCATAATTTATCTCAGTTGACCTGAATTTCCTATCAAGAAGACAATTCATGTAACGTCAGTTCTGTTTTTCTTAGAATCTGGGTTCACTTCAGTCCTTCAAGGATTTAGTGGTTTTAGTCTTTTATTATTATTATTATTATTATTTGTTCATTTCTTTCATGTCTCTGTCATTTCCCTTCATGATTACATCTGAATGGAATTTATTCACTTTAATCATTCTAAGTCACTGTTGTGCTTCACAACTTGCTCCCCAAGCGATGAGGAGCAGATGGTGCTCCATGAGGTAGAGGGGCACTGAATGGCCTCTCTCTCTTACGCTGAGAAGTCCTGTTAGGAATGTACCATGTTTAAATGTAAGTTCCTTTGTTTGTTTATCTGCAGTTGCATGACTGCGCTTAGCTAAGTGAAACCTGATGAAAACAGAGGGAGATTCTCATCACCATCCACTTTTGTGTGTGTTCTTGGCTTTCTGAGTACATTTTCCCAAGTTTCTGGCATTTCATTTGAAAATGTATTTGGAACCACTTTTCCGTTGCATATTTAAAAACAAGTATATTATAAGACTTTTGGGTTTTGCAATGAAAGCTTTACAAAAAAGGTTAACCTCATGATATAAGATCAAATGTCTGGTGTTGTTACAACTATTTTCCTTTTGGAATGTGGAAGTGATGGCTTTATAACCATCACATTTATAGTCTTGAGTGGAAAGTGCACTGCAGAAGCTACAGTTGACATTGAAAGGGCTTCTATTGGAATTTAGCATCATTAACCAGTTAGCTTTGATTCACAAGGATATTCTCATTCACTTGTTTTAAATCCCTGTGACCCACTCTGGAGTGAAGGAACTCATTCTCCAGACATTAAGGAATGTTAGGTGAGTAAATAGATGCCAGGAATAAAAGACCTCATAACATCATATTCTAATCTGATATGAAAATTTGCTATGATGATTTGGTATTTCCGTACTGATATTGTGCATTGCTTCAGGATAATAATGAGACAGAATTTTAGTTTGCCAGAACGCCCAGATTTCTTAGTGTTTTTAGCAGCAGCTTTCCACCTTATCTTAGAGTTAGACTAGCTGTGGAACTTTTTGCAAAAATACAGGTGTCTGACCCCTACCCAAGATCTACTAACACCAAATTTATGGAGGGGAGGACTGGGGATTTGATTTATCTAAGAACTCCATAAATGTTTCTGACATGCTTCTAAGATTGAGAATTGAGTGAATTCAAAAACAATTTCAGTATTTATTTTAGGAAACTTCACTTTTCTATCCATGACTTGTAGAATTTATAGATTAATTCAATTACTAATTAGTTTAAAAGATCCTGGCTCATGCAGGTAGAATTTTTCAAATAGAGATTTTTGAAAGTTGTGGTTAAGAATGACTTGCTGGCCCTCTCTGGTGGCACAGTGGGTTAAAGCACAGCACTAAGAAGCTCAAACCACTTCCGCATGAGTTCGATTCCCGCTTGCCCTGGAGGTGACCACATGGCTGGCAGACCTCTCCTGACCCGCCCTCTGCCCCCCTCAGTAGTGTACTTCATCGATCTGCCTGTTCTGCTCCCCACTCTGGCTCTGGTGAAGTCTTTCACCACCCCTGAGTCTCTGGCCTGTATCCCAGTTCTGTATGCACAAATAAATCTTAAAAAAAAAAATGACTTGTTACCCAAAAGACACAAAAACACCAATTGAAAAAGATACCTGCATTCCCATGTTTATTGCTGCTTTATTTACAATTGGAAAAACATGGAAGCAGCCCAAATGTCAAAAAGTAGATGACTGGATTAAAAAGATGTGGTACATATATACAATGGAATATTACTCAGCAACCAAAAAAGAGAAACACATGTCTTTTGCAGCAACTTGGATGGAGCTGGAAAAGATCATGGTCAGTGAGATAAGCCAGAAAGAGAAAGAAAAATACCAGATGGTTTCACTTATAGCAGGAATATAATGGACCAGGAGAGAAAATAATAAGAATAATGAACAGCCATATTCCATAGCCATTTTATGGGGGTGAAATTGGAAATGGGATCAAAAATGGGGAGAGGGGAAGGGAAGTGCAAGGGACTATGGTAATGGCACAGGGGTGACTCGGTGATGGGAAACCCGCAGGGATTATAATTGAAATGGGAAAAAAATGTACAAAATGATGTAAAAATAAACTATTATTAAAAAAAAAGAAAAAAAAGAATGACTTGTAATGACTTATAATATACTTGCAGTGAGGACATCTCTACCCTCCCCATCTCTCTCTTTCTTCAATCTTCTAAAATAACAGAAATCAGTATTATCTCTTTCTCTTAAGGATCAATCCTGTCAAACACAATAATGCGGACAGTTAGTCCATATCTTATTTAACTTCTACATTTCTCCTAAAAAGTAAATATAATCATGTGTGTTATAGTGATGAGATAATTGGAAATAAGACAATGGCCAAAGTCAGAATGTAAATACATGCCCATTCAAATTCAGAATTCATTCCATAGACCATTTCTTCTCCTTTCTTTTCATCTCCACTTCCTTTTTCTTTTCAGCTACTGTTCCCTTTCATGTTTTCTTTACCTTCCCAGGCTATACTGTGTTTGTGTGGAAAATGTGAGAGAAGTGTGCTTATGTCTCTCAAATATGCGTGGTAACAATGATTGCTTCAGTCTTCTTGTAAATATTTCCAGTTGGAGAAGTTCTCACAGTCACTGATTTGACAAATCTTGGTTTGGTGTCCTTGACTAATGGAAATATTTATGTTTTTTTGACTGCTCCATTGTGAAGAATGTCCTGGGATTTGCTCAAAAGAATATAAAAACCTGCTGTCCTTGTTTCCATTTCCAGACCCAGTCATGACCCCAGTGCATTAAAGCATCTGCTTTTAATTTCACATCATTTCTATCTTAAAGGCAATCTTTCCCGACTGGAGTTTTAAGTATCTCAACAAACAGCAAAAGTGAGATGAAGGTAACGAGGGAGGTGCCCTTGGTTCCAAAGGGGCAGAAGTTGCAGGAAGATGCCCCTGGATGCTAAAGACTTGTGAAACCTGAGACTTGCTGTTGTCGTCTGCACTTCCCCTGGGTCCCAGTGAATTAGCTGTTCATCCACTGATGCTTCTCATATATGTCCATGGAGATGCAACTTTGATGTCTTTCCCTGCCTAGAATTCAGCTATTGTTCCCTCCAGGGAATATGGAGGGAATAGGCTATGGACATGGAGGAATAGGCTATGACTTAAAGCTACTATGATAAATAAGGAGAGAATTTAAACTTTGATTTAAAATTTAAAGGAAAACTTTGACTCTTTCTGTGGGACTGAATTGAGCATATACCTGAGAAGTCAGATTCCACATGTATTTGCCTGGAAATTGTAGAGAAATTTGTTCTAGATTCAGGAAACACAGAGATGTAAAATTTTTCTTCATCACCTCAGAACTGAAGAAATGGACTGAGTTGGCATGGGTTGACTACTTTGGCCTAGTAAAATACATTGCTCATAATTGATGCTCAGGAAATATTGGCTGAATGTGTGACCAAAGAAGGCCAGAAGCAGATATTAGATAACAGGAAGCCACAGTGCAGTGATGTAGACTCAGGAATGTCTACTTGTGCCCTTGAGACCATGTATGACCTTGGACAAGTGACATCACATCCCTGAAGATCAGCTGCTTTTATAAAATGAAGATTATGACGTCTACTTCATAGACTATTGTGAGAATTAAGTGAAATTCTGTATTTAAACATACTTTATAAAATACAAGGTATAAAAAAATCAATGAAAGATAATGGCGAACCTGGATAGATATGTTGTGTATTACAAAAGAGACTTTAATAGGTGACTATGTTTAGATAAATTTTAGAACATAGATGAATATGTTTAAACAGAGAAGCTTTCAAAGTTGTTGATGAGAGAAGCTTTCAAAGTTGTTGAAGATGAGTTCTGGAGGAGAACTGGAGAATTGGTTCTGGGCAAGAATCATGACTTATTAGTACTGGTAATTCCAGTTCCAGCAAGGTCTGCCCTGGAGTAGATTTTCAGTGCATGTTTGAGGGGACAGAGGAATGAACCAACAGATACGTGTGTGTATGTATAACTCTCGAGTCGAGCCTTGGAAAATCAGGTTTTGATACACTTTTCAGCATGGCCCAGTGCAGTTTTTTTTTTTTTTTAAAGAAAACCCAAATCATGACTTTTACTAAATATTTTGTTAAGATATGCAGTGTTTTGCTTTATTTTCAAAAGAGACAGATGATAGTCTGAAAATGCTGCTGAAGAAGAAGGCTTTTGTGTTTGGTAGGGAGCCACATTTTCTGAATTAGGGTTGGAATCAGCTGATAAGACCAAGCCAACTGTTAAGTGAATTGTTATAGCAGAAAAGAGGTGTGAAGACTGCCATCACCTGTTTCCTCAGACACCATAGAAAGGACACTCTAATGCCTACTGGTGTGGGAACAAATATCCTTATTAGACATTGGGGTGAGAAAGAGGGTATGATCATTGTTGCAGTGGCAGCCTCATACAGAATTAGGGGTAATGGTAAAGGAGGGAATTGCTATGATTCCAAGACTTATTGGGAACTATATGAATTTCAAATGTGCCAGTTTGGCATAGTTCTCAATTTGTGCATTCATGTTTATAGACTTGAGCCTTTGTAACCTTACGTTTGGCCCTTTACATTTTGCACAGAGAATTGTTGTGTTTCTAGACAGGCATCCAAATTATTGGAGAATTCAACAGGTAGCTCTTTGGGTTCACAAACTTGCTTTGCTTGTTTGGACTAGCACATAAGGAAGCAAGACACAGAAATTTGACCTCTAAATGCTAATATCAGATAGACATGAAACTTTATTTTTAAAAAATCTAGTTTCTGTCTCTGCTCCTGTGAGGAAACTTCCTTGAGTGCACAAATGTATCCCATTTAAGCATACCCAAGAGAAATGGAAGAAAAAGATATGGGCAAAGAGCCATCGGTGCTCAGTCTACTTATGTCCATGGTAACACACATCAATGAAGGATGCTTTCTGGTAAGTGGACTACCAATCTTGAGTCACAAAATCATAATTATAATGTCTAATGTGTAAAGAAGACAAAGACCTGAGGTTATGGGCAGTGAAAGATGACTACAGACACACTGATATTAATTGCAGCCCACATCACTGAGTCTGGGCTTAACAGGTGTAAACACATTCCCTTCTCTTTTTCAAGACCTTAAAGAATCTTTAGGGTGATGGAGCAAAAAAGTGATCCTATGGTTTCATTCAGTGAAGTGTGGGGACAGAACAATCTCTCACTATTTATTTGCCAACAAGTACTTTCTGACCATGCTAGGCACTAAATATCATTGCAGGTACTTGGATTATAGTTATGAACACAACTTTCCTAGCTATATGAAACTGACACTTTGGTGGAGAAGACCAATGTTGACAGACAAGCCAGATAAAATTATAATGTCATTAAAATGGCCACCAGGTATTACATGAGAATGCTCACAATCATTAGAGAAATATAAATGAAGATCACAACAGATGGTTGGATCATCTCACATTTGTGAGAATATATTGAAAAGACCAGAGACAACAAGCACTGGTGAGGGTGTAGAGAAATGCAACCCTCTTACACTGTTGGTGGGAAGGCAAATTGGTCCAGCCCCTTGGAAACCAGTATAGAGGTGTCTCAAAACATTAAAACATGGATCTGCCTTTTATCCCAGTAATTCCACTACAAGGCATCTATCTAAAATAGTCAAAAACACTAATTGAAAGGAAACTTGTACTCCCATGTTTAGGACAGCACTATTTATTAAAGCTAAACTGTGGAAACAACCTTAGTGCCCCAGAATAGAGGGATAAAGAAGATGTGTTGTGTATACACAATAGAATTCTGCTCAGTGATCAAAAAAGATAAATCCATGCCATTTGCAGCAACATAGATGAAACTTCAAAAGATAAAGCTTAGAGAAATGTCAGAAGGAGAAAGATAAAGAATGGCTAGTGTAACTGATATGTATAATATAAAGTAAAACTGAATTACCAGATAAAGACTAGCTTAACCCTTGGTAGCTGTCTACAGAACACCAAGGAGAGAGGGAAGGGGAAATAGCAGAGAGGGAGGCATAATGATCTGTGATAGTGAAAAATGGGTGAGCTGGTGATGGGTCATTATGATGGGAATACCTGATAGTGATATCCCAATGTTACTCCAGAAATGGGATCAACTAGGTTGAAATGAAGTCAGTGTACCTTACATGGAAGGATTACAGGGAGAAGGGAGATACAGGCACATGGAGTATGTTATGGTTAGGATTTAGATATGAGCAGATGATCACTATCATTTTAGATCTACCTCTTGGTGTAATGAGAAACTATCAAAGAGTTTTGAGAAGACAGATATGAATTTAATTATGTTTTATCTTTTATTGATTCATTGACCATTGGCTTACATTACATATGATATATGAGTATAGTTTCAAAACTTGATAAATGTATATAGCACATGGATTCTATCATCAGAGTTCTAGAATATTTCACCACAATCATATTGGCCACCTTTACTCATTTTTCTCAATACCCTCATCCCCTCACCTCTTAAAACATAGGATAGCCACAGTGTGGAAACAGGGAGATAAATTATCCCCTTTCATGATTTCTAGCCTACAGAGAACATGAGTTTTATGTAGAGAATAAAGTCTACATATTGTAATTACCAGTGCTTTCACTTATTCTAGTGCTTTATGAGTATCTGATGGACATTGATCATATTCTGGGAAGGTGGGTGAAGGAAATTGCTAGACTGGGGTAGAAATACCTTAAACCCATGACTTTTTCTCATAGATGGGTCTATTCCAGATATTAATGGAAGGGAGTTCCTCCAGTTTTCTAGAACCTTCTAAATAGTTCTCTAAAGTTGTGGGAAGATAATTTTAACAATGTCCATCTTGTGCTTTCAGGAATATAGTTGTGAAAATATTTGTGAAAACATTACATGAAATGGGGATAAGAAGTTTGCATCAGACAGAATTTGAGCCTAATTGCAGATCTAGACTAGAAGGAAAGCCAGTCAATTTGTAGTCTTGATTTGCCAGGCACTTTGCAGATTTAAACCAAAGAAGCATTAAATATTTCCCACCCCCTTGTCAGTTTAAAGTGTATTTGATAGGATCAGTGAGTATTGAGTAGAAATACAGCTGTCTTCTCTGATGGGCCCCTCTGGAGACTTGTCTTGACCTGTATCCATAAAATCACCCTTTTCAAGCTAAATAAAAGAAACAAATCTGTGCAAGCCTTCTCATAATTTTGATTTGCAGGTGTCAGGCAAGTCTGGGAGCTCCTGCCCTGATTATAGACACTGTCTCCAGAGGAGGAGAATGTTCTTAACTTTTACAGTCACGATACAGTCATGCTTTGAGATCATCTGAAATGTGCTGTAGGAGCACAAAGCATTATTATTATCATTATGGCAATCATAATGACTGTGATTATAAGGCAGGTGGGGGGAGCCAAGGAGGATTGGCAGTTAAGGGTGAGTAAGTGCCCTCCCACCTCCATGTAGCTGTGTAAGAACTGTAGAATCAAACAGTGTGTGTGTTTATGTGTATTTGGGTATAGGGAGGCAGATGTGGGTATGCTGAGATATAATTTTTGGGAGATATGTTTTTAAGTCCATTGTAGTGAATCTGTATTCAGAAAATATGATTCTGTTCCATCCTACTTAGACCTACAGCACAGCTTTGCTTTGTTTCAGGAGTAATGTGTTGGTGTGAAATATGATTTTTCTATATATCACTGGTGATATGATGGTGTTCTCAGAAGCTCAGATGTCATAGTAAGTTGTGCTAGAAAGTATTTATTTCCAATACTGTTCTGAATGTTCTGGGGAATAAAGACACGACAGAAGGTCTGCAGTTTGATGTCATAGTCATGTTTTCTCCACTTTCTTCCTTGATCTCTTATTTTCGGGAATCTGATTCTGAAGAACTAATATCAAGAATTTATGGAGCATCTGTTAAATGTCTCGTATTAGTTTGTCAGTTTAATGAGACAAATATAGTCTTAAAGGTTTGTTCCCTGCCTTAAAGTTTTTACAGGTTATTTTGGGTAGCAGATGAGAATATGAGAGATTTTGATTAGTTCTCTGAATGTCATGATCAAATTTGTACTGAGTGGCTCCCTTTGCAAACAGTATGTCAGGTAGATTTAAGTGGGGTGATCTAGAAGCAGGAAAAACTTGATCAAGGCCATTATAGAAGTTCAGGTGAGAAATAACTGCCTAACTAACTATTCAGTCACTTGAAAGATATTTCATCTCTGAAACCTAAATATTTGACATGATATATGATGAAATGAAATGGAAGGAAGGGTGGACTTGAGAATCTAGGTCATTTGTGTGGTTGAAATATTCACTTCTCTAGGGTTTTCTGGCTTTGATTGAATAATCAAAATAACAATGATTATTATGCAGGGATGGGTAAAGCCTGTATATTTTTTCTGGGTTTAGATGCTATACAGTTGAGAAATTAACTTATTCAGACATGTTTTGTGAAAAGTTACTATAATGTTGTAAAAGTACATGTAACATTTTGGACATGGTCCTAAAAATTTCCAGAGATTGTGCACAATGATAATTACTTAAATGATTCTTTTTCTGCCAGAGTATATTGCCAAGGGAAGGTTTTGGGAACCTTCTTTTGTGAGTTGAACTTAAAAAAAGAGAGAGAGACAGAAACTGGCTATATCCCTCTTTGAGCTAGAGACCAATAGGTTTTTACAGGCAGAGCATTTAAAAAAAATAAACTCAAAAGACTGTACATGATGCACTATACAAATTTTTCCTTATCCTGAAAAAGCTATGAAGCCCATAACTTTTAAGACTACACAATAAACTTATGGCTTTGAATTTATCATTTTGAAAGGTTGAGTTTGCCTTTGTATCACTGGGAAGACTGTAATCACTCTAAATTAATGATGTAGCATATATTTACAGGGGTCATGTTTTATCTGCTTAGAGATCAAACAGCTTTGGGGAACTTCTGGAATTCTGTTTGGATGTAAATTTTGCCTGTTAATTACAAAAGAGGTTTACTTGAAGTTGGCCTGAGATCACACCTGACCTGAGTTACATACATATAGTATAGGGGAGAGCTGTTCCCTAGTTCCTTTTTGGGTGTTGAAAAGAGAATGATTATACATGGAGCCAGGAAAGATCAAGCCAGCAAGCATCTTAGTACAAATGATCTAACAAATAAACAACAGAATACTGATAGCAAATGATTAGGAAAAATTCTGTTGGTTATTATAGTGAAGCCTGGAAGGGTTTACCTCAGTTTTGCCCAATTTGCCAAGCTTTCTTTTTCCTAAGAGTTTTGATAACCTACATGTCTGCTACCTCATAGGGTCCATATAACTAAGGGACAAGATAACTGTCCTAAGTTCTATAATAACCTAATATTATATTTAATTGGAAATTACTGTTGTAGCATTTGCAAAATTTTGGATCATTGAATTTAGAAGTGATAGTTACTGCCTTTAAGAGAAGGATTTCCAGGCCTTCCTGGTGACACAAGGGTAAGTGTCAGCACTGCCAAGCCATTGGCAGCTACTATAGCATGAGTTCATCCCTGGGCAGGGAGCTGACCCACATGGCACAACAGACCTCTCCTGCTGCTCCCCTCAGCAGTGTATTTTTTCAGTAGATCTACCTGTTCTCCCCACTCTGTCTCTGGAAAATTCTCTCACCCTCCCCCCACACACACCTCTGGACTACACCCCAGCTCATATATGCATAAGTAAATAAAATAAATCTTTAGAGAAGAGAGGGAGAATGATTTCCAACTTCATTGTCAGAAAGATTTTATCAGTTGCCTGGAAATGCATCCCAGGATATAACTCCCTTCTATAGCCTCATAAATGGTTTTACTTTTATTTATTCATAAAAAGCAGAAAATAGTCCTTCACTAAGATGCCTAAATGTCCTTTGACTAATATTGATGAAGACTTATGATAGGCATCATGGTTATGTATGTGTGAGCTCATTATATCTTATTTTATTAAATGAGGAAACAGAGGCCCTTCCTGGTGGCACAACAGGTTAGAGCACAGCACTTCAGGCAAACTGCATCTGCTTCAGTGCCATCTTTGATCCCCTACCCTGGAGATGATCCATCTGGTGTGCCATACCTCTCCTGACCTGCCTGTTTTTCCCCTCAGCAGTGTACTTTGTCGATCTGCCTGTTAGCTCCCCACTCTGCCTGTGGTGAATCTTCTCACTGCTCCTGACGTGTACCCCAGTTCTGTATGCATCAATCAATCAATAAATAAATCTTTAAAAAAATGAGGAAATGGATACAAGGAACCAGTGATTCTATTTTTTTTTTCAGAGACACAGATAAATTATGAGAATTAAGCCTCACAGTTTCTGATTTTGAGAATCAAGAATCCTTCTAGTGCATCTTGTGCTGTCACTGCCACATGGCTGCTAACTCCCTGCTACTGTCCTGCAGTAGACTGAGCACCAGGCTGCCTTCTCACACCTGCCACCACCTCCAACCCTCTCCACCTGCAGGAAAGGTTTTGCCCTTCTGGCTGAAAGTTCCCACTTCTGCATTTAATTTCTCAACTGTTACATCTACCCAGACCCAGTGTTCTGTCCAGGACCTCAGAATCCTTTTCAACGTCCAAAAATGCTGATTTCTGGTCTTAATATACACCCTGCTATAATGTGGAGAGGCACACTTTGGAGTATCTGCTAGTTCTAAGTCCCAAATATATCTCAGCTCTGTCCACTAACCTCTCTGATCATATTTTCTATCTTAGCTTAAGCCTGTCTTGAGAGAGATGAGTCTGGAATATGCTTAAACTATTTCACACTTTGCCACTCAATGTGAGTTTCATGGGTCAGAAGCATCTGCATCATTGGGATCTAAGTAGAAATGCCAGTCCCCAAATGTCTGTGTGCATTTTGAAGCTAGAGACTCATTGCTCTGACAGTCTTCTCCAGTCTTCTTTTACACTCTCTTTTTTGCACCCAGTGTTACCTTTCACAAATGCATATAGTTGCAAACATTTCCTCTACTTTACATCCTTTAGTGGCTACCCATATTACTGATAATAAAATATCACTTACAGTTAACTTTCAAAATTCGCCAAAACCTGGTTCTTACCTATTCTCAAACACCTGGTTTACCACTCAGGAACTAAAATACAAGCAACTTGGTTCTACCAAATATATTTTCCCTTGTTATTCTTCCTTCCCTTGAATACTCTTTTCCTTCTTCTGGCCTGGTCTCAGTTTTCTTAACTTTTAGTCTCAGTTTATTTGTTTATTTATGTATCTATTTGTGCATGCAGAACTGGAGTACAGGCCAGAGGTGCAAGGGCGGTGAGAGGATTCACCATTGACAGAGTGGGGAGCAGAACAGGCCGACTGACGAAGTACACTGCTGAGGGGAGCAGTGGGTGGGTCAGGAGAGGTCTGCTGCACCATGTGGATCACCTCCGGGTAGGGGATCAAACCCATGCTGAAGTGGCTTTAGCTTCTTAATGCTGTGTTTTAACCCACTAAGCCACTAGGGAGGGTCCCCAGTCTCAGTTTTAATGTCACTTGTTGGAGAAAGTGTACTGGCCATTCTAGTAAATTCCTCCAGTTTTTCAATCTAATAGCCATTGCTACTTTCTTTAGAATATACATCTCAATTTGCCATATTATCCATTAGTTTAATCTCATACATATATAAGGGTAAGTAAGACCCTTGTGTGTTCACTAGTGCTTAATACTATAAATAGCACAAAGAAGACACTCTAGAATTATCTGTTGAGCTAGTGAATATATTGTTATGCTTTGTGCTTATTAAATTTTTCAAGAGTGTGTTAACCAAGAAAACTTGTCAGTGTTTGTCATTCTTGCAATTGTTACTAGCTATTTAGTTTTGTCTACATTATGTTCAGTAGTCTACAATGGGATTCTAGGAGGCTTTTTTAATACTGACATTCAGCACTATCAGTAAAGTGATTTTAATTTCTAAGCTGCTTGCAAATGTGAGCTAATTGTCACTTACCTACTGTAACCAACAAATATTGCCCTTATAGAATAGGTCCAGCCTTCTCCTTCATGAGAAGTAGAAAAGGTTGTAAGTATAATTGCTTTGGCTCAGAGTTAGTGAGGGAACATATTTGACAAATATTCATTTCTTTTTCAATGAGAGAAAGCAGGAAATGATGAAGGCGTAATGAGTTTAGGGTTGATGTCTTGAACTATGGGGCTGCAACTAACACAGGGTCAGAAAGAGAAAACTCCCTGGTGAGGTATTGCACAATTGCATAAAGCAGATGTGTAATATAGAGGCTTTCCTGAAACATCTGGCATTACTCATCCTGAGAGGCAGGTGCCTAGATTGGACAGACCACATGTCCACTCCAGGATGACATATTTCTGTTGTTTCTAGGTTACATTTGAATTTTCTTTGGCTTCTGTTAACCTAAGCACATAATGATCAAAATGATAATGAAGAGAAAGAGTGCCTCAGAAAGAGGGTAAATAAGGTAGCTCCTTCATCTGGCATGATGAGGTTTTGGATCCCAGAAAATTAGTAGGCCACCCTGTGACAGATTGTCCATGACAGTCCAGGTGTAATATTTTTATACCATGACAGGTTGGGTCATGATTCAAAGAAAGTGCTGTGTCTCAGAAAGGAGGTTTTGCCTACTGGTTAGCCAAAGTCTTTGTTAGCTCTTAGCCAACCATGGCTAGGGTGTCATAAAAGTTTGTTGAATTATACCTTTGTCCTGACATAAGCCATCATGTCTTAAAGGGTGAAGGTTTATGAAAGGTCTAGAACAAAGTTTACAAATGTATAAAACTTCAGCCAGGGTACATCTTGTGAAAACTCACTTAGGGAACATGTTGAAATCACCTGTCTTGTTATGACTTTCCCTTGCTTTGCTCTAGCATGGTATTAAATTAATTGATTATTAGATTTCTAGCAAGAAAACCATCTGGTTATTCAGGTTCATGTGTATTATTTGGAGCATCAATCTCTGAATTTCATGCAAATGTCAATGAAATTTGAAAATATATAAGTTTCTAATAGCAGCAGTGTTGTTCAAGAAGATTTGGTCTAGAAGTATCCCAGGAAGTGATGCTTTCCATAATATTCTAGGTCATTTAGATCTATTCAATTTCTGACATGATATTTCAGAGTCTATTTTCAGCAAATGTGCTGATGAGACTTTTGATTTCTGAAGTTTGAGAATCACTAGCTTTGGATAAAATCATGTGCTCTTTAAAATTATCATCTAATAAACTTTAAATAGATTTAGGGTTTAAGGAGTAAATTAAAAAAATGAGAATTTCATGGATCAGCAATAATCTTACAACATATTGTGGCTTTTTGTCTATGGTGCTAAGGAAAATTACCCCATAGTTATCACCTAGAAATATAAAAAGTCATGTTCAATAGTGATGCTTTTTTATGGGTAGTTTACATGGTGTTGAATGCATGGGTATGTATGTGTGTGTAAAAGAAAGGGGAGTTGTATATGTGACATTCTGTCTAAAACATATCTGTAATATGCATGTAAATCTGTAATACATGCAAGGTGCAAAAACTGCCACTTAAAAAACAAATTAGGGCAATTTACATCCTCCCAGTTAGGAGTCATGGTTTAGAAATATTTATTGAACTGTAATATACAAATAGAAAATACACAACTGTCTCCAGTCTTGGAAACAGGAAAACTCCATTGATCCTTCACAAGTCCCTTTAGCCCTTAAATCTTTTTTTAAATAAATCACTTTCCCAATAACTAAAAGTGATTTTATTGCTAACAAATATCTAATCACTTTATTTTTCTGTAAATGTTAACTCTTTCTGCAGATATTGAACTTGTTAGCTTCTGGATAAGTACTGCTGGTTCCACCTGATCGTTCTGATTAAATGCTGACTTTTCTCCTATTTTATTTTATTTTTCCCACCACATCCCTTATATTCCTTAGTGTCTTTCCTTTTCTTCCCTTAACCTCAGAGCCTTTGGGATGATTGTTGATGTTCACTAGAAATATTTTATAGTGTATAATCACCTGCTATGTGAATGTCCAATATTTGTTTTAATCATTCTTGACTTATTTTACAGGTATTTGACTCAGTTTCCCTCCATTTTGATAAGTGACTTCATTTCATCCTAGTTCTTTGGCTATAGAATATTCCATGGTGTGTATATACAATATCTTATTAATCCATTCATCTATGGAAAAAGACTTAGGTTGCTTCCTAGTTATTGTAAATAATGCTGTTGTGAATTGTATGCACCATTTGTGAGGTTTTGTTTTTGTTGTTGTTGATGCTTATTTTCTGGATATATGTCCACGGTGGTCATATGGTATTTTTATTTTTAATGTTTAAGGTTAGTCCACTGCTTTCTGTAAAGATTTCACCAGCTCACCCCCTCATTAATAAAATTGTTCTTTTTTTCTCTGTACCCTTTTAAGCATTTGCTGTGGGGAGTCTTTTATATGTGCCATGTTTAGGTGTGTGGTATTTCTTCATAGCTTTTATCTTTTGTCTTTCTTACTAGGAATAGCAATGATCATTTTTCCTGTCTTTTGGCTTTCTGGGTATCTACCCTCTTATTTGAGTTGTCTGTTCATATCTGCTACCTATCGGTTATTTGGATTATTTGCATTTTTGATTGTTAAATTGTATGACATTGTATGTATCTTAGATATCAATCCCTTATGAGTAATGTGTTGTATGCATCTTTTCCCCTATTCAGTAGGGCGTCTATTTAATTGTATTTTCTTTCACTGTACAGAAGCTTTATAACTGTAAATATTACCAAATTGTTTATTTTTGTTTTTAATTCCTTTGCAGTAGGGGAGGAGTCACAAAAATATCTATTTTCATTTATTTATACATAGAAAAACTGGGGTGTAGGTCAGAGGTGCAGATGATAAGATGATTCACCAGAGAGAGAGAGTGGGGAGCAGAATAGGCGGTCCTACTGAAATATACTGCTGAGGTGAGCAGTGGGCAAGACAGGAGAGGTCTGCTGTGTCATGTGGGTCAACTCCCTGGCTGGGATTCAAATTCTGCAGGGGCTGGCATAGCCTGATAACACTGAGTTGTAATCCCTTACACTACCAGGGAGGCCCCTGTTACAGGTCTTACATCTAAATCTTTAATCTATTTGGAACAATAGATTAAATCTTTAATCTATTTGTGTATTGTGTTTCTGAGTAACCCAATGCCATTCTTGTGTGTAGCTTTCCAGTTTCCCCAGCACATTTATTAAGGAGGCTGTCTCCCCCCATTTTAGGTCATGGCTATTTTGTTGCACACTGGATGCCTCTGTATGTATCATTTTATATCCAAACTTTCTTCCACTTTCATTGTCCATGTATCTATCTTATGCTGATACCATGTTGATTTTAATACTGTTACTTTAAAGTTTGACTTTAGGTAACATAATATTTATATTTTTCTTAAGTTTGCATATACAATTTGAGGCCTTTTGTGATTCCATATAAATTTTGATACGTTTTGTTCAATTTCTTTGAAAAATATGGTTGGGATTTTGATGATGATTCTGTTTAATTTGTATATCATTTTAGGCCCCATTTATTTTTTATACTTATTCCCCCATCATAAAAATGGGCTAGCCTTTCATTTCCTTATATCCCTTCTCAAACCCTTTAATAACATCTTGTAGTTCTCACTGTAGAGGACTTTTACATCCTCATTAAGTTGATTCTAAGGTATTTTTTAAGCAATTACATTGGAGTTTATATATGCTGACTTTTAGAAAACCCTTTCCTTTTGCTAATTATACTTCTAGAATTTTTACTCATCGTCTGATATTCTCTAGGTTTTATTTGAGACATTTCTGCTTTCTCTATTTTCTGCTTCTAAATCTGGAATGCACAAATTAAAATTTCAGGGAGATATTAGGCATATAGTAAGTATTAATTATGGAGTGTTTAGAGCAACTATTTGAACTACATTGATTTAAAACAAGTGGTTGATAATTTTTCCTTATCTAATAGAAATTAGCCAACAAACAAATCAATTGATTATAATTAATGAGTATAATGCAATAGTTTATTAGGCCCACTAAGCCTAATAAGAATTGATAGCCTAATAAGAATTGACACACAGTGCTAAAAATAAATATGAAGCTATTAGGGATTTTATATGGTTTTCTGTTTTACTTTTAATTCAGACTATTATAAATCTCAGCAAAGGACAAACCTATTGTCTACAGAATTAAGAAAAAAAATCATGGCAATATGAAAAAAGTATTGTATCTGAAACCTTTTTGCTTGACTAAAAACAGTCATAACCTCACTAAGAGTCAGTTTACAAATCTAGGAAATCAGAATAAAAATTTTTCTTTACAAAGCTGTGGTGAAAAATAAAAGATTAATATTTCTGAATATTAAGAAAAAGTCTGAACATAGACATAGTTCAGTTTATTGTTTAGTAGGACAACCTTTCCAAAGGATCTTACGGGAGGCTTGTTCTCGAAGAAAACAAGGCACACTGCACCATAACCTTTTCCATATATTTCATTCATTCATTCATTATTCAAAAAATGCACACTAATTACAGAAACATTTGAAAATAACAATATACAATCTTGGAGATACTGCAGTAACACTGTCTTTGGTAGGTATTTCACTACCACTGTGTTTGCTTATATGCAGAATGTCATGTACAAAGTGGGTATATCAAGATTTGAGAAGACAGTGTGAAAGGGGTTGAAATACCTTAAACATTGGCCTACAATGGAATCCAGCAGATTTTCTGGTCCACTTATTTTTTTGATTCTCAAGGACAGATATTTGTCCTGTTAACATTCAGCTACATCGAGGGGTGGAGATACAGTTTTTCATTTTATAATAGGGTAGGTCTAAGGACAGCTTTTAATAAAGTAAATAAATTTAAAAATTCATTTTATTGGAATTTCATTGCATTGTAAGTTCAAACTGAATTATTCTTCTCTTTCAAAAGAAATGGATTTTTTGGGGAAAACTGAATTAAGAATGCAATTTGTTGTATTTTAGTCCCCATTCATTCATTCATGCATTTCACTGTCTTAGTCTATCATCTTGTAAAAACAGCAAAAATAGTATGTCTTGCTTTCCTTATTATGAGGAGACAGTGGATAGCAGTTGTGATCATGTATGATGATACTTTCCATTTAATAAAATGATATAATTTTTTGCATTTCTATGGCAGTAATAGGAATATTAGTTTGCATAATATTAACATAAATATTTCTGTGGGGCTATCTGCGAAAGCAATGAACAAAATTGACTTTATTGTCTGATTTTCTTGTTTTATTTCACAAAGCATTTCATATATAGCCTATTAATCATTGTGGATGAGTGTATAAAGGCTGGGAGCTATACCTAGAAGTTAACAATTTCCTTATAGTATAGAACTTTGGTGAATTATCATGTCACCACTTTATACAGTTTCAGTGCAGGAACTCAGAAAACAGAATTAGAAATAATAAAGGATCTTACCCAAGTAGAATGGTTCATTCTTGTTACTGTTTACCATGGTTTTATATGTAGATTTTGATGAAAAGAACATCCAAAGCTTTAAGCCCACTACTTACCATTCGGTTACAATAACAACTCCTAAGTGTTGTTATTATGCATCCCTTAGACATGTGATACGATTTCTGTATTTCTGTGCAGAGAGAGCATATGTTTAAAGTCAGAACAAACTTTTCAAGTCATTGCTTCACTTGATCAGTGATGTCACTTTAAGAGTAAATTACTACCTTTCTGAATCTCAACTTCATGAATTAAAAGAAAATGATATGTACACCACAATTGTGTTTGGCATATTTGGAGCATTTTACCAGTGTTTCGCTCCACATATTTTCTCATTTTAACAGATATGAATGTTTCTTAATTTAGAATAACATGAAAAAATCTATTATATTTATTTTATCTAAGCTTACTGTAAAAATCCATGCTTTTATCTACATGTGTAAGTGGCTGAGAATTATCTTTTCAAAAAGAATGTTCTTTTTTGAAATTTGTTTACCTTGGATAATGCATAAATTTATGCTATACTATAAATTGGATTAATGACGTATTTGTCAAACTAAAGATATAGAGGATTGGAGAAAGTATTGAATGATATTTTAGTGATCACGGATTATTAAAGTATTTATATGACGGCAGCTCAGAATTCATAAAAGAAAAATATATCATGTTTCGGGCCCTCTCTTGTGGTGCAGTTGGTTAAAGCACAGCACTATGAAGCTAGCTATAGCTGCTTTAGCACAAGTTTGATCCCAGGGAGGTACCCATATGATACAGCAGACCTCTCCTATCTTGCCCGCTGCTCCTCTCAGGAGTGTTCCCTCTGGCCTGTACCCCAGTTCTGATATGCATAAATAAATAAATCTTTTTTAAAAAAGAAATTTATAGGGCCCTCCCTGGTTGCGCAGTGGGTTAAAGCACAGCACTAAGAAGCTTAAGCCACTTCCGCATGAGTTCGTTACCCGCCTGCCTCGCCTGCCCCGGAGGAAATCCACAGCGTGGCAGACTTTCCTGACCCGCCCGTGGCTCCCCTCAGCAATGTGCTTCATCGATCTGCCTGTTCTGCTCCCGGCTCTGTCTCTGGTGAATCCTCTCACCCTCCGCATCTCTGGCCTGTACCCCAGTTCTGTATGAGTAAATAAACCTTTAAAAAAAGAAAAAGAAAATTATATAACATTGCATATGCTGAAATTTAGGACTATTACACACAAAAAAAGGGACTGTAAAACAAAAGGATGAAGTTGAGATTTAATTACAATTCAGAAGTAGGCTAAGATAATTAATATGTAAGGAGTTTTTGCAAATCAATTAAGAAAAGAAAACTAAAAATCAAAGATCCTGAAAGGCAAATGTCTATATGGGTAATTTTTCTTAGTTTAAAAAGGACTTAGGGCTCTCCCTGGTGGTGCAACGGGTTAAAGCACTGCATAGTAAAGCTCTCCAAATCCACTGAGGCACAAGTTCTATCCCTGGCCTAGGAGTTGACCCACATGGCGCGCAGACCTCTCCTGACCTGCCTGCTGCTCCCCTCAGTAGTGTCTGCCTGTTCTGCTCCCCATTGTCTCTGGTGAATCCTCTCACCCACCATACCTCTGGCCTGTACCCCAGTTCTGTAAGCATAAATAAATAAATCTTTTTAACAGATAGACTTAATTTTGTAATCTTGTATGTAACTCCTCAAGAGAGAGTATTATGCCTCCTTTGTATATGAATATGAATACAGTGGCCCTATATTGTGGTATTGTGAATTTTCTTACTCAGACATGTACTTATGCTTAAGTTTTCTTAAAAAATGTTGTTTGATTTTTTTTGGTTGTTTTGGTTGTTTAGAGGTGATCCTTCTAAACATTTCTTTTTACTTTGTTTTCTTTGTCAGACTCTTAGGAAATATACACTTAACTTGATGCCTTAGATTATCATTAAGAACATTTATTATTATACTATTAAGCAACACATGAGATTAGGAAGGACTGTTTATCTTAAACTATGCTAGTTAGGAAGATTAATTTCTGACTAGAATTCTTAGGGAGGTATTAATGCTAGCAAAAAAAGTGTGTCACATCAAATAAAATTACCTATGAAAATCTCCTAAAATTGTCCCACTGTGGAGATCAATCTCCCAATCATTCACAACTAGTTTTTCTTTGGAAAGGATTCCTATTTATCTGATCTAACCTAAGACAAAGAACTTTGTTCACTATGTGGTGCCAGGTTCTGTTGAGTTTAACGTGTCTCTGTGTGGTTTAAGTATTTACATCGGTTTTACAGATCTATTTTATATTTATTTTATAAGGGAAAAATGAAGGTTTTTGAAAGATCATATCCATTATCAACTAATACATTGAAGTTACTATATGGGAAAGTCTGTGATTGAGATTTAGATTAATCCTATGCTCTATCAAATGTCTTAATATTTCTATACATTTATTTGCAAAATAAGAGTGAAAGGTTCTGAGTGAGAGCCCTATAAGATTTTCACTGAATACATTATGGAAAGTTTGGGTATGAGCTTTGGATAGATTGGGCTGGTTTGCAGGGGCAAGACTACTGTTTCTTATCAGTGTTCTGCTAAGGGAGGAATTACTCTGCATGTGTGAAGAGATGATAATTAAAATATGAGGTGTCATGGTTTTGATCATGTATGCAGTTTGTCACACTGTCTTCTATAAAACACATTGTGATTGAGCAATGAACTAAAACAATTTCATCTTCTCTTGGGTAGTTCATATTTCACACTCTACACTATCATTTTCCTCATGAATCTTTCATTGTGCCTTATAGTTGGGTAATGTTGTTGAGCGTATCAGGGGTGGAAGCTTTCCTGGGAGGGATGTGTATAATCAGCTGATGAACTAAATACAATTGCCTATGCATGATGTAACTCCTATCATATACACCCGTGGAAAGTCCTGAGTAAGGGAAAGAAAATTCACCACAGCATGTTTACCATTTATTCATGATTGCACAATTCTTGGCTTTAGTACTCTGAAATCAAAAGCAGTGATGTGACTAGCAAACGTTGAAGTGAGACTTAGAAACATGCACTATCTGTATTATAAATTTTATATTTGTGTGTCATATTTAATTTATGATCTCTATATATATATACATATGTACACACACACACACCTCTGTATTCTTACATACATATATTTACCACTCTTGTAATTATTGCAATCAAATTACTAAATTATTGTAATCAAATTACTAAAATTCCTCTGTTCTAAGAAGAGATTCACTAGGAGATCATTTTCCAAAACTTAACTGAGGCAATAAATGCATTGAGCTGCAATGAATGTTCTCTTTTCATTGGTCTTAGTGATAATTCCTTTCCTTTCTCTCAGAATGAATCTCTTTTTTTAAATTTCTGATTCCTTTCCATTCTCTCTTCCTTCTCAGCTCCTGCTCCCTATCACATAGCTGTTCCACGGGAAGAACCAGCTTAAACACATTTGTAAAATGATGATTACCTGCCTTGTAGAGTCAATTTTATTCTTTTTTTGAGCACCTGTCACTACAAAACTTCCTCATTTTTTTAAAATGTATGAGTTGCCATAAGTTGATATCATTCTTTTCAGATTTTTTTTTTACTTTAAATCACCCTAATTTCTTTGTTGTGTATATTTAAGTGGACATCAGTTTGATGTTCGGCCTTCTTCCCACTCTTCACCTTCCTTTTACTATTAAGAGAATTCTGGTGGTTGTATCCATGTTTCAGATGGGCTACAACTACTCTTAAGATGCATGTCTCTGTATGCTTTCCTAATTTCTTAATTTCTTAGCTAAAAATGCAGATGACATTAATGATAGGAAGAATAAATTTTTAGGAATTGATAGCAGGATTAAACAAGATGCAGTGCATAAACTTCTTGTCATAGAGTATACTTCAAAGAAATACTGTTACGGTTATCACCATTCTTGCTTTTCAAAGTGCTTTTGTGTTTGAAACTTGACCCATGGTTTCTCCGTTCATATTTACCTTGTAGAATATATAATACATATTATATTGTCATGATTTCAGTTCTTCCCACTCATTCTGATTGTTTCTTTCTTAACATTTTTCTCTTCTAGCTAACACTGCTTTTATCCTTTCATTATCACAGTTTGAAGAAACTGTTTTTATTCAGGGTTCAGAATTTTAAAAGCTCTTAGCTCTGAAACAGATTTCAGTGTCTTGCCTTCAATATTCACCCATATTCAAACTAAAATAAAATTATATTCTTAATGAATAATACAAAGGCCCATAGTAACTGTCTCTAGTTTGCAGGTGAAAAATAAAATCTTTAAGTGATGAAATTAAAGGTAAATTTTTTATTTTATGATTATAACTTTCTGAATCAATTCATTTCCTGAACTTTTGTAAGTCACTTGTCATTTCTTTGAAACACACAATTGCACACATATACCCACATGCAGCTATAAAGATTCCTATACAATGCATCATATATATTTCTATACAATGTGTGTGTGTATGTGTGTGTGTAAGGTGATGGTGTTGTTCAAAGTACATAAAGCCTGGTGACAGATGATATACACAATTCTTGACTCTGCTAGAGGGTTTTGTGCAGGATTTTCTTTTTTTTAAAAGATTTATTTATTTATATATACAGAACTGGGATGCAGGCCAGAGGCACAGGGGTGATGAGAGGAGTAAGGAGTAGATAGGCAGACTGATGAAGTACAATGCTGAGGGGAGCAGTGGGTGGGTGTGTCAGGAGAGGTCTGCTGTGCCATGTGGGTCACCTCTGGGGCTGGAGATTGAACTTGCTCTGAAGAGGCTGTGGTTTGCTTGCAGTGCTGTGCTTTTCACCCACTGCACCACCAGGGAGGGCCAGTGTGCAGGATTGTCAATGTCTGTGTGTCTCCTTTCCTGGTCTGCAAAGTTGGGTTATAACAATATTTGCTTCTCACGGTTGCTATGAAGATTAGCGAAGATTATGTAGGTGACACATTTGGGAAGTTATTAAGCACTACATAACTTCAGTGAATTAAATTTAAATATAGCATGCTTTCTTTGTCTCATAAAACCATGTGGATGTGAAATCAAGGTTAGTCCTAAATAATTGCTACCTACCTGCAACATGTTCCAGGCTACTTAGCGACCACCATGTCTCTTTCCTACCAAAGTTTGAGAACTGAGATAAAAGTTTTATTTCACAGCAGTAGGGAGGCCAAGGGGCACAGGTGAAATATAGTATCCACTTCATAGACTTAGATTTAAATGTGATTTTTTTTTATTCACCACTCCATCAAGTGTACAGGAAAAGGTTAATCAAACTGTGATAACTGTTGTTGACAAATGTCTTTAAAAACAGCATCCATTTGAATTTCTGGTCATGGTGAGACCTGGGGTTGCAGAGTTAGAGTAATTCAGGGTAAGAGTCAGACTGAGGTGAGGACATCCCGAATTAACAAGAGCCCAGGACAACATTTGCAGTGAATGGCACCAGTTCATGTTACTTCCATGGACAGTAATTGTAGATATGAAAGCATTTTAAAAAATACTGTTGCCTTCCATGGAGGTTGATATAAATTATAAACCCTTAACTTTCCTGAGTGCCTGGTATTTAGGATATCATCCCTGAAGCAGAACTGACATTCTGTACTTGAGAAAATTCAAAAAAGCCAACAGGGTTGCATGTTGTTAAAGAGAAGAGGACATTCTGAGTGATATAAAAAAGAAAAGAATGGAAATGTTTAAAGGTTTTAGGGGGATATACAATTTACATTGCATACTCCATCTTGCCCACAGAATCTTCAGTAAAATCTACATTGTTCACAAATGCTTTGGTGTGGATAGATTCTCTAGAAGAACTATTCATACCCTGCTTTTTCTTGTCCCTTTCACTCTAGCATCCATTTTCTCAGAGGTTTTGGTTATGTGAAGTAGACTTCTCACTATTACTTTTTATTGGACTATTGGGCTTCAAGTTAGGTTCTGATTCCTGTTCCCTATAATTCTTCCTTAATTTACCCTAGAGCACACATTCAACTATGTTGTCAGGATTTATATAGAGAGTTTGTAAGGGAGCAAAAGAATTCATCCCATAATCCTCTGGTTTCTTTTGGGGCTGGACAAGTAACCCACACTGCATCCGATGGGTTAACAAAGGTAAAACTATCATCTGGATCTATATGGTTGTAAATTCTAACAATGCACCAGAAATATTTATCCTGTATTTTGGACCTGGACTATCAAGGGCAGAGAGGGGGATAATTCACATGAAAGAAAAGGAGAAGTGATGTCATATCATATCTACACTGACAAGAAAGATGAGATTCTTAGAGAACATCATGTTTACTGAGAAACCTAGAACTATATCAGACCGAATACTGCATCCTTCTAGATCATAAAAAGGGTGATCAGAGATTGTATATCACTCCAATAAAGTAAACTGGAGATTAATCCAATAAAGTAAAGAGAAGAAATTTAGGCCCTGAAAGTCTCTTCTTCAGTGAGGGAAAGACAAATCTCTTAGATAAGAAACAAAAGCTTTTAACTTTCATACCATCACTGCTCTCAATCCTGAACAATTTTTATTCTACAAGTAATAGTAATAGACCCACTAAGGCTCACAAAGCCTTGACTGACCTGGATTGACATTACTACAGTAGGACAAAGGGCCAACTCTAGTTCAATAGTGTAATATAATGGTCTAATGAAAAAAGATCTTTATAATTTTAACTTAGATCCAATTGAGTGAAAACCAAGGTTTTGCCATTGTTTACAGTCTGACTTCAGCCACGTATGTAATTTCTCTAGAACAGGTATTTTCATCCATAAGTCCTTGTCCTCAGGGAATGGAGAAAGATACACAAAGACAGATAACAATGATGAGAAAGCACCAGTGGAAAGCATTCAGTGAAAACCATTACTTTCAGCTAAACCTCAAGATCATTTTTCTTGATTTCAATAAATAACATTCCTCCTAGCTAAATATTTTATAGAACAAAATAGCTTGATACAGGGCAGCAAGGGACATTAAACTGGCTAAGCATACTGCCCCAAAATTTTACCAGTCATTGTCTGAGTTCTTTACCCACACTCACAACTGCAAGACAGATACCAGCTCAAGAAATGACAATAACATGATTTATTTAGCAAACTAGGGAAAAACAAAGATTTACTGAGACACAAAATGGCCTTTTTCTCATCTGAAGCAGTGTCCAGTGTTTTTCAGTCCTAAACAAAAGCAACAAGATGGTGTCTTTCCACCACTGAGGACACAGAGCTCCTCTCCTGAACCATAGGCCATGCACCCAAGAAGGAATCTTCCTGTCTCTGCAAACCAGGAGCGCGTGGCAACCAGACCTTTGGTCAGACAACAGAAGACACAACAGGAGATGCTTTCAGAGCTTCTGGATGCCCCAGCACAGTGCCAGACAAATGACACTCAACACAACAGCTGCAGCAGCTGAAGGACCCAACAAACAGCCACACTCACGCAGCTCAGCAGGTTGCCTGGCTTTGGGTCCTTGACCTCTCCACCAGGCTGTAACAGCACCAAAACTGGGAACAGTTTCAGTCACTTGGCAAATTGCAAAGACTCCAAACTTTTCTTCTCTAAGGTTGACTGCAAGAGACCTCCACCTTCAGAGGCCCACAACAGCCTTCTGGGAAATTGGTGTGGTGAGGGTCAAAATCTGCTAACTCTACATACTGAAGATCCAAAAATGAAGACTGAATGAATCTGTGCCCCCTTCTGTCCTCCCTTATATTTATTATCTATCGCTCCACCCCAAAATGTGGAATGTTTTAGCATTTCCCTGGGGCTACCTACCCTCATTAGCAACCCCCTTTAGGGGCACCATTTTTCACAGTCTATGTCTTTAGCCACTGGTTACAGATTTACAATATACCTACAACATCCATTTTGATAAATATTGGTTCTCTTTGTTAAGAAGGTCATTTTTATAGTAGTGAAATCTTTAGGTATTCTAATTATTTCAGTTGGAAACAATCTGATAAATTCATTAGAGATTCAGATATTCATAAGGATATTTAGTATTGTTAACTTATGCCTGAAACTCAAATTTTAAAAATTATTACCATTAAACTGACAATAGGATAAAAATGTACCAGTCTCTTTAGGTATAACCTTTCATATAGTGGCAAATTAAAATTTTCAAGACCAATTACATACATCCTAAAATAGCACAAGGGTTCCACTACCTTTGCAAATATGTTGCTACCTTAAAAGGTTTGTTATTCAACTAACACATCAACTTAAGGTGTAGTTCAGAGTCCAGAGTGCTGACCATTATAAAAGGGAACTTACTTTCTTAAGGTGTAGTTCAAATAATAAGGGGGGGACTACCGACTATTTACTAGAAAAAGTGCTTGAAATTATTTTCCCAGTTTCAAATTTCTAGTGCATCTGGAACTAGGAAATGACAACTAATTTGAAAAGGAAATAATCACAATTTCTCTGCCATGACATTCTGCCTTAATAGATAATTATGGCTAATATTTTTCCCTTAACTGTTGCTGGAAAAACGTTACCATCTTTAAAATGTTGCTTACATAACAAACATAGTGTGCTTGAGAAATATGATGGATAACAATGCTATTTTCTAGAAATGTCCTCAATGAATTAATACTTATTCCAGTATTTTTAAGAAGGTTAAAAGAGAAGTCACTTTCAAGTTTTTCAGTTCATGATACTTGTTTAGATGTGGGAATATCTTTAAAGTTTATGTTCCTATTAAAAGGGATAATCAAAGGCTAAACATAAGTAGAGATCCCCTGAGCAACCAATACATAATCATTTACTAAATAAAAGAGAAATTAGAAGGCTTATACAATAAAGCATTTTTTGCCCAAGTAGAATTTTAAAATTACTTTAACAGGGACCAGATGATAATTAATAGAATCCATTACTAAGAGTGGATGGCTGGATTCACTACTTTAACAAGCATATTTATTCATCTTCAAAGCCACGGAGAAAAATGCTTTTGAAACTGGGTCAAAGGGAGAAGAGGTTTTTCTTAGACTATTATATGAGCTAGTACTAGTTGACCTCTATTCATAGAGTAAGACACCACAATGAAGATATTGCAAAGTTTGTTTACATATGGGGGAAAAAAGCTATAGAAGATTTTATTTTATTTTTCAGGCTTATGAATTTACATTATATTTTAAGATTTTTTGAAATACTCTAATGACAATAGATTTTCTGGTCTTACTCAAGAATTTTTTGACATATTAAGTTTAGAATTATCACAAACACTAAGTGCAATTTTTGCTATAGCATCTTTAGAAATTAGTTTTGAAATTTTGGTGTATCATATATAAACTCTTATATTTCTATGATTTGTATTTTGAGAACAGTGACCAGTATCTTGGAGCCATATTCTTAAAAGTCAGCTAGAATTTTGTTAATGTTTAATGAAGGAATTCTTTTTTTTTTTTTAAGATTTTATTTATTTATGCATACAGAGCTGGAGTACAAGCTGGAGTACAAGCCAGAGGTGCAGGGGCAGTGAGAGGATTCACCAGAGACAGAGTGGGGAGCAGAACAGGCAGACTGACAAAATACACTGCTGAGGGGAGCAGCGGGTGGGTCAGGAGAGGTCTGTCACGCCATGTGCGTCACCTCGGAGGCAGGCAGGGATCGAACTGGTGCTGAAGTGGCTTTAGTTTCCTAGTGCTGTGCTTTAACCCACTGCACCACCAGAGAGGGCCAAATGAAGGAATTCTTATGAACAAAAATTTCAAATTTGAAAGACTTACCAAACGTAAGTTTCTTTGACTACTCCTGGAATTGTTAAAAATAAGTATGGCATTTTTTTTCCTTTTCTATAGGAAAAAAAGCAGTTCTTCAGAGCATAATGACTAGAGACTGAGGACTTCCCTAAATAAATCAATTAGGTATCTCCCCCACCAATATACATACATAAACACATACACATATATACATACATATACACATATTATATATATAATATATGCAAATTATATATCTATATTCTGGGGGGTCAGAAAGTTCAAGATGGGTCACAAATTAGTTTTAATATATTTCACATCAGACATTTTATGATTAAGAACAACTTCTAGTAAAATAGATCCATTGAATTTACAACTTAGGCCATTACTGGAAAATCTGGGGAGACAATGGAGTTGTATTCTCTTTTTTTTCTTCTTTTTTGAACTATCACTCTTTCTAGAAGGCAGAATGATGTAGTACAAGAATATTGGATCTGAAAATGACACCCAGTTTCCCACATAAAAGCTGTTCATTTAGTCCCAGTTGCTGAACCTGTCTGAGTCTTTGTTTCCTCATTTTCAAGAAGAGGATGGTCAGTCCTCATTTATGGAGCTGATATGAGCATTAGCTGACACAATGTTACAGTGTATTAGGAAAAGAAGAAGTGTGAACCTTCCTTTTTAAGTTCTCTCCTGTCACAAAAGGACATATATTGATTGATGTTACCGTCTTTGAGGATGACTTTGCTTCAGGAATATTTGAGTTTAGAAACTTCTAAACTGTGTAGAATTATAAACAAGGTATCAGAGACC
The DNA here is from genome assembly GCF_000260355.1 of Condylura cristata. Lineage (NCBI taxonomy): Eukaryota > Metazoa > Chordata > Mammalia > Eulipotyphla > Talpidae > Condylura > Condylura cristata. The sequence goes on from NW_004567114.1 coordinate 16,549,180, forward strand.
AGAAGAGAGATACTTGTGAGTGCAGAGAACAATTTAGATTCCTTTAGTGTTCTGGTGGTGATCACAAGCATCATTTATACATATTTCTTGCTAGTTGCTCATAGTTTAAACAAGTTTCTAGCTAGATGGCCAAGGATGGTAGAGCTTTGATGTAGTGGCCACCATATATGACATTTGACTATGGTTACCTAAATTAAATATTATACACTCTCAATAAAAGAATGAAATTCTGACACTTATATAACATGAATGAATCTTGAAAACAGCATGTTAAGGGAAAAAGACTCAAAAGGACAAATATGAATTAACTTTGCTTATATGAATTACTTAGATACTTAGAAGACTCAAATCATAGAGATATAATACAGAATAATGGTGATAAGGAGAGCTGAGGAAAAGAAAAATGGAACATTATCCTTTAATAGATCAAACAATTCAACTTTGAATAATGAAAAAATTTCTGGGGATAGTAGTAATATTGCACGATAGTATCCAGGTATGTAATAACAAACAAACTCTACACTTAAAAGTGGTCAAAACATATGTATACATTTTACAATAACAAAGATAAACTGCTACATATAAAATAAATGATATTATGTAAACATTGAAAAGTTCATGGATTCAAAAACATGAGAAGAGAAGCCACAGGTTGAGAGAAAAATATTTGTAAAAGATAAAAGACTGTTATGAAAAATATACACAGAACTCTGAAATTCAACAAGAAAATTAATAGCACAATTAACAAATGAGCTACACGCCTTAAAAGATACCTCATAAAAGAAGATATACATAGGCAAATAACATAGGAAAACCTGCTCCACATTATATACCATTGGCATCATGCAAATGAGGTATCTATTACAACTGACAGCACCATATTATAGCAAGGATGAGGATGGTACAACTGAAATTCATGCATTGTTGGTGAGAATGAAAAATGATACAACCAGTTTGGAGGAGACCGTGGTCACTTTTTACAAAACTAAACACCCTCTGACTTCTTTCATTCAACCCATTTTATTTGTAAGAGTCAAAATGTAGATTGTGCATTCTTTATTGTTTTATAATATTTCATTGAGTGAATATCCTGTAATTTACTATCATTCCACTTACTGATGTATATTTGATCAGTGTCCTGATTTTAACATGTATGGAATGTGCTTCTATGGCTGTTTAGTGCCTGATGCTTTCATGTGTGTATGTTTATAAGTGGGTGTTTAATTGATAAGCTGTAGGGTATGCATATAGTCAGTTTTAGTAGATACTGTCAAGCAGTTTTCCAAAATGGTTATACCCGTTAACATATACCAGTAGTACATTTGAGTTCTGGTTGTTCTTTATCTTCAGTAACCTCACTTTTACTGGGATTTTTTTTGATATTTCATTTTAGCTATTGCGGTGTGTATCAATATCAATTCATGTACTTTTTCAATGACTTATCAGTTGCCTCTGTCACTCATATTTAGAGGTCTTTGCTTTTCATTTTATTCATGCTCAGATTTAAAAAAATACTCCCTTTATTCTTTTACTTTATATCAAAATTCTTAATTTATATCATTTATTCATAAATCAATAGATTTTTTTAAAAGATTGTTTTATTTATGCATACAGACCTGGGGTGTAGGCCAGAAGTGCAGGGGTGGTGAGAGGATTCACCAGAGACAGAGTATGGAGAAAAACAGGTCGACTACTGAAGTATACTGCTGAGGGGAGCAGCAGGTGGGTCAGAAGTCTGCTGCACTATATAGATCACCTCCATGGTGGGGATCTAACTCATGCTGAAGTGCCTTTAGCATCTTAATTCTGTGCTTTAACCCATTGCACTACCAGGGAGGGCCCACAATAGATTTTTGATCTGGCTTCCACTTTTGCTTTCCTGGCAAACCCTTTGAGAAACAACTCACAGCATCAAGAGTCCAGTGTACTGGTATGAATAAATTAATAGTTGTCTGTGCAAAGTTAAAAATCTAGCTTAATGCTTTTGAAATATTTTGACAGCTCTTTTATTAATGTAAGTAATTTGGAAAGTCTGCTTTTATGGAAAAGAAAATTCAAAATAGTTTGAGAACTTCAATGGGTAAAATTACTAATATTAGCTGATAAAAGTTAATTTTCTAGTAGTATCAGAATATGTGGAAATATTAGACATTATCAACTAGAGGCTAGATAGGAATGACATTAAATCTTACTAATTCAAATTAATTGGTAAACAGTCATAAATGTTAAATTGGACTGTTATAACAATTTTAGTTTTGTATTTTACAAGGACCTATTATACAATTGGTAAATAATGTGTTAGAGTCATTTAGGAATTTGCTAATTTCTGAAACTGTGGATAAATTAGAAGAATTCATACTACATTATTGTTTAAAGAAATGGTAAATAAGGTACTCAGTAAAATTTATTCTTTTTTGTTGGGTTGAACACAAACTTTTCAATACCATATAACTTAGACATTTGCTTAATGCATCATTTCTCCTTTCCTTTAGCTTTCCTCTGTTATAGCATATAAATCAAAATGAGTAGACAATGAATTAAATAATATTATGTTTTTGTAACACTTTGACCTTCAGGAATTCACTGGATCCAAATCACATACAACCCAAGAAAATTATTTGCATATCAAAATTTTTATATAGTTTGATAATGTATGCACATGATTCTACAAATCAATTCATCATTATGCTCACTATTACTGCCAAATAGCATTTTTCTATTAGTAATGTGTTTCTTGATATTGAGCCGTGTTACAAAATCCATTCTCAGATCTGGCAGCTTTGTGTATTTCCTCAACTGTCATTCAAGGAGTAAACATTTTAAGGGTGGAAGCTGCTTTTCCTGTTCACTCTAACATTCAACCCCAGGGCTATACTATTGTAAGATGGCTGAATCTCGGATTTTGAAATAAGAGCTATGAGTCTTCTTGTTTAGCTTTCCTTGAGGAAATAATTTTCTTTATATAAATCATTAGATGGACTCACTCTTATACTAAGATTATTGGGAGGGGGATGTTGCTAAAGGTAGATAATATACATATGAATGTATATAATATTTACCGAGGCATGAAATACTTATATAATATGGAACAGTTGATTTCTAGCATTTCAAATAAGCAAGGAGCATTCTAGTACTGCCAATCTATTCACCAGAAAATCAAGCCTGGGAGTTCTTCCATTGTAGCATTCATGTTGTAGTAGTCATTCTTCACTGTGACCTTTTTCTAAGGATTCCCTTCTTCTCCTTATTATGATTCTGTGGAAATCCTTTCTTTTATTTCATTCTCTGTTAATATATGACTTCTCTGTCATTCAACCAATTACATTAGGTTTAGATGAGGTCATTTCTTTTCCTAGTAGAAATAGTATTCTAGAATATAATCTTCATTGTTTTAGGGAATTTTATCTATTCCATTCCCTGCCAGATCCTGGCAGTCTGGAATAATCCCAGACACATGGTGACTCTCAGTAAGTTTGTTGAATGAATGAATGCTAAAATGCAATTAAAATTTCAGATAAAGGTAGAAATTAAAAATAAATTTTTAATTGAATAGTAACTTGTATTCAGCTTTCTAGATACCATTGGTAGAGAAATACATTCATTTTTTGTAGATCTCCCTGGTAATGGAAGTTGGACTTCATGAACTCCTCTCATCATTTGTTATAGGAAATTACATACTGCTGAACCTAAAAGCCTGACTTTCTTACTTTAATTACTGCCATATTCTTTAAAAGAGCAAACTGTCTTTGCTTCCTTGCTAGTCTTCCTTGTATCCTCCTTTCACTGAAATCCAGCTTCTCCCTTACCATATTCCTCATATTTTTATCACTCATGTCACCAAAGATTTCCTGGCTATGAGATTAAACAGCACCTTCCTACTTTCTCTCTCACTTGACTCTCCCAGAAGTTTGCTTTATCTACCACTCATTCCTTGGCTTCCTTTTCTCCTCTTTTCCTGGTTCTCCTTGGAAATTGTTATTTATCAACTCTTTCTGACTTCTTTCCTGCAGACAGAATTGGTCTTACTTTTTTGAAAGAAAGTCAGAAGTACTCCCTTTATTTTTACTACATATCTTTTCTTCTGTGATCCTATTCATCCCTTGACTGTCTTCCTTTGCATGCTATTTGAGACTGTGCTGCTGTAATAAATAGCACCAATTCCTACCTTACCCATGAATCTAACATCTTTTTGCCCAAGAGCATTGTAAGTTTCCCTGCCTATCTATTTCATAAATTGAACATATTCAAAGTCATCTTAAAATGTAATCATTTCCTATGTGCCCTACTTTATTATTTTGCAGATACTCAAGCAAGAAAAGTCCTGTTTATTCTTGACTTCTTTTTCCTCCACATCTAGCTAGACACTGAGTCTTATAAAGAGTAAGGTCAAGTTGATTTTCATTATGTTATGTTCCACAAATTCACTCTGCACAATGAATTGGCAAGTCCTGTGCCATTGCTTCTAGGGGAAATGCAAAGTTAGGTTCCTCTGAGTCTCTGGTCACATTTTTGTCAACCAATGAATACATAACCTTGTTTCATGTGTTTTTGTTTAAAGACACCTTAATTAAGATATACTGTTGATTCATTAACATTAAGCTCATGGTCAACAAACAGCACTATAACTCATGTCTTCGTGAAGTTATTTAACACATGTATTTCTCCATCAAGCATAGCACAGCCTTCTCACACTTAGGAACACTAGATAGCACTATGCTTGGGGGTCATTTTCATCAGTGAAACCACCAGCCAAAAGAACAAACATGTGGAAAGCATGGCACTAAATAGATCCCCAGGAGTTCCCTGTTTCCAATGTAAAAACTAAAAGAAAACAGCAGTTACCTCCAGTGACCTTAGTTGGAAAGTACACATTGGGCAACTTAAATTCTTAACCCCTCTGTGCATATCTATGAAGGACTATGAAATTGACATGTATATTGATTTTGATTTTAAAAAATTTTAGTGAATTCTCACATTCGCAAATGCAAACCTTGCAAGTACTTCTGATCAACTGTACATCTGAATCCCAGACCTTTGTCTCCACTGTTTACTTTAGATGTTCAGCATTTTTTCCCTGGTTTATTATAATATTTGCCTGTTATTGTTGAGTCAGGTCTCCTTTATTCCTTCTTTTTCAGAACTCATCATTGCTCTTCTTACATTGTAGTGTAAAAATTTTCAGTGTTAGCCTTGTTGGCAACATAATATATTTAAATAAATCAGCACAGCATATAGATTAGCCTGAACTTACTTTTTCCAGTTCCATCTTTCACCCCCACCACAATACTTCTTTTTGAATATAACTATTCAATGGTCAACAAAACTATATCATGACTTTATACATCTAGGCATTTATATATATAACTTTGAGTAATAACCTATTGCTCTTCCTTGTGGGATAAAGATATAAAGATAGGCCTCAGATGTTATCTTCTTTGAGTGAGGATCTGTGTCTTTGTCAGGCATGTAGTTTTCCTCCCACCTTGATGTCATAGGTAGACCTTCGACCCTAAATATTCCCTGTGTCCTCCTTGAATATGGGAATCATGTCTTATTATATAAATGCACTTTCTCTATACATACCAAATGATTATATTTTCTGACTCCAGCTTACAAAATACTGGCTACTAGTAGACCTATCATCTAACCCTTGTTAATCTAATGCCAAATGATAGATATTTGTTAAGTTAATGGGTATGTGTATAAATTAACTTTGGTTAATTTTTGAGAGATTTTTGGATAGGTTATAAGCTTTTATCAATATTTTATGAGAGATAGTAAAATGAGAGTCCAGAATGCTCTATGTACTAAATTAAAATTAAGGAACTAACACATGTAAGAGTGTTCTGATATTGATGGCTCATGAGAGCTCTTGTATACTCTTCTGTGAAAGGAACAAGATGAAATTGATTCTACACTGATATCACTTGCATTCAACTGCTGAGGGTCAATTAACAAGATTTTTTTTTTTTTTGCTACTGGGATTGTTTAGGGAAACAATAAGAAATCTGTTAAGATTCTTAAGAATACTGAGCTATACAAATAATTTTATAGTTAATGTCTCTGGGGGAAATAATAAAAACAGAAAATGTTTCATGAAAGTTCAGTGAAATAGTTTGTAAATGACAGTGTAAAAAAAATTGACATTTCCTTGGTAAATAATAACATTTGAAATCATGGATGTCTTTTGCTGTGATCCATCTTCACAATCTAGAATATTCATTTATATACTGATGAATTTAATATCATTTGCCCTCATTTTTAGATGAACATCATTGAATAACATTGAGTTTGCAAGAAAAATTAAACTTCTGAAATGATTCATTCAGGAACAGAAATTGGGTGTTTTATTATATTTTTCTCTAATGGATGAAAAACTAGAAAGGATGCATTTTTATCTATAGGAACCTTGTTTTTTATACCTAAAAATGTATTCTACTGTTACTTGAAAGTATAATAAAGTTTTTATCTCTTCCGACATTCATAAGTGCTGTGTATATGTATCTCTATCACCCCATAAGAGTTATATATGGTTGTGTTATCTATTAATTTCTTTTTTCCTTCTGGGACTGAGATTCACAGTCAAATACTGAGAAGAAAAAGCATGGAATTTAATACATTAATTGCATATTTGTTAATAATTAAAATACCCAATTCACAAAGGGGATAAGTAGGATTTTCCCAGCAAATACCAACTATGTTGGCTGAACTCTTGTGCCTCTTTCTCTATTACATCTCCATGGTTACTAAGGCCTTTTCCTCCAGGTATCTGCTCATGGACTGCTTAGGCACTATGTTCTCTTAGAAATAAGTAGGTAACATGATGTTTACTGTGTACTAATAAGAATTTTGGATTCTGTATTCAATATTAAACATTTTGACTGGATGATAAGCTCAGCCAATATTATCTTGACTTTAATCTTTTACATAATTTAAATCTTTTTTCTAAATTCTGACTCTATAGTTGAGAATTGAAAAAATATAATCATTCAAATATGGGGCCAGTGGCTATTTTTGTAGACTATGTGTATTTGTTGGTGACATAGAGATATAATACTGGTCCAGGGTTATTATGTGGCTTCTATAATTGCTTTCAAAATCTTCCTGAGGTCTAGGGCATATATGATGTGGTCATATCATAAACAGAAATGGAATTTTATTGAAAAGATAGTGTGTCACCTGTTCTTGTTTCTCATTGATCACATAGAATAAACCCTTTATACTGTTATTTTTTAATCTCTTCATTGACATAGTATAACAAGCTTCATTAATATTGACAATTGTTAGGTTACCTAATCAGCATATATTTATTCCTCACTTTAATGGGAGCTGAGAAGTCCACAATAGGTTCAGTGTTGAGAGCCTGCTTACTGGCTCATAGATGACTCTTTTTACAAAGGACCCAATCCTATCATCAGGGCTCTGCTCTCATGACTTCATCGAAACTAATAGTCTCCTAAAGGTTTCAATTTCAAATTCCATAATGCTGGATCAACTGACTGTTTGAAAAAAAAAAAAATTCCCCCACTTGTTTATAAACCTCAATGCCAAAGACCTCAGAGCACATCCTTCTTTAAAATATGTTCATCTTCATTCTATTGCTGAGACAAATTTGAACAGCTCATCAGTTGGTAGTTGTTTTGAATGTGATGCTGATTCCCAGGATAATTTTGTAGCAAACATTAAATGCTGATAAGGTGACATATAGTTATACTCTGTGCTAGAATTTTTAAAATGTTAAAGCTTAATTTACTTACTCTAATAAAAATGTTAATTTGGGGTAGCAGAAGGTAGAAATTCACCTATTTTCTTTTCCTGATCCATATTTTAATAGTCAGTGTGGTTTGTGACTCATTGGGCTATTCCCCCTGTTTGTGACACATTTCAATGCCCATACATTTTTAGTTCTCATGACATTTTTTTTGTTGTTCATGTTTGAATCCGTTTTATAAACTATTCATCAGTGTATTAGACAAGTTCCTACCACTCTGTCCTTCTGAGTTTCTCATTATAGGATTTTTGTCCTCTTACTCTTATTGCCTGATCAGATTTAAGTCACAAAATATAGAAAAAAGAGGTATCCATGATGCATGAGATTTATGGGAAAGATTAATCATCACAGAGGACTGGGAAAATATATGAAAACAATGAAGACAAAGAAACTAACTCTCTGGCAGTTTTTGATGGACGAATCCCTTGAGAAAGAGGCCTTGGTAATGGACATGTAAAGGAGAAAGAAAAGGCAAAGCAAAGCCTTAGACAACATAGTTGGTATTTGCTGGACAGATTTGCTTTTCCCCAGTCTGAATTGATAATTTTAATTTTTAAAATATTGAACAAATAAAACTTTCTCCTAAATATGTATCCAGATTTATGACCCATCTCTTAATATTTCCTGCTGAAAGAAAACAAATTAGCAAAGAAAAATAGGCACACGTTTTTAGAGTCAACAATTACAAACATATTACTGTTGTGTGAAAAAAATAAAAACCATCCAAGAATGGAACATATTAAATGTAGATGGGAGATTCTCTAGAAGAAAAGACCTGCCAATAATCAAGCCTTGTGCTAGACAACTTCCATTCATTATTTCATTTGGTTTTCCCAACAATCCTGAGAAGTGTCTTTGTTTTACATATGAATGAATAATTTTTTAAACACAAAAAATTCTAGGTATGTCTCTGCTCATTGTTGTCCTGTTTGAAATAGGCCCCCAAGCTTGGTGCTTCCTGGTTATGATTTGGACTTTTTTTTCTTACCCCAATATGTTATTATCCTTGGAATCATGAAGCACCTCATATATAATGGGCACATTTCATGCATTAATCTTTAGTCTTCCCAACACACTATAATATTCCACATAGAATGCTGAAGCTGGAATTTGTGTGACAAAGAACCCAGTGAATCTCATAGATTGACTTCTTATCAGTCAATTTCTCATCTCCCCTTTGCCTCCCAAAAACAATGGGAGAAGGCAGGGGGAGAACTGACATTCTCTTTTTCCCTAGTATCTTTCCTTCCTCTTTTTTTTGCTCAGAGCAAACTGGAAAATCCCCTTCTTGTCCAGATTCTTCTTGCACTGAGCAAGTAATCAAAACAGCATCAGATGGGTTAGCAAAGTGAAAAACTTAATTTAAAATGTGCACACAGAACTTCCAGTAATTATTGCATATGAGATGGGGAAAACAGCGTAAAAAAAAAAATTGATATTGAAGGTCCCAGGGCCTAGAAGAGGGAAGTGGTTGACTTCAACTTTGTACATGATAAGAAAGGAGATTACTTCATCTTCACTCTGGCAAGACAAGTCTCTCAGCTAAAAAGAACATGTTTTAGAAGGAAGCCTAAAGCAAGCAGATGTAGCCACCAAACAACATTCTTCTAGGTCATAAAAGGGGGAGAGGCAATTGTTTTTTTGATTAAGAAAAGGTCAGAAGCTTAGGAAATGATGATTTCTTCTTAGATTAGTTAAGGACAAAGGACATATGCACGTACCAAAGCTTCTCCTCAACCTCAAGGGGTTTCACTGATCATAGTTCCAAATATTCTGCATGCCAGAGTGGGGCATCTTGAGACCTGTTCTGAGGATCTTGGGGTGATATGAATATGGTACCTTTATTCTTTCACTAATGATATGTTGGTGTTATGCTATTCATTTTATTTTGACTCCCTTCCTTATCACAACCCCATTCAATATATACCACTCTGATTTCATCAACTATTCCTGTTTTAGCCCTTTTTTTTATCCTAATTTTATAAACATCTTAAAGATCCCTCCTTTCTCCCTCAGTCATTATGGACACTGGTGCTAGGTACTAGATCGCAATATTTACTAAAACATATCAACAATGAGTCTGAGGAATGTGTTCATTTACATAACCAATGGATTCAGAAACTGTATCTCATTAATGTATTATAGTATCAGGGAGGGTCTTTCCCCTCTCAGATTTGCATCAACTGTGAAGGTCATCAGGTAACTTAAGATAAATAATTAAAAAAAAAAAAACTACTTCTTAAGTAGCTGTCACCTTAGTAAAATGTTTAATCTGACTGGATCTCTAGGGTTTGTTTCTGCTCCTATTGGTTGATTCATTTAGTACCAGAGACACCTTTAGAAATTGCTGAGTGGCTTTCAGATCCTGCCAGTCAACACTGTTTTCATAGGTAATGCTTGGAGGGTGTACCTTCCACCAGACTCTGGATGGGAACAGAGTCCACTTGTTTTGGTTTCTCTACCTCTCGTGGAGGTGCAGAAGTATAAAATTGGTGGTGACAAGTGCAGGCTTTGTGTATTACAGTAGTGATATGAAAGAACAAGTCTCTTAACTCTAGGTTCTTCTCTTTCAAAGGCCAGTCTATTCATAAACAATGGGTATAAATGAATCTTTGCAATGTTTTTCTAAGAAACACACTACATTATGAATGCCCTTAATGATTAATAATAATAAGCAAACTTCTGCAGTACCTATTCTGTGCTGGGTGCTATTGCAAGTGCTTTATACATTTTAATTCATTTAATCTTCACCAGCCTTTAAGTTAAGTACTTTCAGTATTATTAACACTATTTCCATTTAATAGATGAAAAATAGATTCCCAGTTATTAGCCCAGGGTCAGTTAAGAAGTGATCAAGTCAGTTCAGGCCCCACAACTGCCTACTGACTTTCATTAACTTGGCTGCAACTCTACTAAGCTGCAATGTGGATGGCTTGATTTTAGGAGCAGCAAGCACTAATCTTTGCTGAACTGCAATTATTCTAAGGGGTGGTACTGAATTGAAAGGCAGACAAGTTTACCTTTGCTACATGGCTGATATAAAAGGTACTTATCACTTGAAAGATAGCCCTAAGATTCCATATGCAAAGAGGAAATTTACATTGTCCAGGAGATTGTCAGCTAAGTCCTTGAGTTTGAACAAAAATGCTTGAGGGTCTTAGTTGAGACCCTCCAAATCAAGACAGGGACCTCTTGTCTTTCACATTATATCAATAGACTTGGTCCAAAACTATGAATGTTCTGCCAGTGATAGACATCAGACCCAGTGTTTAATCAAGGACTCTATCCTTTATTTATTAAGCTTTTAAATTTGTTTTGAATTTGTTAAATTTGTTTTAGTTTTATGAACCCCTGACACTTAGTCTTTCACTCTTTTTTTTTTTAATTTAACAATTCTTTTTTTTTTAAAGATTATTTATGCATACAGAACTGGGGTACAGGCCAGAGGTGCAGGGGCAGTGAGAGGGTTCACCAGAGACAGAGTGGGGAGCAGAACAGGCAGATATACTGTAATACACTCTGAGGGGAGCAGCGGGTGGGTCAGTAGAGTTCTGCCGTGCCATGTGGTCACCTTCCCAGGCTGGGAATGGAACTCATGCTGAAGTGTCTTTAGCTTCTTAGTGCTGTGCTTTAACCTGCTGCGCCACCAGGGAGGGCCCCTTTCACTCTTTTCTAATTGCTTTGGAGTATAACTAAGTTCTTAACTATGGCCAACAAGGATGCAAAAAATCTGAGCTTCTTTCTTTTTCTCATCTCTCAGAGTCCCTCTTTGTAGTTTGCTCATCCCTCTCTAGACTCCTTGAGGTATTAGCATAAATAGTTGTTGGCATTACAATAAGGCCTTATTTTCTAGATTAGCCACCCATTCTATTACTTTATGGCCTTGACTCTAACTTGCAATTATTGTTACATAATTGTATTTTTAATATGTGTCTCTCCTACTATTGTTAGCTCTCTGTGGGAGCAAACTATTGGCAGTGTTTGGTTCATGATAATTTATCAAGCAACCAGCACAATGCCTAGAAAGTAACAGGCACTTAATCAACATTTATTAAGCAATGAATAAGAGGGACTTTTATAGAAGTGACTTTTAGGGTTATTATGAAGATCAAATAATATTTATTCACAAACATATGTCACTGTCTATGTAGTTTTAATACATTAGTAGATTCTGAATAAATACTAGTATTCATTTTCCTTTCCCTTTTGATGTTCATGACTCTGGTTTAAGCTCTCAGCTTCTTAAACCATGATCAGGATAATGAATGATGACTGATAAAGATGCTGGATATGGAGGAGGTTAAGAATTCCAGGAAGACAGCATAGCATGAATAAAGACAGAATAGTATGTACAAAATGGGAAGGAAATATTCATTTTGGTTGGTTAAAACTCAGGGACAATGTTAAGAATTTTTGTAGAAAAATATGGAGAAAATAAACTTGTAATCTAGCTAGAGCTTATAAATTGTTAGAGTTAATGAGAGCTTGAATCAGTTAATCCGCTTCAGGAGCTATCTGTCGATTTGAAAGTTAGAAATCACTACTTACCCTTTCTTGAAGGGTGGGAAATTCTACTTGGGCACCTCAGTTGTAGCAAGGAAGAAAAGAGAAAATATCACCAACAGTACAAATGTGTTTCTAGGAATAGAATTTCTCTCTCTGCATTTGTCTTTTCTTCTTCTTCTTACCCTGAAGTGCTGATATTTACAGAACTCTGACTTAATGCTTTTTCTCCTTATTTTTTTCTTTCTTTCAACTGTCTCATCTATTTTCTATAATATATGTCATCTACTTCTACTATATTCTTAGCTCTCTTTTTTATATATGAATGTCAAATCTATATTCAACTCAGAACATAAGCTCCAGATCCATCTAGCCAAATCTCTGTAAATTTCCTTAAAATTTTCAAACTCAATATGTCTAAAGATCCCACTGTCTCTAGCATTATCCATTCATAATCCATTGCAGAATCCTGGGAGTCATTTTGGAATCCATTCTTTCTCTCCCTCCCTCCCACATGGAATCAATATTAAATCCTATAGATTTTATCTTTTTAATAACGACTCTTCATCCTCACTGACACTGCATTAGAACATGACCACACCAATTGTCATCCAGCCAACAATGACTATAGCCCATTAAGTCACCCTACATAGTTTTCCATTTCTTTCACTACCTACAATTAATTTTTTTAAAGGAAGTTCATGTTTTTTCCTGGCTTAAAATTCCTCAGCTTACTTTGTCCATGAATGAAGTGAATGAAGTTTAAACTCTGTACTGTGTCCTATAAGACAACCTCTTCTAGAAAGTTTATTGCATATCTTCTTCAAGCAGAATCTTCTATTTTCTCTGCTATATATAGAATCTTCTATTTTCTCTGTTCACAGGCACTACCCAGTGCCTACAATGCAGACAAATATATAACATGTTTTCAGTTTATGTTGGATTTATGTTTAGTTGATGTTTGTTGAAATAAAATGAAGATTGGAAATATAGACTTCAAAATAGCTTTCACAGGAGTGGGAGAAGAAAGATGAGTCAGGAAAAGGGAAAACCGGTGATAAAAAAAATAATAACTTAGATAAGGATGTACATAACACGTAATAAAATCACTTTGCCTTTAGCTTCTAAAGGAGAAAGGAGTTGGTAGTGTCAACATGGCAAAAGAAGCAAAGAAGAGGAAGAATGAGAAAACATCTTTTGACTGGGTGATTAGGAAAGCACTGATGACTTGAGGAGAGTTGTAGGAAATTAGAACTGGGAGGTAGAAGTCAGCTGATAAAGACTGAGAAGTGTGTAGCAAGCCTATTGAGGCAAGACATACCCTTGAATGTTCTAATGATGAAAGAAGAGGGATGTCACAGAGTTCATGCCACAAGTGAGAGGTGAATGATGTCTCTGTCTCACTCAAAAGAAACCCTTGATACTTAATTTGTGAAAGTTAAAGAGTGTGTTAAGGGAAAGGAAAATGTTAAGGAAGTTAAGGGAAAGGAAAATGAATACTAATATTCAGGATCTACTAATGTATTAAAGCTACACAGTTAAGGACTGTAAGATATATGTGATATAGTGACACATTACACATTTCTCTTTATACCAACTCCTGAATCTTGAAGAATGTTAGACTAAATGTTGAATGTGGAAGGACCTGCCTGAGTTTGATCAGACAGGAAAAGTGATGTACACATATTGGAGAAAGACTGCTGTATATGTTATTGAGTACTTTTTCAACTTTTAGGTAAGATTTGTTTATTCATTCATAGAAGAACTGGGGTATAGGCCAGAGGTGTGGGGAAGGGGGATGGTGTTGAGAGGATTCACCAGAGACAAAGTAGGAAGTAAAACAGGGTGATCTATTGAAATACACTGCTAAGGGGAGATCAGGTGAGGCAAGGGAGATCTGCTGTACCATAGCCTGGTAGCTCACTGGCTGGGGGCTGAACTCAGAGGACAGCAGTGACAGTGTGATAGTGATGAGACTTAACCCCTACAACACAAGAGAGGCCCTACTTTTTCAAGGTTTTAGGCATTTGTGAAAATTTAAAAGTAACACATATTCATTAATAGTTAATAGTGTCAAAGTAAAATAAAATCACAAGTCATTCTTCTGCCCAGAGAAAAATACTAGCATGTTTATATTTTGTACATGTATGTAAGTATATCTATTGGATAACTTAATTTTAGCTTCCTAATGCAATTTTGAAAATTAGATTGAAATATAGTGGGTTCCTTTATCACAGAGTTTGTTGGCTGTTAAACTGGATGGAACTATTTATAACTAGGCTTGGGAGGGCTTTTTGGAGGAAGTGCCCAATGTATTTTTACATTTAATGATTATGCAGTTTAAATGTGGTCTAACAACTCTGAAGAATGTAAGACAAAAGTTTATCAGTAGCAATGTAAGGGCAGAGTTCCTGGCCTGGGAACCCAGAGATATGGTCAATCAATAATGTAAAAAATTCTATAGAATAAATAATTCAGACTTCCCTCCTGAATCAAAATAAGCTCACTATAACAATTGGTTGGACTTTTCTTTCTGAAAATGCTACCCTCCATATGTCATAGCTTCTCTGTAGACAGGCCAGTGACATTTGGAACCTTCGACTGAAGGTTAGAATGAGGATTGGGGGTTAGAATGAGAGGGGTGAGAGGTTCTAGATCCTTCAGGGAGGGTCTGTGCTTGGTCTTTGGAATTGGCCCAGAGGCAACCTCCGGGAACTCAAGCCCTGGCCTTGTCGTGTCTTCTGTCTTGCTGAGGGCTATGGGACTGAAGGCTTGGCCCTGTGTTGAGGCTTTTGGGAAAATTTAAATTCTGAGTCTGAAGAGTCTCATCAGATTTGAAGAAGAAAGTAAGCAAAGTTGTTCCATTTTGCTGGTCCCTTAAGGAAAATGTAGTTTAAAGGCAACATTTTTCATTTTTCTATTGGTTTGAAGTCATTGGCATGGTCTACAGGGGACATGAAACTGGCTTGAAGTCTAATACCAGCCACGCTCTGATACTGCTTGCTTCCCTGTCTTTTACACTGTTCTTTACATGTTGTGCCAGAAAAATAATAATTCTGTGAACCTTTTTACCCCCGATAAGTGCTCACACAATGAATTTAATTAAAATCCCCTTTATCTATTATGCCGAAAACAAGGAATTAGCAATATCCATTAAAATGACTATTACATTCACATCAAATGGATTTCAACACCAGACTAAAATGATAGGAGAGGAGCCATAATCATGTGAGGCCCAATATGGTGTAGAAATTGTAAACCTTTCGAAACCCTAAATTATTTTAATCTCCAAATGTAATTATCATAAATGTCAGTCAAACTTTCTGTTGAACAAAAAGAAACAAATGAGACTGTGAAGAATTTATGCTTTATAACTCATGTTTAACGCCTTCATTACCAGTGGGCTCTCTGGCTCAAAAGAAAAAAATACTGTTCAGGGTATTGCTAGGCCTGAAGTAGCTGTGAAGAGATAGGGGATCATGTCAACAGGTTATAGTATTTCTCAAATTGATTTGTGCACTAATAAGCTTTATAACTTTTTAAAGAAATTTATTATTTTGTATTAAGTTAATTGGTATACAACACTATGATTTAGGGGTACAGGGTCACTCTTCTCCAGATGTATATTACCACACAACTCTCTCTTGCATGGCACCCATCATCCTCTACCATAGTCCATTGGGCCCTTCCCCACCTTGGTCCCCTACCATCCCCCCTTAATTAATAGCTTTAATTCTTCAGTTGTGTTTATAGGGTTTGTTGGGTTAGTTCTCGCTGTTCTTTTGTTTTTTCCTATATTCCACATATAAATGAAACCATGTGGTATTTATCATTCTCCTGATTTATTTCAACTAGCAGTTGCCAGTAACTTCAGTTTCAGTGACAGTAACTTCTTAATAATAACTATAGATTCTGTTTCTTGCTATTAATTTTTTTTAAATGGCTATGCAATACTCACTGTGTGATTATATTCAAGTTTAAATAATAGGTGAAGTTGTTTTTCTTGGCACCTTCAGTAAAGGTACCCTAAAGGCACATTTTGGATGGAGACAAGAAATAAATAAAGGTAGTGGCCACCAAAAACTGAGGACACCAAAAAATATATTGATCAAAACACAATACTGTTGCTCAGGTAAAATTTTCCCAGGAAAGAGAAGAAAGTAGATCATTTTTTCAGAAGAATGAGCCAAGTTGTAATGAAAGCATGTATCAAATGATGTCAACAAGAGACACAAATTATTTGAAATAAGATTTCACACCATTTCCAAGCATTCATTTTTTCAAACCATATGTTCTAAAACATCATTGAGAAAGAATGTTTTTGGGTATATTAGCTAGAATGGGGACTGACCAACATGTACTTCAGGAAACATCACCACCTCTGTATATTCTTTCTTCTTTCTGACACCAAAGATTACCAGCCCACATTTGAGATTTCCGCCAGAAACAGAACAGGTAACTCAGAAACACCACTCCATTTATGTAGGAGTTGTAATGCCGTCTGTTAACCTGTTAGTTATTTACAATTATCCTCATGAGTAATGTCTGTCCAGAAAAGTTGCCTTGTTAAAAACCTCCTCACATCTCTCCCACTTCATGACAGCCCAGGACTCCTTTTTTCTTTTTCTCCCTGATTATTTTATTGCCTTATCTGGTACTTGTCTCTTCTCTGTTGTTGGTGAGGTCTGAAAGCCTGTCATACTGAACCTGTTGTTATTCCATTATTTGCTTTGAACAAATGTTATTACGTGGCCCTAATAACCACAGCTGGGTAAGCATCTATCCATCTTTTTTATTGTGGTATAATTTCTATATATGAAAGCAATTTGCCCTTAGTGTGTGCTGATGATTTCTATTGCTTGCATTGACACACTGTTCAACTCTCCACACTTGCCTCTTTGCTGCCTTCTCTTTTCTTTCCTCCCACTGGAGCAATTTTAATCTTTATGCTAAAGTAACATTTTAAAATTATTGATACAAAGTGGCTTTGGCCCTTCAAGTGACCAAATGAGTGGTTAAAGAGACATCACTTGCTAAATCTTGATAAGTACCTCATTCCTGAGACATCCTTATTATTTGTACTTGTGGATTACCATGTTGGCAGTATTATTACCTTCAAGAGTGCCAAGGATTTTAATGGAAACTTGACACTGAAATCTGTCTTTGGACCCTATGACACAGACAGCAGGTGATCCCAATGATGCTGTTGTACATGGGACTTGATCCAAGGGAAAGGTCTTTGAAACAGATACGTACTGTGCCCTTGCCTGTGTCTGTGAACATAGAACATTTTATGAATGTGCCTGTTGGTGGTTTTAACTTTATGCTGTACTTTTCCAGACAAGACTCAGAAAGAGGATCAGTAGCAGAGAAGGCAGAATCAAGAAGACCATCCATTGCAGTTCCTTGGTTTATTAAATTTCTGCATGGCACAAATGAGTGAACCATGATAAAGAGAAGTGAAGGAACTTATCCAAGTTTATTCAGTTAGTGAGAGAAGAGTTAAGATTCAACCCCTAACCCTTTTCCTCTTTCCATTATGCGTTTGGAGTGGAGCTTGGAGCAACCCAGCTTATCTGAATGAACACAAAACCAGGATTTTGTGTGCAGAGGTTAGAAGTAACACACTAATGTTCAACTTTAGCTTTGACAAATCATTGGAGACGTGCATGTTAGTAAATTATAGTTGTAGACTCCTGGACTTAGCAAAATCAACTGAGAAGAAAGTTACTGGTTGAGAGGGGAATTTGGTGTCACAGATTGCCCTAACACATGAAAATAGTAACTACAGTCTCAGATTAGACCAATACAAGCGTTTCAAGCATTTTGTGTCATGAGCACACAAAATTTGGGGGTGTGTGTCCATTAGCTTGATCCTAATGTTCTTTGTAATAAACTTAAAACTTCCCAGTAGTAAGTGCCAAATCATTTTGGCTCTGTCTTCAAAAGTGATCTGAAATCTGAGTACTTCCCACCACCCTCCACTGTTACCATCTTTGCTAAAGCCACTGTCATCTCACCATCAATTCCAATTACTGTTAAGAATGTCCTAACAATTTTCCATGTTCTCCAACCTTTTGTTTCTGCCTAGTAGTGAAAGTGCTCCTTTACATCATAAATCAGAGAAGCTTATCTGGCAAAAATCCTCAAACAGACTCCCTTAATACTTGGATTACCTCTATACCACATGCAGTCCATAAGAGCTTCCAGGATTCTGGAACTCTGCTCCGCTGCAGACAGATTTCTCACACTCTGCCCTCATGCTCTCTGCTTTAATTGCACATACTCCTTGCTATTCTTTATATACAAAAAACGCACATACATATAGGTATTGGCACTTGCTTTTCTCCTAACTAGAATGTTCTTCCAACCTGCTCATACTCATTCATGTTATTCAGGTCAGAAAAAGCTTCCCTACCTCCAGCCCACCCTGCCCAACATATTCACTTCCTATGCTTGGATCTGAATGGTTTTTCTTCATAGCACTTAGCACTAATTAACATCATAGTGAGGATTTACTATGATTTGATGTTTTGTTTGTCTCTCCCACTGCAATGGAAAGCTGTGCAAGAAGGGAGACCATTTTTAGCTTGTTCAACATGGGCTTCTGTGCCTGATGTGTGCACATGTAACAGGTTCTTGCTAAATACATTTAGTGAATGAATGCAACTTGGTGAAAACTAATATAAATGATCACATTTGTTTTGTATTGCTGCCAAGTGAGTGAAAAGGTTCATCAGAACTCTGCTATGTACTTGTTGACAATCATTAAACTTAACTCGGGAGCTGGCACCATAGGTACAAAAAAGGCTGTCTGAAAAACTCATTGGCAGGGGAAACATAGGCTAATTTTATGACAGAAAGAAACAAAAGTGATTGTGGAAACTAGGGGCAGGTTTCTAACTTGGTAAGAGGAGAAAATAAGACTAATGTTGGAGAAAGACTTAAAATTTCTAGAACTTTCTTAAAGAAGAGGTAGCTAAGTGAGTGCTAAAGAAGCTTTAGGATTTATCTGAAAGAGCACAGGGAATGCCAACTTAAGCAACAGAAGTAAGTAGGCAAGAAAATGCAGAGGTTGATAGACAGACAGACAGGGAAATAGAGATTGCAATAGGCAAGTTGAATTTAGAGAACAGCAGCTGATCTCATGCCTATTCATTTTCAGATGAACAAAGGGTGGAAGTAAAAAGACAGTGCTTGAAGTTGAGCATAGACCTATAGCAAATTTCTTGTTAGAACAAAAGAAAATAATTTTTTCCCCAAAGCTTTATAGACCTTTCTATTTTCTGACACTTTTAGAAATGCTTCATGATTCTAGATGAGGCTCAATGGTGAAACTTGATCACCATAGAATCTTCTGTTACTATTGTAGAGAGATATTATTGGTGCCCTAGATTTACTCTAGATATACAATTCAAAATTTTATTTTTTTCTTTAAAGATTATTTATGCATATTAGAACTGGGGTACAGGCTAGAGCTATGGGGGATGGGTAAAAGGATTTAGAAGAGACAGATTGGGGAGCTGAACAGGCAGATTGACTGAGAGACACTGCTGATGGGAGCAGCAGGCGGGGCAGGAGAGGTCTGCCATGCCATGTGGGTCACCTCCCTGGAACTGCCATGCCATGTGGGTCACCTCCCCTGGAACTCCTGCTGCGGTGGTTGTGGATAACTTCACAGTGCTGCATTTTAACCCCTTGTGCCACTAGGGAGGGCCCCAATTCTAGGTTTTAAGTAAAGAAATGAGAGCTTTTGTTATTCATCTAAGCTTACATGTATATATAGACATTTCGCCAAGATTTCAGCTGAGTCCCAGAAATTTTGGCCGATAACACAAAGACAAACCTCTGCTGGTACCAAAATGAAAGTCTCATTCTAAAGCCTCATAGCAAAAGCATTATACTCCATATACCTACCTTGTAATGAGTGCTGAGCTACTGTCTTGGGGAGTTGAATTTGTGATTTCATAGCCCCTAACTATTCTACAGTTGATATTCAGGCAACTAACTGACTCCCCAGAGTTTCTCTATTCCACTCGTGGAAGGATTGAATATAAATAATCTAGGGACAACTGCTGGCTCTTTTGGGTGGATTTGTTAGAATTCTGTTGGAACTTATACACTTCCAGAGTTGAACTCAAGCCAGATAAACTGGTCTAAAACATTAGTATTGACCCTTCCAGAAAGATCATATTATGTAGCAAAAACTCAGACATTTTTATTATATCCAGTTGGAAAAACAAAAAACAAAACCAAACTCACTGAAGAAAAAAAAAATAATCACTGGGTTGAGCACAGTTTTTGAAACTTCTGGGGAGAAAGCTCTTCGAGGCTTTCCAGCTGCTTATTCCTTCAGAGTTCATTGTGACCAAATTCACAAAGCTGTTTTCTGGCATTACTGGTAATTACACAAGCAGATGTACCACTTAATGCTTTGATCTTAATGGCTGTGAGTTAAATAGAGTTGAGCCTTGTCAATACTTTTAGACGAGTTCAAGGAATTTTACAAGTCTGCAGCAATAAACTTACTTTTTAATAAAAGAGTGTTCAAGAGTTGACCTGGAATAATGTGGCTGTTCAAGAAGACTCTCTGGGTTATCCAGAAGTTTATTTATGAAACCAGTATCTGAGATCTTTAAAAAATATGATGTTATTAAATCATGGCAATTTTTAATTTAAGCTTTGTACCAAAAGGGATGCTCAGTGTTTAAGAAACAAATATATTTTAAAAACACAGAAATAATCCAAAACTTCAGCTATTATGTCTATACTAGTCCATTGTCATCAAAATAAAAAATCATCATATCTAGATCTGGTTTTAGTCCTCTATTTTCACCAGACTCACTATGTGGAGAGAAAACTCATTATTCTCTCCTCCTCTAGATAAACAAATATTTTCCAAATCTCCAGTTTCTAGTACAAGAAATAATTGTACTACAGACAATTCCTCCAGCTTCAAAGTCCAAGTCATCTGTCATATCATCCACAAAGGAAGGGATTCCTCTCTGCCCATGGCCAGGATTCAAATTTTCCTTACATTACTCAGCACATGGCAGACAAGGATTCTCCTTTAACAGTCCCCCATTTTGTTTCTCTTTATTCTCTACTTATTTTCTATTTTATTTCTATTATTTTCTTCTTTCTAGATTTATTGGAATATTTTATTTCTCACCTTTTTCAAGTTGACTGTTTAAGATACCTGTCTCATTAATTTTGAACCTATCTTCCTTAAAGGATAATTTCCCTTCAAACCACCTTAGCTGCATAAGAGAGTTTTGACAGAATTTGTTCTATTACTCAGTCCAAAGTAATTTCTAAATTCATAGTTTGTTCTTTGACCCATGAATACATTTAGTAACATATATATATACATCAATTTTCAACTTTTTCACTAGGTTTTAGTGAGTTTCTCATCTCTAACTTCATGGATTATGATCAGATAATGCAGTATGAATTCTGTCAATTCTTTGAAAATTTTTGTGACTAATTCAACAGTACAACACATAGTCAGCTTTCAGAAATGTTCTTGAAAAAAAGTGTCTGTTATATCCAATTGTTAGCTGAAATGCTTCCTATAGGTAAATTAGAATGAATTTGCTGATTCTGCTGTTCAGATTTTCTCCAGACATGGATATAAAAGTATCTTAATTGGGTAATGCTTTCCAAAGACTGAGATATATCACCAAGATTGATGGTGTTTTGAGTATATTTTTCTTTGCAATTCTGTGATTTTTTTCCTAAATTTTGAGATAATTATGTCTATACAAGTTGAGAATATTTTAACTTAATGAATTTAGTCTTCATTGTTTTCAGTGTTTCTCAAAATCACAAGTAGGTCTTTTTCCCTCTATGCATTTAAATATGCTAAAGTAACATTGAAACATTCCATAAAGAGGGCCCTTCAAGGTGCTGCAGTGGGTTAAAGCACAGTACTAAGAAGAAACTAAAGCCACTTCAGCATGAGTTCAATCCCAGCCCCGGAGGTGACCCACATGGCGTGGCAGACCTCTCTGACCTGCCCGCTGCTCCGCTCAGCAGTATACTTCGTCAGTCGGCCTGTTCTGCTCCCCACTCTGTCTCTTGTGAATCCTCTCACCGCCCCTGCACCTCTGGCCTGTACCCCAGTTCTTTATGCATAAATCAATAAATCTTTAAAAAAAAACATAAAGAATATACAAGGATAGGACATAATCCAGGAGATCTCCACAAGGAACTCAATAGAGAAATAAGAGCAAAAAAAGGTCTCACACACTGTGAAACATTAATGTTGATTACATCAAGCCACTCACCCTCATTTGTGTTAAGGGAACAACAGATTAGCAGCATACTTAGATATAATTCACCCGAGTCTGAAAACGCCAGGAGACGGCAAAATCTTGAAGTCATAGAAACTCACTCAACAGCTGATGGGAAGGAAATTGGTTTGGCTGCTTCAGAACTGTTTGACACTACCTAGTGGAGTGAACTTAGGCATATTCTCCTTTCTCTAGAATCCCAAGATGCTCCTCCTGTATTCCAGAAAACATAAAAACAAACAGATTCTTAGTAGGATTGTGCATAAGAATGACTGTAAACAGCTGAAATGTGCATCAGAAAGAATATATTATGATATAGGCAGTAGTGAAAATATATGACCCATTTCTGTGTATAAAATGCACAGCAAAGTTTCAAGTTGTTTTATACATATATATATATGAAGTAATCATACATACAGTGTGATTAATAAACATAAAATATAATACTAGCACCATACTATTTAGGGAAACCTATGTAAGTAGTAAAACTGTAAGGAAAACAAAGATATGATATTAATTTAACATATTTCTGTTCCATAGGAGCTTTCCAAAAATAAAGCCTATATTTTATTTCTTAACCTAAGCACTAAATACAGGGATTTTATATTCTTGTTATTATTGTTGTCATTATTATTATTTAAAATGTTGAGTTTTACATAATATACCACTTTATGAAATAGTTCTTTTTTTAAGATTTATTTATTTATGCATATAAGAACTGGGGTACAGACCAGAGGTATGGGGGCATAAGAGGATTCACCAGAGACAGAGTGGGGAGCAGAGCAGGCAGATCTATTGAAATACACTGCTGAGGGGTGTAATAGATGTTACAAGAGAGGTCTCCTGTGCCCTGAGGGTCAGCTTCCTGTCTGGGGATGAAACTTGTACTGTGGTGGCTGTGGAGATCTTCATAGTGCCACCAGGAAGGCTCCTTTATGTAAAATTTTGGTATAATAATAAATAACCTTTAGTGACATATTTCTTATGAATAACCAATTCTTATTTTGCACATGTTTTCTTGATAATCTACTTTACACTAGCTTAGGTACTTAGTATTTTCTCTATATTTGGTCTATAAATTTTCATAGAAAACTAAGCTCCTTTTATACATGATAGGTTTTTAAATGCTCAAAGACGGTTGTCTTGCCTCTGGATTTCTTCTTTTCCAAAAATCAACCATCCTTACACCAGGTTTCCAGACACCTCACTGTTGTGGCTACCTTGCCCTGGACAAACAGCCAGAACTGAACACAACATTCCAGTTTGTTCTGGCCAGTATAATGTCTGATGGGACTATTAACTGTCTCACTGGGACATTACATTTGTTTCAAGTAGGCTAAAATTGAGCGAGGTTTTTGTTGCTTTGTGCACCTCATTAATTTATACTGGGCTTCTTGATATCTTAACCCTTTAAGTATTCTCACATGACAGGCTACATAATAGATGTTTTCCTCATGCTATGCTTGTGAGCTTAAAGCACTTTGGACTTTGCCTTTACTCCTAGTGTTTAATCTTGGAAATAGGTTACCTTTTTTCTAACCTTTTTGTCTTTTCAGTTCTGCTTCTGATTATCAATGAGTTTCCCTTTCTCCCTACATTTGTATCATCAGCAAATTTAACCAAAAAGTTATTCAAAAATCACTATTTATAAGGCAGTGTATATTACCCATTATAATAATATTAAAATGAAGATAGCAAAAGTGAAAATCTCTCCAAATAATCTAACCATAGTCTAAGACTTTTGATTTTAATAAAAACTGACATACGTTTGTTGCCCACATCTCATTATTCCTTTCAAATTTCCCCCATCCTCAAAAGTGAACTGTCATACCTTTGTTTATAAGACCGATATTGATACCTTTAGTATTGATGTAAATTTCATCTATGATTGACTTCTGTACTTTGTTAACTCATCCCTCACAAAACTAAACTATATGTAGCATTTTCTTTTTACTGAAACCTACCTCATTTTCTTCATTATTATCCCTATTGATTATAAGCAGTAGTGTCTTCTTAGACATTCAATGCTTATCTATTAATTTCAAAAAATGACAGTATGTTTTCTTTGGTCCAGAGAACTCAGCCATCCTGGTAGTTCTTAAAATTGAAAACTGCATCTCCCTGGTGGCACAGGGATTAAAAGCCTCAGCTCTATCACACTGTGGCCAAAGTTGGATTCCTGGCCAGGGATCTGACCCACATGGCACAACAGACCTTTCCTGTCTCGTCCGCTGCTTCTATCAGCAGTGTATTTAAACAGATCCACCTGTTCTGCTTCCCACTCAGTCTCTGGTGATTCATCTCACCCTTACACCCCATACCTCTAGCCTGTTCTTGAATGTATAAATAAATAAAAATAAATCTTTTAAAAATAATAAAAATAAAAAGGAAGATTAATGTTAGAACAATAAAAATCTTAGTAATGTATAATCTCAGTTTCTGAAAATAAGTATTGATATATTGATGTCTATCCTTTCAGTCACTGTTATGTGCTTTAGGAAAATACAATCACTCTTAATTTGTATGACTAAAAGGGGTTTTCACATACTGTAAATGTGTATGGTTCAAATAATCACAAACATACATAATCATCACCCATGTTGGTACTTGATGACTGCAAACAACCATATGAATCTTGTGTGTTCTTGCTGACTATCCTTCTCACCCTCTTCAAATGCTTCCATTATGATTCAAGATAGCTCATTTTCCTTTCTTAAACATTTATTGCAATGAAATAATATGTTTCTTAAGTGTTGGCAAATTATTTTATTTTATGCTATGCTTATGAGATAGCAGCTTATTAATTTTGATTATTATGCAATAAGCCAATAAATGAATGTGCCACAAATTATCCATTTCAGTTTTGATTAACATTTGATTTGTTTCCAGTTTGAGGCTGTTGTGAATAGTGCTGAACGTTCTGTGTGTGCCCATGTTTTTCTCTTAGAAATATACCTAAAAGTAGAATTGTTAAAAGCACAGATGTATTTTAAATTTTCTAAAGTGACTAATATTTTAGAAACTACTAGACTGTATGCGAAATTTTAGGAGGCCAACCCACATTCTCACCCAATATTTAGCATTACCAGTCTCATTTTAGTTACATTGACTCTGTGTGTTTCTTTTTGTGGTTTTGAATTATATTTTTCTGATGAGTTATGAGGTTAAACTTTTTTATTTTCATTTAGAATCTTCTCTTATGCTGTTTGTCTAAGTGTCTGCAAATGTTTATTCCCAGTCAGTGGCTTACCCTTTTATTCGCTTTATGTATTCTTTAATAAGTATGTTTTAGGTTTTGGTGCATTTTCCTTTATTATTTTTTATATATCCTGATTAAGAAATTTTTACTTATTCCAAAATGTTATAGTTATTCTTTTATAGTTTATCCTGAGGTCTTTATTGTTTTAGCTTTCATATTTGGCTCTACAATCTACCCATGATTTATTTTTGTTTATAGCATGAAGGATATTTTCTTTTAATAAGCTTGTCTAGATCATCCAGAATAATTTATTGAAATGATCTTTCATGCTTGGTAGAGTCTCCTTTGTCATGAAACAAGACTGTCTGTTATATTTTGTTGATCTAGGCATCTATTATGTTGGCAATACTATGGCTCTAAGTCAGTGGAGTTATAAAGTGAGTCTCGACATCTGTTAAATTCAATTAATGCTGTTCTTCAAAATTGCATGGCAAACTTTTGCCCTTTGAATTTCATTAAAGAATTGTCTTGTTGACATCTACAAAATAAATAAACCAAGAAAACAACAACAAACCAACTTTATGAATTTCGACAGGGAGAGATTTGAATGGTGAGATTAATTTGGGGAAGAAGATTTATCTGTATCTTTATTATAAATACTTACACTTAGTCCCTCTGATTATTTTAAGAGGAACTGGTAAACTACAGTACATTGGCTAGCTATGGTCTTCTACCTGGTTTAGAAAATAGATTTATCAGAACATTAGCCAGATCTACTTGCTTAAATATTATCTGTTTCTGGATTGGCATTATAATACATAGTTGGATAGTTATGATAGAGCCATCTATCCTGCAGAGACTAAACTTTTTATCTGACACTATACAGAAAAGTTTTGCTGGTTCCTCATTTTGAATATGGCTTATTTCTTTCTATAGTGCTTTATATTTTATGGTGTGGAAAAGCTTCATGTAAACAATAGAAGAATTCCTAGAAGTGTAATATATTTGGATGCTATTATAGATAACTTTTAAAATTTCATTTTCTATTCATTGATGTTCATAAAACTACAGTTGATTATTATATGTTACTTTCTATGGAATTTTTTTGATTTTCTATGTACAAAATTCTAGCAAATTTTATTTATTTTCTACTACATCGTATACATTTTTATTACTGATCACAAAGGGAGAACTTCCAACTTGTCACTATTATATAGGCTATTTACTATAATTTGGTTTCGGGGTAACTTTTATCAGATTAAGGAAGTTGTCATTGATTCCTGTTTTGCAATCAATGTTTATTGTGCATGGTTGTTGAATGTTATTAACTATTTTTTTCCACATATATTGAGATAGTCTTATAATTTTACTTATTTATTCAATCAATATTGGAAGTTAGATTGACAAAATTTTAGATAATAAACCTCATAGTACTAAAATACACCTCGTTGCCTGTACTCTGTCGTCCTTTTGGCATTTGTTTACAAATATTTTTTTAGATTTTTGTTGTTTTTGCAATTATTATCATGACTGCAAAACCCTAACCCAACCTAAAAATATTGGGTTACAATTTCTCTTGTAAAGGTTGATATCTAAGGTAAACAGCCTCAAAAATAATTTGGAGAATTATTTTTTTTCCTATTCTCCTGAAGAGTGAGTGTATGGCCAATAATATTGCTTCCTTAAATATTTAGTGTAATTGATCTGTAAAGTCATCTAGATATGACATTTCCTGAATAAAAAAAAATTTAATTGGATTAGATTATTTAATAATAATAGTAGCTTCTACTTTCCTTTTAGAGATATAAGGTACTATTAGACCATTGTTTTTACTAGAAAAACCTGATGGATTAAATAACTATATATAATTTATGCAGATCATATATGTGTGTGTGTGTATGTGTGATACTTCTTTGACTTCATTGACTTACCTGGGTTATGTCCTGACAAACCCTAATATAATATGAAACACTTAAAGTCAAAAGTTTAATTCAGTACACCCAAACTACTAAGCAGCATAGCTTAGCTTAAATTAGCTTATATTAAACATGTTCAGAACACTTACATTAGCCTACTGTTGGGCAAAACCATCTAACACAAAGGCCATTTTATCATCTTTTCCTTCTATTTTGGCAACATTGGCCAATGTCTTCCTCTTTTGGGGTATCTAATAAGTCCAGTTATATTCTAAGATTTTGATGAAGACAGGCAATTTTTGCTGAGAGGAGAAGAAACCAAAGAAGCTTTGAACAGAGAGAATATAGCCATTTGGAATCTGGATAAGTCCTAAATGGATAGTTGTTTTCACCCTGCTGTTTCTTTCCACAGAAATCTTCTCAATTATTGTGTAGAAATCTTCTCAGTTATTGTGCAGAAGGGAGACTGGGCTGAAAGACTTGGTAAAAAAAATAGTAATTCCATGTTCCAATACTTAGAAGCTAAAATTATAACGGAATAAGAATTTAATAAAGAACAGAGAACAGCTCACAAATTTGTCTAACTAAATTAACCACCCAACTCTCACCCAGCTCATTCCAAATTACTTCAAAATGGTTATCTATTAACCTTATCTACCTGATAAAAGAGAAAGCCATACTCTTTCTAACGAAACACACCCTTGGTACTCAGCAAGAAAATTTTGTCCTTTCTGACTTACAAAGGACAATGGTGCAACTTATGTAGAAGAGAACATGTGATCCATAATCACAGAGAAGTATATATCTCAAATTCCCAGATGATGTAGAATCTTGCAGTTGACAATAGTCTGGAAGGTCTATTAAACTTTGTTAAGGAAAATAGAAAAAAAATAAAGAAATTGATAAAGATCCTGAGAATTTCAGCACATAAATATAATCTTGGAAACCAGAAAATATTGGTGAAACACTACATGACATACACTGCAGTAACATCTTTAAAGACACATTACCCAAAGCAAGGATATGAATGATAAACAGCTGGGACTACATCAAATTAAAGAGGTTTGGTACAGCAAAAGGGACACTTCACAAAACAAAAAGATACCCCAATGATTGGAAGAAAATTTTTGCACAAAATACTAATGATAAAGGGCTGATCCTAAAAATATACAAAAGTGAATAACCCTATCCAAAAATGGGCAGAAGAGCTAAAAAGACACTTCTCCCAAAAGGAAATCCAGAAGGCCAACAGGCATATGAAAAAATGTTCAGAATCACTTGCAATAAGGGAAATGCAAATCAAAACCACAATGTTATTCCATCTCACATGAGTGAGAATGGTACATATTCAAAAATTAGCAACAATAAATGTTGGTGAGGTTGTGGAGAAAAAGAGACTCTCCTACACTATTGGTGGGAATGTAAACTGGTACAACCATTATGGAAAGATGTGTGGAGGTTTCTCAAACTGCTAAAAATGAAGCTTCCATATGACCCAGCAATTCCACTACTAGGTATCTACCCAAAGGACACAAAAACATTAATTCAAAATGTCACCTGTACCCCTATGTTTATTGATGCACTATTCACAATAGGAAGATGTAGAATCAACTCAAATGCCCAAAAATAGATGACTGGATCAGAAGCTGTGGTACATATGCCTGATAAAATTTTACTCAGCAATAAAAAACGATAAACTCATGCCATTTGCAGCAACACGAATGGAGCTGGAAGGGATCATGCTTAGTGAAATAAGCCAGAAAGAAAAAGAAAAATATCAGATGGTTTCACTCATAGCAGGAGTGTAAGGGATCTAGGACACATATATATGTAGTAATTGTAATAAAGTAAAAATGAACATTAACTAACAACTATAAACCAGAGACATATATGGAGGAAGAGAGGGAAGTAGGATCATCAAAACTGGGTCTGAATAGCACATGGGATTATGGTGAGGGCACATGGGTGAAGTGGTGGTGGGAAGTCCATGGGGATTACAACCAAGATGAAACAATTTGCAAATGAAGAATGATGTGAAAATAGATATAAAAAAATAAAAAATAAAACTTTTAAAGTGGATTGTATGCATTTGAAAAAAAATATTCTCTATATTTACAAATTCATTGGGAAAGGTTAATGTTAGATTGTATATACTAAATAAGATTTGTGAACTAAAAGACAAACCAGTAGAAATTGAAATAAATGAATAGTAATGTTTAAGGGCTTTACTGGACATGTTCAAACCATTTGATATTTATATTAATAGAGTCTCAAAAAATAAGACAAGTATGATAATTAATATTTGAAAAAGTAATGCATAGGAATTAGGACAAAAAAAGTAAAAAAAAAAAAAAGATATTGGAAGATATAATGAGCAAGACATGCCAAAACAGTGCAAAGATATTACCCCATAGTTTTTTTTTGTTTGTTTTTGTTTTTAAGATTTATTTATTTGTGCATACAGAACTGGGGAACAGGCCTGAGGCTCAGGAGTGGTGAGAGGCTTCACCAGAGACAGAGAGGGGAGCAGAACAGGCAGATCAATGAAGTACACAGCTAAGGGAGCAGTGGGCGGGTCAGGAGAGGTCTGCGCACCATGTGGTCACCTCCGGGGCTGGTGGGAATTGAACTCATGCAAATTGGCTTTGGCTTTAGCTTCTCAGTGCAGTGCTTTAACCCCCTGCGCCACCAGGAAGGGCCACCCGATAATTTTAAGACATTCCAAGAAAGATAAATACAAGAAAAATGATGAATTTAATAAACCGACATTTTAGTAAGTTTTGGAAGAAACTCAGATTATTGTTTCTCTTCGTCTAATTGTTCAGAAAGTATGTTAGGCTTTTGCCTGTATTAAGTCTCTTATTCTCTTAATTTAAAATAATTCATGATTTAAAAAAAATTTTGCTGTATTCTAAACACTCACTTTCCACTCAGTTGTCTACAAATTTACTAATTCTCTCTCAAATAACAACTTAATAATGCATACATTTATCCATAGATTTAATTTATTGTACTTTTGCTTTCTCAGTTTTCATTTGTTTTATTTCTTTGAGCATATTTAGCATAATTTTAAAGTCTTTTCTTTATGTAATTGATTCAGCACTTATTTTGATAAATCCATTACCTAGATATTTAATTGCTTTTTTTGCTTTTGAGTAACATTACTGTCACAGTTTTTTTAAATGTTCTGAGTCTACTTATTGTTGATTGAGTGGAAATAATTTGTAAATAGGATGATATGCTTTTCTTCAGCAAGACTTTATGGAAAATTTGGAAAAACCTTAATATAATTTTAGGTTTTGAGTTTATAACCTTTATTTAGTATGAGTATTGGTACATTTCTAGCTTGTTCTTACTTTATATGATATAATTTTTTAAAATATGTATGTACACATATATATACATATATACATACACACACACATGCACTGGAGTCTTGGATTTTACATTTTCTCTCTCTAGCCTACATATTTTCAAAATCTTTGTTTGGGTTGTTAGCCACTCAGCTGCTTTTTTAGAACCCATAAACAATCCTAGAATTAAATTATTTCCCAATGCAAAACACATCCTTCTGGGTCCTTTTCTTCTAACTTCCTCCCTCCCCCCCACCACTTTTTTTCACCATCTTCAAGAAATATTTTAGAAAATATTTTGGCTAACTTTCCTGTCAATTGTTTTCAGTGGGAGAATTTGCTTGACTTCTTATTTTGAAAATATCATCAATTTTTAAATAAGTATTTTTTTTAAAGTTTGGATGCTTATAAAAACAAACTCAAACTTGTAACTTATGAAAAAAAGAGGTTTATATCTCTCGTACACTGTAAGAAAGCTAGAAATAATCTGTCCAGTGCTTGATTGCAATTTCTACAGTCACTTGAGGACCCAGGACAGTTTCCTATCTCTGCTCTTTAAGACTCAGCACTGATTTCCATCCTTAAGCTTCTCCCAGTTTCCTAATGGGAGCCAGAACTCTGCTTCCTGATTGGAAGCAGACATGGGTGAATGGAGCAGCTGGAACTACCAGCTATCTGATCATGAAAGGAATAACCTCAATGTTTTGTGTTTAACTCACTAGCTTGAATCATGATCACCTAACAGTCTAGGAGTTGAAAAACAGCATTTATCTAGGATGTAACTGATGGAGGAAAGGATAGAAAACCAAAAGGAAACATCACAAGACCAGAACCTGACTCACACAAGGAGGTGGGGGGTGGAGGGGATTAACATGGCCAGTAACCCAGCTCCAGAAATCAAGCTCCTTCCCAGCCAGTCAATGCCTAATCTTAAGCAAAAGACCCAAGTGAGTATCAGACTGCTGTAGGGAGTGGAGCATAGAATGAGGATAAAGATATGAAGGTTGGGCCCATTGTGGAATCTCTGTTCTCTTTCTGATCCTGCATGGATATTCAAAATCAGCAACATCTAACCACTGGCAAAGATGAACACCTTTCCACTAAAAGAAGAGAATAAAAACCTAAAGCTATGCCCACGAAGGGCTAACTCTTTCTGCCTGTTGTGGTTAAGCAATTGTTCTTTATGCTCCTGTCTGCTTCCCATAATAAACCTGTTCTTTCAATATAATGTCTGTCTCACGGAGAAAGTCATGTGGGAAACTCACCTTGTGCGGCAAATGTTACAGGCCAGGGAGAGGGGCACCCCAAATTCTCCAAACTTGCCTGCTCTAAATAGGTTCTGCCATCTGCCACATCAAGACAAAATATATAAGGCCCTCCATGGAAAGGGGCCTTAATAAAATTAGTAAACAATAAAGACAAAGAATATAGTTTCTAAATCAAAGACCTAAAGTTACCCCTCTCCTAATGGGTAAAAATTCCACCAAAAGGGACTGATACAAAGCAAGGCCTGAATGTCCTGCCACAAGTCTAAAGCACCTTCTGGTTGCGGATCCATAGGAAAGGGCCAGAAATGACCAAACAAGTCTGGGAGGAAGAGAGGAAAATCAAAGTCAAGATAAACTCTACCATAATTAAACTCCCCACGGGTCTCTCACCCACATCTGTTTCAACCATCCCAGGGCCAAGAAACAAACAAGAGCTGCTTCTTCACATGTCTCTCTGCTCCACGTGCCTCCCTCAGGTCTTCTCTGGCTCTCTATCCTCATTACTTCTCTAGTCTCCTCTTTCTAGCTTTCTTCTCCTCTCTGATCAGCTCTGCCCTCCTTTTGGGTGGGGTAGGGAACCTAGAACCACCCCTTTTCTGGGGATCACCATGTTACCAAATGAGAGATCTGGAGAAACTTTTCCCAGAGTAAACCCAAGGACCCTGCTCTTTAAACCCATCAACTCCAAAAGCTATATCATAACCACAACTAGAATTAGGGTTATTGTATTAAGAAATAGGATGGGGTAGAATAGACAGACAAGTAATTTGTAGACATATTTTTATCATTAGAAATAATATTAATATGAATGATATTTCTGCTACCCCCACATATAATGTGTGTATATATATATATGTGTGTGTGTGTGTGTGTGTGTGTGTGTATACACACACACACACATATATAGACACACACACATAATCTTTGATTATTTTTTAAAAATAGCATTAAAAGTATAAGTAATTTTCATTTTTTTCAAGATTTATTTATTCATGAACAGAAGATCTAGGGAACAGGCCAGAGGTGTCAGAGGTAAGAGGATTCACCAGAGACAGAGTAGGGAGCAGAACAGGTGGACTGAGTGAAACACACTGCTGATGAAGCAGGCGAGACAGGAGAGGTCTGCTGCACCATGTAGGTCACTTCCCTGTCCAGGGATCAAACTTGTGGCTGTGGCTAGTTTCTCAGTGCTGTGTTTTAGCCCTTGGCTCCAGCAGGGAGGGCCCTAAGATTAATTCCTTTGAAAACAAAAGATATTTATAAATTTTGTAGGTGAATAATATCATGAAATGATTTAATTTTCATTTCTTTTGATTATTACCTGTTGTAAATATATTATGTATTTGTTTTGATCATATGTTTTGTTCCAGTTTGTTATCTGCTCCTATCTTTTGTCTATTTTTTCTATTGGATTGGTATTCTTTCTCACTTAATTTAAATAACTCCTTATAGAGAAATTATATATATATAATCAAATTCAGAAGAAAAATATATTCTTACTTATAAATGCATGAAATCATGAAAGCAAAAATTAGTAAATATTTAATTTCTCTCTTTTGGAGAAAGGATAATATATATAATGAGTGAGATTACAGGAAGTTCTATAGACTTAAATACATAATAATTAAGTACTTACAAACTATTATTGACCAAGTTAAAAGACAAATAACAAGTAGGGAAGGAATTTTAACATTTATTGCAAATAGAGAATAAATATAATTTCTCTATACTATATCTCTCAGAGAACAAGGCTTAGATTACAATCAATGTTTTATCTCTAGCACTGAATACAGTGCTTGAACCAACAGGTACATAATAGCTGCAGTTAAAATGAATGTTTATGGTATAAAGTTGTCTCTGTGTACTTACTTCTTCAGCTACTTTATGTCTATATGTTTGCTTTTCCTTGTCTCTGAGGTTTTGTGTGTTTGATGAATATGTGCTTAAATCCTCATGATATCCTCCTTTTAAAATTAATATAGTCATTCAAGTATGAGAAATTTCTTTGAAGGAAACTACATCACTAACTTTCTTTCCAATCATTTTGTAATACAACATTTTTGAATTGTGTGTGTATGGGGGTGGGGTTCAAGGCAATTAAGGGAGGAAGAAGTGAGAATGTATAGACAGAAAATACATCCTTCACAGCTCTCCTGAAGGCAGATTTATGGTGAAGTTAATGAAGTTAAGCTCAAGGCCCTTTACTTGCAAAATTTGCATGGGAGGCATTTTAACCATAATAGGTCAAAACAACTGTCTTTTTTTCATTCTGATTTTCATTCTTCAGTACTTCTTATATTTGGCAGTTTGCAGAACAACAGACATTTTTAGTAGAAATGAATTTCATTCAGGTGTAATGGGATGTATTTATGTTATTTGCAGTAGGTTTTGGATAGTTAAGCTCTTGCTAACTGTCCTTGTATGGGATTGAGTCTTAGAATCCAGCCCTGCATGAGCAATCAAATGGTATTGTGACAGTAAAGTTTTGCACCAAAGGACTAAGAAATGTAGTTGTGGAGGAAAATTAAGTTTGGGAAATACATGCAGTCTGAGGCTCGCTGCTGGAAAATCCAGTCTTACAACTTTCATATGAAAGTAAAGTTGACAGTGCTTCTAGAATTTTATATTGATTTGAAAGTTGTGTCAAGCTGAAAGAAAATATTCTGAGTGATCAATAAAATTCATATATTTACAACTAAGACAGTTATCTTTTTTAATCTCCTTATAAAAGTTGCATGATAATATCATTGTATTATGAAGAGATGATCACAGCACATACAGTCACAAAATAAGAGTGTAAGGTAAATGAATAGAAATATGCTATATTGTGTGACTTTGTAATGTTTATAGAATTTCACAGGCATTTAAAATTTATAATTTGTCATCATGTCATTTCAACATTCTGAATAGTTGCTCCCTTTTGTAATGATATTTTGCATTTATTACTATGTATTCTTTCTCTTAAAGAGGGGTCACCATAATTACAGAACTATGCAATCTGTTTTCACTCTGGTTCTCTCTTACATTACAACATTCAGTAGGACAACTAATGGAGGCCTCTCCCCATTTGCAAGCCAAAGTCCTTGGGTCTGCAAAGTCAACAAAACTCAAATCCCATGAGACTTCTATTTTCAGTAACAGTAGTGTTCCTCTCTCACTTTTTGGGCTGGGTGGTAGGAAAGGAGGAAGGAGAGGGAGATCAGAGTTTTGGCAGGTGAATCTGCTTACCTGATCCTGACAATGACAAAGATTGCCAGCCTCCCAGGCTGGGACTGTCTCATCAATCAAGCTGTGCTTTCAACTATTAGCATTGTCAGCGTCCTCTTAAGAGATGACAATTCAAGGGTAGCTTTCCTCACCCACTATAACTCCCTCAGTCAGAAGAGCAAAACACTTCATCAGAAGGAGGGGCAGGAATGCATATCTCTGGCAAAAAGAGCTGTTCCCATTTATTTCCAGTTTACAGAACTTCGTGTGTTCGTTTTTGCATGACAGTGAAAGAGATACTCAGCAAAAGCCCTTGACTTGCTGGTACAAGAGTTGGAGCAGGGCTTGAGTTCTTAGCTTTGGAAGGGAGTGGCTGTAATGCCTGGACTAGGAAGGTTACAGCTTTGCCTATATACTATCGCAAATGATGTCTGATTAAAAATAATGACAATAGATACATGCCCATATATGTTTGGACATGCATTATCTTTACAGGTTAGGCAAAGTGTTGGCTGAAGGTATTAAACACAAGAGCCAGTTATTAAACTTTGCCCTCATTTGGTAATAAGCATGCTGTCTTTTAGATTTATGGGGATTCTATAGGTCTGGAAGCAGAGTTGTTGATTTTTAACCCAAATACAAATTGGACAGATGTCTAGAGTGTAACATGTAATTCCTGGAGTTAGTTAAAATATCTGATATTTATATGATTAAAAATAAATTGTAATATATGTAGAAGTTTCTGAGTTCTAACAGCTCAGTGTATCATTGCTACAAACATTCATAAAAATTCCTCAGGATGAATTTTTAGAAAG
The DNA here is from genome assembly GCF_000260355.1 of Condylura cristata. Lineage (NCBI taxonomy): Eukaryota > Metazoa > Chordata > Mammalia > Eulipotyphla > Talpidae > Condylura > Condylura cristata. The sequence continues at coordinate 16,585,507 of NW_004567114.1, forward strand.
CTTTTGTCTCTGTATAGATTATTCTAATAGTCTGAAAATAAAAGGTTAAAAATCTGCTTCACAAATTTCAGTTTTTTGTTAAAGGTCACGATATGTGACTGCTGTTGGAAACCTCATGACCAGTCTCAGTTAACTTTATTTTAATCTGCTGTATAAAGAACAGGGATCCGTTTGTGAGGTAAAGTAGGGGGAAAAATCTCTTGGGGTTTTCCTCAACTCCTTTCTCCTTACCTCCCCTTCTAAGTCACTCAGAGAATTATAAGAACGCCTGTTAGTCACTTAAATTAATGAAGCTGCTTGTGTATGATATGGGAACATCTTCTTTATCTGCTCTAGATACATATATGAATGGCACTGCCTGGATGCACCTGCCCACCTCAGTGTAATCCATGTAAATTAAGGATTACTTTAAAGTCCTATTCCCGGAAACCTAAGAGCTATTGAAGAGAGATGGAACATGAACTAAGTGTCCTTCAGCCTATAGATTAGTCACAAAATTGAGGGATTAACCTAACCTCTCAAATGTTCTTTTAAAGAAGTCTCTGGTGTTAAAGGGGGCGGGAGGGAGGTCCTTGTTGCCTGCCTTATAACTTTATGAAGCTAGAGCAATGCAATATAAACAAGGTAGCCACTTGACTCCTTAATTTATCTCTTTTCTGTTAATTGGTTATGTTAATTAGCATTCATGCTTGCACTAGAGCAGTAATTTTCAACTGGGGATGAGTTTATTCCCCATGGCACAATTGTCAGTATCTGGAGCCATTTTTGTTTGGGGGATTGGATGGGGTGATACACCAAGGATGTAGTAGACAGAGGTTAGAGACCTGCTAAAATCCTACAGTGCACAAAACAGCACCCACAACAAAGAATGAGCTGGTCTAACATATTAATAATGTCGAGTCTGAGAAACCCTGGCCTAACCTGCACATGAAGTAGAAAGAGTGATCACTGTTTGATCATGTTTGTGAAGAGTTTTACAGGTATTTGATAATACCCTTTCTAGTGTAAGTTATAGTCCTTTGTGTCATTGCTAATTATGGCTGTATCAACTGGTTTGAGTAAAACAGGTTCTAACTTTTGTACCCTATTTCTATTTTCACTGAGAATGAGAACTAGGTGGGAGGGGTGGCTTCACTACTCTTGGTTACACTACAATGGTGTCATCTAGTTGCTATTTCAGAGTCATCAGTCAGGTCATACAATCAGCTAGTTCAGGGCAATTAAATATATCTGCAATGTTTATAGTTTTCATAAGTTGTAGACTAGAGCTCATGATGATACCTGTATTTGTTGTTACACAAAAATCTTGTCCTTCATCACTAAATAAAATTTGTTTCAGTTTGTTATACTATCTTCTATACTGAATTATATTTATTTATTAATAGTTGAGGTAATATTTAAATACCCCCTTTAGGTATTATAACTGTAGTATGCACACACCACCAAATTACTCATAGTCTACCACCATAATCCACTGTATTTCCTTTCTCTTTGTTCTAACCTCTTCCCACCTTGATTCTTCAGTTCTGTAGTTGTCTATCAAGGCTTAGGTTTTAAGTTTATCTTTATTTTACTAGTAATTTAGTTGCTTTATATTCCACATATAAGAGACACCATCTGGTACTTATATTTCTTCTTCTCACGTATTTCATTTAGCATTATATGTTCTTGCTCCCTCCATCTTTTTGATCACTAAGTAATATTCCATTGGGTTTATACAACACTTCTTCTTGAGTCACTCATCTGTTTGGAAGACACTAGTTTGTTTCGTTTGAATCAGTGTTTTTGAATTTGTGGGTAGATACATAAAAATGGAATTATTGGGCTGACATCAGACCCATGTTTAATGTCTTGGTGGTTTCTGGACTTTTTGATATGAGCCATTATCACAGATGTGAGATGGTATTTCATTATGTCTTGATTTCCATTTCTCTAACAATAATTGATGGTGAGCTTTTTTTTTTTTTGATCATGTTTTGTTTTTGTAGTTTTATGAATTCTTTGTATATTTTTGATATCAGTCCTTTGGCAGATATATGGCATGTAAATATTTTCTCCATTCAGTAAGGTGACTTTTCCTCTTACAGTTTCTTTCACTGAGCAGATGCTTTTCAGTTTGATACAATGCTAGTTGTTTATGTTCTCTTGTTTTTCTTGCTGTTGGTGATGGATGCCTAAAACATCACTAAAGCTTATAAAATGTTTTGCCAATGTTTTCTTCTGTATATTTCATTTCCCACTTTTGAATCCACTTTTGAGTATGATGTGAGGTCGGTTTCTAGTTTCATTCTTTGGCATGCAGTTGTCCAGTTTTGCCAGTACCATTGATTGAAGAGGCTATCCTTGTTCTAGTGCATTTTCTTGGCTCCTTTTGTCATAAAATAACTGTCCATCTATGTGTGAGTAAACCTAACAAAGGAAGTAAAAGATTTTGCAAAAAGCTGTAGGCATTGTTGAAAGAAACAGAAAAGCAATAGAAAAATATTATCTGATTACAGATGGGAAAAATCAATATTTAAAAATGGCTCTCCTCCCAAAGTAGTATACAGATTCAAAGCAATTCAAAAGAAAGCATTTGTCAAAGAACTGAAGCAAACACTACTGAAGTTAATATGGAGTCACAGAAGTTAATAAATAGCAAAATCAATCCTGATGAAAAAAAAAATGGAGGTATTATACTTCCAAACCTCAAATTATATAATAAAGCCATAATAATTAAAACAGCCTGGTAATGACACAAAAACAGACACACAGACAAATGGAATAGAATTGAGAACCCAGAAATAAACTGAATTCTAAATATAGAAGTCACAGGTAGCATTGCTTATAGTTTTGACAATCTACTGGGTGAATAAAAGCAACATTGTGGAATTAAGGGACCCTTATGGTATATAATCTCTGTTAAACTTAGAGGGATTTTGACAGAATTGATCTATTTTATTTCAATTTGAAAAACCTTTATTAGTTCTAAAAATCACATAACCATACCATCCCTTTCCACACATTTCTCCACTATATCTAGACCTTGGGAAAAATCTAGCTTATTTGAATCCTGGAATTACTTCTTTGTTTCACAATGATAGTGGACTATCAGGAGAATTAGAAAGATAATCACAATACCAGAAATTGGTCTTAAAATAAAGAGACTGTATTAAAAAAATCATTTATTCTGTTAAATTTAGCAGTAATATGAAGTTAAAATATAGAGTACAGTCATAAAGGACAAAAATATTCTAATCAAAGGTGGAACAATAGAATTTGATGATTTATAAATAAATGGGACTATTTCCTGTGAGTGCATTGTTTAAATGTGGAATGTTACTGAAGGACAAATTTAAAGACTAATCTTTGTATATTTAGAAACACAAACACTTAACTTATGTTCAGCAGTTTAGTTTCCAATAGTTGCTGTAATGACACAACTAAACACAGGTTGGTTGGCTTTAAGAAATAGAAATGTATTCTCTCACAATTCTGGTAGTTGAAAGTCTGAAATCAGTGTCACAGAGCCAAAACCAACGTGTTGGTCAGGTTATGCACCTTCCAGAATCTGTGGAAATATCCTTTTTTACCTTTTACAGCTGACATGTCCCGTGAGGCCACATTACTCCAATTCTCAAGATCAGCATCATCGGATCTCTTTTTTGGTCTATTTTCTCATTGCCTTTTCTTCTTTTTGTTTCTCTCTCAGAAAGCACTGATTCATGTATTGAGGTAGTGCACATAACCCGTGTGTGGGTGGGTGAGGGGCGGGGGAGCAAGGTGAGAGAAAGAAAGAGAAGAAGTAGGGAGAGAGGGGAGGGCAAGGAAGGGACAGAGGGCTGGAGAGAGAGATTTCTCTGCTCGGCTTCACCAAGATACATCAAAAACATTTAGGTCTCACAGGAATTATTCAGAGTAATTTTCCTATATCAGATCAGCAACATAATCTGCAGACCCTTCCCCCAAATTAATTATTGATTCCAGAGATTAGGGTTGAATACTTTTTTTCATGATGGAGGATTTTGTAACCTACCACACAAACTGAGGTTATGATAACACTAGTTGAATGATTCATGGGCTTCCAGCTTTAGGATTCTCTGATTCAAAGAATGTGACCTTTGGCAATTTTCTCACCCCTCCCTGAGCCTTGATTTTCTCACTTACAAAATGAGTCTAGTAATGGTATAAAGATTAAATGACTTAATACAATTAAAACATTTAGAGAGTGACTATACATGAGAAGTTTTCAATAAGTGTCAGCTATCATTACTTGTTAGTGCAGTTTGTGCTGATATTAAAATTATTTTTAAAGAGGGTTATGTGAGATAATAATCAGGTACTTGCTTGGTGACGCAGAATGTAATCCACACTTTTATATGTTACCTTATTTTGTTGTTCTGAATCTACTGAAAGTGGTTCAGGGAAGTGGTTAAAGTGGTGACTTGGTGTCTGAAGAATGCATTTATTCTGCTTGTGAAGCTTTCTTTTAGTTTTGTCTGCATAGGGACAAAGTCATCTAACCTCTAAATTTAGTGGGTAAATCAGAAATCAAATCTCGCTAAAGTTGCTGTTAAGAATATTAACCAGCCCTCTCTGGTGGCCCAAGGGGTTGGGATGCTGCACTGCAAGCTGGCGGCAGCTGCTTCTGTGCAAGTTCAGTCCCTGGCCCTGGAGGTAACCACATGGCGTGGCAGATCTTTCCTGGTCCGCCCGCTGCTCCCCTCAGCAGTGTACTTGGTCGATCTGCCTGTTCTGCTCCCCACTCTGTCTCTGGTGAAGCTTCTCACTGCCCCTGCATCTCTGGCCTGTACCCCAATTCTGTATGAATAAATAAATACATCTTTAAAAAGAAAAAACAAACAAACAAACCAAGAATAAGAACAATAACCTCTGAAACAGTAGGGGTATATATACCACTTGTTTAGGAAGAAATTATTCTATACCTAAAAATGTTTGAGTCCTTTTCAAATCTTCATGGACATGAATAAAATGCCAAACTTATATGGTAATAGAAGTCCTTTCCCGCTAAACTGAATATCGCCCTTACATAATTTGATTTGTTTAATGTCTGTTTCCCATTCAGATTAGTTCTTATATCTAAAACTTTTATAGCTAACTTTTATAAGTAAACCTTTTTATATCTAATGTTTTTTTCTTTTCCCCCCATCATTACTATTGTATAAGCACATCCAATTTAATACAAAGCAACATATTGCCTACAAAACCTTTACCAGCCAGAAGTTTTAGTGGACTTTTAAATATTGACATTTTATGTTCTAGTATACATTTCAGCTGCTCTCATTTGGAAGAAGTGACTCCAGTTTCCATTATAACACTGATGAGTAGGGTATATAATTCTTTTAGGACAATGATAGACTCTGTTAAGCCAGGGTAAAAGTACCATTAATTTGCTTTTCATTATTAATATGACATAATTTAAAAAATAAAACATCAACTAACAATATCAAGGGCATAAGCACCAGGAAAGTACTATTTTTATTATTCTCTACATTTCAGCAAGAAACAAGCCTGTGTTACTTAAGTGCAATGCAGATCTATGGGCCTTTTGCAATTTGAAATACTATTAGGTTAAACAATATGAAATTACTGTTTTTGTGGGTCAGAAAGGTTGATTGTAGGGGTTTCATATAGTATAAGGTAAACTGTTTTCCTGTGAAAAAGGATCTCAATTTTCCAGAGCTATTAAATGAAATTAGATGGAACATTCAATGTGAGGAAAATTTTGCATTTTTAAATTACTTATATTTCCCCCAATAAATATAAAACAAGTTCTGTTCCCTGTTTCACATCCTTTACTTTAATGTCAGTGATTATGGGAACATACATTATTAAAAGGAGGGAAATGAATGAAAGAAATTCATGGTGGGGAAAGCCAGGTAAACAGAAAACATTGAAAAATGCAGATTGATATAAACTTTGTAATCATTTCTGTTTGACAGGGTTTATCTTTTTAAATGTTTATCTTCTTACCCATTTTTATTTCATTTTTATGTGTCTCATAAAGCTGGATATCACTCAATGTTTAGCTCTTTGGTGACTGAACATGGAAAGCAGATTGCCCTAGCATTTTTATATACTGTAGGAAAAGAAAGTCATTTTCATTTATTGAGATTTATTATTTGAATATGTTTTCCAATATAGCAAAGCACACCTACAAAATTTAATGTACGTGCATATGGAAGTACACTATATACTGGCACAGCATCAGGTAAAATTTTATTCTTTCTGTTGGAGAAAATGCAGAGAATCAAATAGATGCATACACTTCTCTCTTGCCACCCTCCTCCCTCCCCTCTCTCTTAGAAACTGGTGATATGAGAAAAGGTATTATATTTTCCATAAAACCCTCCAAAATATCCATTCATCACTTTTTGGGCTGGAGATTGTTCTGGAATGGTAAGCAGTTCAGATGATGCCAGATCTCTAATGGAAGAGATGATTACCTTTAGAGTATGTTTGATGACTCAAGGGAGGAGAATGAGTTTAGAGAATAGGCATACAGACCTATTATTATGGGTTGCTCTAAGACGTTAAGTTTTATTTTCATGTGATAATTGTTTTATGGTAAATTTCATGCTTTTCTTATATCAGTGAAGTTCCCCTATGGGAAGTTTCATGTTAGGAAACACTTGTCATTGATCAGCTCTGTTAATTCTTATTGTCAGCTTCTATTTATCAGAATGGCCCAAGTCTGATGACCTACTTGGCAATGTCATGCCATACTTGTGCTGCATTATATTTGGAGATGGGTATAATCTCATTCCCAGTCAGCCTGTGATCAACATTCCATTAAAAGTGAATTGGTTGTGGTTCAGCAATTTATGGACAAATTTACAGGTTTATTATCTGTCAATACATTTTTTCTATCCCTATATTATATGTTATACAATGAAAAATGGGATTCTATCTCACAAATTAGTTTACATTTCTTTCTTAGTGACTTGATAGATAAGTGGCAAAGAGTGAGAAATGTTGCTCAAGAGAATTACTCAATTAGGTTGCTCCTATTTATGACAGGAAAAAAGAATATAAATGTTTGGGGAGAATCAAAAACTTAACTGGAGTATCCTTCAGGATTACATGGAAAGTTGGGAAATGGATGGGATGGCAGAGGTGAAACAAGAGTGGCTATGAGTTTATATATTGAAGTTGGTTGATGGTAACATGGGATTCTAGATACTCATTACTCTACTTCTGTGTGTTTTAAAATATATTCCATAATCAACATTTTGCTTTAAATTCTAGGATTGATTTTCACTCTCTTCCAGCCAGATTTTATACTTTAAATATAGGAACATGATTATTAATTGTACACCTCTACCATATGTTCTATATTTAATAAGTATTTCTTATTTCCATAAAATCTTGATTTTTTTAATAATATAGATATTTATGCATACAGAACTGGGGTACAGGCCAGAGGTGCAGAGGTGATAAGAGGGGTGGTAAGAGTGGGGGGCAGAAAGGCAGATCTACAAAGTACAATGCTAAGGGGAGCAGCAGGCGAGACAGGAGAGGTCTGCTGTGCCATGTGGGCCACCTCCCTGGTCGGGGATCGAAATCTTACTGAAGCAGCTGTGCCAGCTTTTTTGTGGTGCTGCCCTTTAACCCTTTGCACCACCAGGAGGGACCCACATTTACTAACTTTCCATCAGTTGGAAATACAAGGATATACCCAGACTGCTGTTCTTTCCTGTTACTGATAGAATCTGCCAAAACAAACTTTGGGCAAACTTCTTTCCTGTTGTGTAATGTTAGTAATTTTATGTTTATCTAGAGAAGGTCATCTATCCCTAAATAAATTATGCTTCAAGGTCAAAAAATAATATGTAAATTTCTCTAGTAGAAATTAATGAGAAGATACTACAAACAAGATAAAGAGGAGACCATTTTTTTTTTTAGCTTGTTCTTTTATCAAATACCCCATTTCTGAATTTGATTTTACAGCAGTATGTTTAGTAGGGCTTATGTTGTTTCTCCAGTAACTTTTTCTGGACTCTTTACCCACACAGAATTGGTTAATTCTTCCTTTATACAGTAGTGTACTCTGGAATTCTCTCTGTTATAGAACCTATGCCATTGTGTTGCCTTCTTTAGTTTATATGTCTGTCTCCCCCTACTGGATTCCATTTTTTTTTTTTTTTTTTGAGATCAGGGATCCTTTTCACTGTCTAGCACAAAGAATAACTGTAGTTTTCAAAAAAAAAACCTTTCCTGTAAGTAGATGGCTTATGAATTACATATCTTATAGTGCTTACTTTTGAGTGATTTTGAATTAATTTTATTAAATAAGCAGGTGTCTTTGACTTTTTCCTATCTTTTATTCTCATCTTCCCATATCCTTCCCCTGGAGCTTCATATAGAAAAGGAAAATATTATATTTACTAACTTCCATTGTATCATTTTATTGAAATCACATCTCTATTCTTTATATGTCTCTATTTTTTCAATATTTAAGATCTGTTGTGATCAAGCAATCAAAGGCTATTAAGTACTCCCTGCTCTTATTATTCTAAGTCTTCTAAATACAGAACTGTTTTACTTCCTTTTGTTTTGCCACTTACTACCCCACCACCCTTGCTTACTAACTCCTTCTAGAGGACTAATTCTGTCACAAAAGAAAGCAAATAGTTTTGATAGTCTTTTAAAACCTATCGTTTTGAGGTCTTAAGACATCAGGGGATTATTTCTGTATAAAATGAACATGTCAGTCTCTTAAAGAAGTTGCAAAGTAGTATCACAGCTAAGAGCAGGCATCAAATTTTGTAGAGGCTTAAACTGGACAAACACATCATTCATGAAAGTGTCAGTAGCTTTCCTCCTTTGTTATAGAATATTTTTCTATCCCATTCTGGTCCAGGAAATTTAGAACAAAGATATTTGGGTAGCTTTTCTTTCCAGTGTCCCTAAAATGACTGAAGATTCCAGAGGGTTAGGTGGTGAGTAATTTAGATTCAAGGCACAGGCTTCTCTAAAGGGCTCACCAATAGGTTCAGGTCAGTATTAAATTTGGGCAAAGAATCAGGTTGATTATTATTCTTTCAGCAAAGTTTGTCCACCTTAATATCCTGAATTAATATCCAAAATTACGGGTAATCTTTCCTTTTTCCACTAAGTAGCCAAGTTTTGTTAACTTCAGGTGGAACAAACAAACAAACTTCAGGTAAGGCATACTAAAATCAGATCTGGTTTTCCAGAAAGTTTTTCTGAAAGAAAGTTTAATGAGCAGCAATCTATTGATTTAGGGCAAGTCCAAATGAACTTTTCACAAGGATTGCGTTTTTGAATATTTTTAACAAAAGACCAATTCTCTGAAAAACATTCACATGACCTAAGAATGGGGAGAGATTTTAACTCCATCTTAGCCTGTGTGGCCCCGAAAAGAGATTGTGTTTCTGCTTATCAAAGTCTGCCACAAGACAGCTCTTCATTAGAGGTGAATGTGTATTGTGTTGTTTAAATTTTAAAAGGAAGCAATAGAGGCATTTGCTTTGAGATGCTTGAGGTCTTTAATCTGTATGTAGCTTAACTCATTACTGATAACTAAAATTGTTAAAAGTATTTGGAAACACAAGTTTTGAGTCTTTTCAGTAGGTAGGAAATGTTTCTAAGAATACAAAATATGTCTTTGCAGGAATTTGTATACATTCGTTTTTCAAAGATTCATTTAGCTAAGTGATTTCATTCCTCAAAGATTCATTTAGCTAAGTGATTATATCTTGATAAAAGACTACCAATGCCCCTTTAATAAATGAGGCTGGATTTTAAAAACACTTGAATTTCATACCTGGAATTTTCTCCTTCCTATTGACAACTCCCTCTTAGCAAAACATAAAGATTTACTTAATTAGACCAAAAATATTAATTTTCAATTAATTAATTTTCCATTAAAATAGAAACAAAACAGCAATTTGATTGTGGTGTTCTGCCAGCAGCCCAGTTGAGTGTCTTTTGTGTATATGTCATATATTAACATCCTAGGATTTTATTTTAGAGGGTCCATTGATTTAAAGAAGTTTTGAGCAATTATCTTATTAGCCCTCACTCCCAACTTGAGAATAGCTCTGCTGATAGCATTTTCATAACCCGCCTTGTGACGTACCTCATTGTACAGACATCCTCATCACAGGCATTTGTCCCCATTGCAACCCTGGATTTTCCATGCTACAGATAATTCTATTAGCTTCACCATCTCTACTGAGATTAGAGTGGAATATCTAGTTTATTTTCTCTGTGCATTAGCATCTACTAATTCTTGAGAGAGGAGGCGTGGTATTCCTTTGCTCTCAGTGAGAACAAACTACACCTCTGGGCTGGCATGAACCAGCAGGTACCTTCACGTATTTTGACATGTTCTGTGTTCCTGTATTCAGCATATGAGTGGGGTGATTTTTGAGTGATTTTTTTTTTAAGTATGCTAAAATCATTTCTAGAGAAATTTATTTTAACCTTAATATTCCCTGGTGATCTCCGATGGATTATGAATTAAAACAAAGTGGGGGAAATTTTCCAAACATGAGGACTGTTTTTGACCATTTTTCTGTTTCTTCTAGTCAGTATTATCAGGTCAAGAAATTTAGAGAGAATGAAGAGATAGTCAAGTTTTCAGAAAAGAGAACCTTTAATATGTTCATTCTGGGCTTTTGGTGCTAAAGGAATAAACCATGTACTCCTCTATTCCCCTTACCTTTGGGTGGCCCTAGAGCATATTATAGGAATTAAATAATGCTCAGGGAACCTCCTGACATTGGGAGGGGTTTGGGCATCTGGGAGTGAAGACTGCCCATCAATTTAGATCTAGACCAAGTTCGAAGCAAGTGAAGAGTGTTGTCTCCTGACAGCTGTTCTGTGGCCTCTGTGAAATGAGGTGGCGGCTGCCATCCAGCTTCTGGACAGCTGTCTTCCACACAAAAGACTTCGCCTCAATTGGCATTAATTGGATCTCTCTCTGGTGGCCTCCGCCTACACCTCATTGAATCTTCCTTTTCTTCTTCCCTCCTTCTCCTCTCCACTCTCTGCATCTTCCTTCTTTTTTCATGTCTGCTTTCCCTGCTCCTCCTGACTGTCCCCTTTTCCTCTGCTGTTTTACCAGTAGGTGGCCTGGAAAGAAAAGAGCAGCAGCAGTTCCCGAGGGAAGAATTTATTAACACCTCAGACTGTGCTCTCTGCCAGGGCTTGCAAAGGAGCCTAAGACAGAATTGCTGGGTAGAATGCTCATACCTCCCACGGTGCGCTCCTCCTTGGCCAGCCCCATCCCCAAGACGCTTTGCGTAAGGTGTGTCAGAGTTTACTCTGGGGTTGTCTATTTTATCCATTGAGTTTCATCACAAGGAATGGAACTCAGCTGTGTTTGTAGAGTAGATGAGCCCACAGGGAATTTTGAGTGATTCAGTAGTCATGGTGTAAACCCTCCATTATAACTCCCTTTCAGACACAACCAGGAGTTACTAGAGGTAGAAACTGGCTGCTCAGTTTGACATTCCTTATTTTGATAAGAGTTGCAATTCTTTAAGGGGGGGATATATGGGCAGTTACAGTCCCACGTCCCAAATCGACACCCAGGTCCTGACCAGACATTCTTGGATTTGCATTTAGTTGCATTTAGGCTGTTAATAAAGTACAAATAAGATGGCATTGTGAGTATATTTAACGGACCCCTTGAGTTAAAAGGCATAACATTCTATAAAACTAAGACCAAAAATCCACTTAATGAGTTTTTAATGCCACAGAATTTCTTGGTTATTCTTTGACTCTCTCAGATAAGAATAAGGGCATACCGAAAAGTAGATGACTGGATTAAAAAGATGTGGTACTGGCCCTCCCTGGTGGCGCAGCGGGTTAAAGCACAGCACTGAGAAACTAAAGCCACTTCCGCATGGGTTCGATTCCCGCCTGCCCCGGAGGTGACCACATGGCGTGGCAGACCTCTCCTGACCCGCCCACTGCTCCCCTCAGCAGTGTACTTCATCGATCTGCCTGTTCTGCTCCCCACTCTGTCTCTGGTGAATCCTCTCACCGCCCCTGAGCCTCTGGCCTGTACCCCAGTTCTGTATGTACAAATAAATAAATCTTTAAAAAAAAAAAAAAAAAAAAGATGTGGTACATATATACAATAAAATGTTACTCAGCAATCAAAAAAGATAAACACATGCCTTTTGCAGGAATATCGATGGAGCTGGAAGGGATTGTGCTTAGTGAAATAAGCCAAAAAGAAAAGGAAAAATACCAGATGGTTTCACTCATAGCAGGAGTATAAAGGACCATGAGAGAAAATAATAATAATAATGAACTACTATGTACCAGAAACATTTTACGGGGGTGGAGTGGGAAATGGTATCAAATATGGGGGTGGGAGGAAAGTGTACTGGACTATGGTGATGGCATACACGGGTGATTTGGTGATGGGAAGCCCATGGGGTTTACCACTGAGATGGGAAAAGGCACAAAACGATGTAAAAATAAATTATTACATTATTTAAAAAAAATAAGGGATTGCAAAGGGGGCATCCTTGAAATGTTGAAGTCTGTTCTCAGGATATTCCACTTCAATTTCTTTTTTTAGATTTAGATTTATTTATGCATACAAGAACAGGAGTACAGGCCAGAGGTTGGGGGAGGGGGGGTGAGAGGATACACCGGAGACAGAGTGGGGAGCAGAACAGACAGATTGATGGAGTACAATGCTGAAGGGAACAGTGGGTGAGACAGGAGAGGTCTGCTTTGCCATGTGGGTCAGCTCCCTGGCTGGAGATTGAACTTTGATGCAGTGGCTGCGGAAAGGTTCAGAGTGCTGTGCTTTAACCTGTGTACCACCCACTTCAATTTCTTAATTTAAGAGTCAAATGTAGACTAACAAAAGACTTACCACACTTAAACTGGTTATTTTTCCAACCTAAAGGAGGCATTCGTATTACATGATGGTAGAGCTCTCTTATACAGGAAAGAGAAAAATTTAAACAAATTTCCAGTGATTCTGCATTTATGAAAAAGCCCCAAACATTTTGCCCTAAGTTGCCTCTCCTTGGAACATTAAATCCTGTGTGTGGCGAAATTCAACCAACCTGCCACACAGTAGATTACATCTAACTCATTACACTGTTGATTGCTAACAACATTTACATGTCCCAAAGATATGCAAGGCTTTCAAATGGTCCTATGAAATCTAAGTCAGAAACTTGAATTGGGGAAATATCAAGCTGATGTGAAACCCTAGCTATCTTTTGCAATTTAGAAGGTAAAGTTACTTTATGCAACCACTTTTGGCCAGGCATTGAGTCTCAGAGTAATGAGCAGGACCCACAAAACAGTCATGAAGGAAAAAAAAAAATGAGGCTTAGTTTGGGGAAAATAACCCAGCATCAGCTCTCACTGTGCAAACTTTATGAGCCACTTCCTCTCATCTATATGAAGACTCAAATCATACTCTGTCACCTAATGGGCTATATTTTGTTATTTAATAAGGATAAAATTACTTGCAGATCAAAGTGCTAAATATTATTAGTAATTAGGGCAAGCAGCTATGAACCACATGAAGAAGATGTCTTTGGAGAAATTTAATTTCCAGGATGGACAAACTATCACACAGGTAAAAGAATGGCTTTCAGTTTTGATACTCATGTATTCATTCATTTAACAGATACACAAAATCTGAGAAATGACATTATCAGGTTGGCCTATTAGTTTTTCTATTAAAAAAACAAACAAACAAAACAAACAAACAAAAAAACCTCTAACACTCTTACTACAAAAAAAAGAAAAAAGACCCAAGTCCTAACTCTGATTTATTACTACTTTTAGTCAGACTGTGCTTGAACTCTACATAAAAATATTTTTTTCTAATTTTCTACCAACCCCTCTTATTAGCTTGCTGTTTCCAAAAGAACTCCCTCCTTGAAAGCAAAGGACAAGGGGTGGGAGAATTGGTGAAGGAGTTGCAGAATTGGTGAAGGAGTTCTATTCCTTCTATTCTATACCATTGATATAATGTTAGCAACCTTGTAGGATTATTGTGAAGCATTGGTTCCATGTAAACAGGGAAAATGAATGTTTGGGAAGGGGTGAGAGTTTAAGGTCTGGGCAGTGAGAGAAAGTGTCATTTCCTGAGTCCACACCTTCTTCTGTCATTGTTGGCCAGGACTTTGCCTGCACTGTCGCTTTCCCATCGCTTTCCCATCTACAGTAGTTAAAAAACAAACAACAACAAAAACAAACAAACACATAACTATGCTGTCATCTCCCTCTCTTCATCTGGTCTTTTCTTTCTTAAGGACATGCAGAAAAGAGGAGAAGGAATAGAGTGAATATATAACGTGGATATGAATTATATCCTTTTGCTGACAATGTGTACTAGTCATAGAAAACATGTTCAGTATTGCTTTTCTTTATCTTTCTAAGCTCTGAACATTTCCCTAAGATTTACTCGCAAATCCAAAACCCTTCATAGGTTAAATGGATGATAAGAAGAGGCAGCTAAGATTTTAAGGCAATAGGGAGTGGTGAGGATTGTGTCCATGGGATGTCCACCAGGGTGTACAATTCTGGCATGCCAGCCTCGGCATCTTGTGTGGGAATGGTGCCCTCTAGTGTACAGCAGAGTCTGCCCTGTTAACTCATCCCTTCAGCACATTGTTCTTCAGCTTCCTCTGTGCTTAGCAAGGTTTGCACTGCTGGGAAACAGCAATGGGCAAAGCAAAGAGGAACCTCAGATCTCACAGAATCCAAAGGTATTGTCATTCAATTACTATTTCTTAAATGCATAAAGTACTGTTCTAACCAACACAATGCATTTACATACAGAATGTGGCCCACGAGTCCCCCAATTAATGACCCCTGCTCCAGGCTTTTACATTATTTCTGTGATCTTGAAGATTTTAGCCACAGGGCAAAACATGAAGTGTATTGACCACAGCTTTGCACCTACTCTGTAGTCCATGTCCAGTGGGAGCCTGGAGAACATCAGAGAGCAGGGGATATATTTTTAGTTAAAATTCGACAATCCCACCCCAGTGACTATACTTGCCACTCTTTCTTCCCTGATAACACAATTCCTCGAGATGTTCTGTTAGGTAAGTGAGGAAGGAAAACTGGAATCTGATGGGGACCTTGGCACTCTGCCAAAGGATGTGGTCTTCCTAACTGTCAGATCTGGAGAGGGGTGAGAGAGGTTAGCCAACGTGCTGTTAGTGTGACGCTGGAACCAATTCAGAGTCTGCTCCTAACCACTTATAAATTTAACAACAAAATCAAGCAAAAAGAAAGACTTCCTTAAGTGTCAGGTCTCTTGGGGCTTTGCTAGCAGAGGCAGGGTAAATGTAGAATTGTAAGAGCTCTCTTCGAAGGAATTTGTTTCTCAGCCTTCTGGCATCATAATTTAGTCTGCATATAGGCAAAATGGAACTTAAAGAAGGTCTGGTCACCTACCTATTTTCACGTGTAGAAAATCTTTTTTGGCACTGGAAAAATTGGGAGTGAGGGAGAGGTGTATTAATTGTCTGTGAAAAGTTTTAAAGAAACGCTATAGTATAGTTCAGAGCTAAGAAGTTTTCTACCTCACAACTTCCTTTGAATTCTCTTAAATAAGATCCAGACACAAAAAATAATCACAAATCAGTCACAAATTTGGTGAGAGGCAGTGATAGTATAAAGGTATAAAGCCCAAGTAAGTATCCACATCTCCTAAGAAATAGAGCAAAGACTATCTGTGATGGCTGTACCTGCGAGAAGGCATTCTTTCCAAAATCCCTCATACATGAATAATAATAACAATAATCAGAGAAGCCAATGCTATCATATCAATCTATACATCCTATTAAATTACTTTTCCCGAAGTTTGGAAGCCTTTCCTGACAACAGTCAAAGGTATTAATTTTCTCTCTCTCTCTCTTTAAATCACAAAGCAAAATTCCACTGTCCCTCTGCTCCCCCTGCTTAAAAAAAAAAAAAAAAAAAAAAGAAAAAAAAAAGTTGTCGAGTTTTGCTTTTCTATTCACTGCAGTCCTGGCCAAAGTAAAGCCCTCTTTCTCAATGACGTCAAGATCTTTACCAAGATTAGGCTTTCATTTCTCTATTGCAGCAATTAGCCAGGGAATGTATAAAAGGCTTCAGGGAGACTCACTGGGCTGCAGAGAGAGGCACTTTGCACCAACAGATAGCACGAAGGAAGAGCCAGAGTGAGTGAGGAAGAAGAGAGAAGTCAGCCGCTCCTGGGAAGGGAGTGAGAGACACAGACTGGGAGAAGAACAGAAAGTGTGTGTAAAACGGAGTAAAGAAGGAAAAAAACTACTCCCAAAGCACATTTTAAAAACTCTGGCAATTCAAGAAAGCAACAAGCTACGTTTCTGAACATAGACAATGAAAAGCTAAAGGAAATTTTGCAGTCTCTGCCACAGTCTCATAGGTGCTTGGAAATGAAAGTAGAACTGTCTGTCTTTAACGGACTCTGAGAGGGGTGACTGGATTAGGGACGGGGACGCCAGTTTTTTGTTTTTTTTTTAAACATCTAAATCCTGAAAAAAAAAAAAAAAAGCAGCAGCTCCAACTTGAATGAATTGATGGGCACGCTCCAACTGCCGGGCTGGAGAGACTGGGCTTGGTCTTGCCATTTCTGCTTCTTTGAAAGAGGAGACAACTTGGGCTTCCTTTTAATTTAGTTTTTCTCCTTCTCCCCCACCCCCACCTTCCCCCTCATCTCCCCCACCCCCTCTATCACCACCCCCCTTTTAAATAAGAGGGTGAAGGGGAACCAGAGCACACAAGGCAACTGACTCAGGAGGCAGAGAAGATGGGCATTCTCAGCGTAGACTTGCTGATCACACTGCAAATTCTGCCAGTTTTTTTCTCCAACTGCCTCTTCCTGGCGCTCTATGACTCGGTCATTCTGCTCAAGCACGTGGTGCTGCTGCTCAGCCGCTCCAAGTCCACTCGCGGGGAGTGGCGGCGCATGCTGACCTCAGAGGGAATGCGCTGCATCTGGAAGAGCTTCCTCCTCGATGCCTACAAACAGGTGAGTGGTGCCCAGGGGGGGTCTCCTCAGGTCAGCAGGGGCCCCTCTGCGGGGGGGCCAAGGGCCCTGGGGAGCTTGGGGGTGAGGACTCCCTACTTGGGAACCTGGTGGTTCTACCCAGGGCAGCTCCTAATCTTGCCTTTTCCACCTGGCACACAAGTTAGACAGGAGGTGGTGGTGGGGCGACAGGTGTTATACATCGAATGACCTCTGGATGACCTCAAGAGTCTCTCGAACAGGCTCAGGGGTATCTATGGAGATTTGGAGGTGGAGGGTATTTGGGCAGGGCAAGAACAACTTTGGAGCAAGTCAGAAAATGTTGGGGGAGGAGAAGCCACAGCATTTATTCTGCTTCTGTCAGAAAGTGAGAGGTGAAGTTTTGCTGGAGAGAATTTATGGGAGGCGCGAGAGGGAGGACTGTGCAAGGGGTGGACACTGTAAAGACAGGAAAGCAAAAGTATATCTCACTTTAAATCTCTCTGGGCGTTGACAAGACTTAGAAAAAGTCAGAGCAGGTGTGTTTCCGCATCACAGCCAGTCTATCTGGGAGAGGTGAGAGTTAATGAAAGCAAGCCAGTGGGCAGAGTCCTTGCCACTTATCTGTATTTGAACCCCCTTTTGATGTGGTTTTCTGGGCACTGTCTCCCCAGTTACTTAGGTATCAGTTTGCAAAGGAAAGATTTGAAAACTGGCTGTCAGAAATCCAGACTTTGCAAGGAAAACCACATTTGCTTTGTTCCTGAAAAGTTAAACAAGTTGTCTCAGGGCAGATGGTCTGCTGCACCAACATCTCAAAGCTATTATAACACCCACCTTGATTCCTGCAGCTTGGGGTCCCTTATCATCAGAAGTTAAGTCCTAACTTGCGTCCTAAATCTTTGTTTTGAAGTGATGGAGGCTGGCGTCCACCTTTTTTCTGCTTGCAGTTATT
Organism: Condylura cristata; assembly: GCF_000260355.1. Classification (NCBI taxonomy): domain Eukaryota; kingdom Metazoa; phylum Chordata; class Mammalia; order Eulipotyphla; family Talpidae; genus Condylura; species Condylura cristata. The sequence goes on from NW_004567114.1 coordinate 16,603,443, forward strand.
GGTGGGGAACCCTCAAATTCTTCCTAAGGGGCATAGAGGAAAAATCTGGCAATAGGGTGCTGTCATTTTTGCCTCCTCCCTCCATGTGCATGTGATTCTTTGAGGGTCACTGGTTTTAAGAAGAATCTAACTTGGCGGCAAAAGCTACAATTTTGATTTTCCCTAATGGTACTGGAGGCTCTTGCCCAAGATGCCAGGAAAGAAAATTTGAGGGAAATATGAAAGCACCTGAAAGACAGAGACAGAAAAGTCTAGAATAAAAGAGGGGGAGGAAATAATTTAGCCTTCCACAAATAAACACCAGAAAAATAAACGTGGGCACCAGGAAAGGAAAAGAAGTAACTTCTAGTCTCAAGGAGCTCAGAGTAGGATGTTTCACTAAAATCAAGCAAGAGTTCAAGAAGAAACTATCCATTGTGAAGAGGGAAGTTTTGCCATAATCCACATTTTTTTTTTTTTTTTTTTTACTGAGAGTTATCTGAAGGTTTACATTGCTGTCCTAAAGACAGGAAAATAGTAAGAGCTCTTGATGGTAAGTGAAAATTTTTGTATAAGATTATGAAATGACACAGAAAGTTCTAGCAGTAAAAAATAATTCTTTTATCTAAGTGGAGAAAGTGGGATCTATGGGAAGCAGATATTGAGAGGACCATTTTCATGTCTGCAAACATATACTTCAAATGCGAAATGCTTCTGTTTTGTTTTGGGCTTAAGGAATTTGGATGAAAGTGAGGTAGTATGCCAGGTATATTATTAATTAGGAAGCTCCCACATCTGCATCTGCATTTTGTGGGGGTTACACATAGCACAGCTATGTCAGTGGTTTGAGCTCAGCTTATTAAATTCTTTCTCTTTTCGAAGATAATTTCCTTTCGCCTATCTAAGAAAAACCATTGCTTGAGAGAATTTTACTTATGTGCAATATGCTCAATAAATACCACACAGATAAACTGTGGTGAGGGCGGTGGTGTTACCCATAATGTTAAGTGAGGTTATTTCTGTGATTAAGCAACTAATGGAAATGAAAATGGGAAAACAAATACCGCCTTATTATTTTTTTCACTAACGTATAGTGTTCCATTGTGTTGCAATATTTTGTCATACCTCTTCCAAGAAGTTGGCAAGGATGAAAAAATTTTTCTATTTTGCAGTTTGTGTATTTCTCATGTGTATTATTTCTCTCTTGATTTAATGAGTGATTAAGTTCATGAAGGCTGTTAGGATGCTACTGTATGGGCTTTTGATGATTTATAAAATAGCTACCCTGAGAAGCAGCAACCCAGGAGCCTGTATATCCAGAGACAAGACTGGATGGATGTGTAATGCTTGGGAAAGAGCATGAATACAGCTCATACTCAGTTTGGGTCTCCTTCTATCTCCCAGCTTGGCAAAGGTTGGATGGTGGTGGCATTTGAGGGTCATTCAGAATGTCTGAAACAGGTTGAATCAGTTCTCTGAGTGCTGTTGCCATCTGTCCCACTGTCTCCGGGCGTTGGCACATCTGGAGACACTGGAGGAGGCTTTGCTGAGATGGCATCACAGTATTTCATAATGCTGACTTGCACTATTTTGCGGCTGCCACCTTCCAAAAGAACTTTTCTGATTGAGAGGCATTTAGCACGTGGGATACAACCGGGCAGTTCAATTCTAATTCTTCTAGTTGTGGAATGTCAGAAACCTGGGAAAGTATTTAGAGATAAGGGACTTACAGTATGATCCCCGTGTTTAGCTCCTAAAAGAGGCAATAAAACAAAAAAGAGAAGAAAAATAAAAAGAAACCAAATTCCTTTTCCTTCATAAGGTTGAATGAGATGTAAAATGAACTTTCTCCAGAAGCATTGAAGGATAATTCAGGTTGAGCTAGTTGGTGTTGCAGACCTGATTTAATGAAAATAGTCTACAGAGATTGGTGAAGGATTGAGGTGAAGAATGGCTATTTGTTATTTAAGTTTCCCTAGTCAGTGTCATTGCTTCTAACACTGCATCCTTGTGCTGGTCCTCCAAGGCTCAGAAATGCAACCAATAAGCAAACGAGCTGTCTGGGAGCCTGGCTCCTACCTAAATGAAGTGTAAAAGTAAACACGCAGTATAGATGCTGACAAGCAGTTTCGCTTCTGCACGGTTAATATTGCAGTGGCACAGAAAACATATTCATTTGAACATATAATTTTGGTTTTGAAAGAGTCTCTTTAACATTCTCCTCTTCATTCACCTCAAGCCTTTTGACACCAAATTCTACAATGGAAAATGGCTCTTTTTAAGGGAGAAACATGCCCCCAAAGACACAAAGAAGGCCACAGCCAAGCTTGTCCATCACTTGGGTAAAGCCCTGGGAAGTGATAGTGCTGAGGGCCACAATTTCAAGGTACAAACAAAAACAGAGTGGCCGAAAGGGAATTGAAATCAGAGGGAAGAGTAGAGAGCTTGTTCTCCAACTCGGATTTATTCGGCCAATCTGAATGGAAATTGTTAAATTACTACTTAAAAATTGTTTGGCTACAGTTTTAAAGACAGTGACGTCTTCTCATCTTCATGTCAAAGGATTTGAAATGTTCTGATGGCTAATAAGCCTTGACCAGGACTTCAGATAGCAAGAAGGATGTCTAAGGCTTTTTATTCACACACCCACCCAACGCCATTTTTGTCATTGGCTTTATTTTCTATCATTAGATTAGGTGATATTTTGTCCAGAGCCTTTCTCAAACCGTGGAAAGATCAACAAACATGGCTAGTAACATCGGCTCTATTTCCAGCTTCTCCTTCATCATTGCTTCCTTATCTTTGCCCCTCCCCCAGCATTTCTCAGTTCACATACTAAAGCTGCAGCATTTTTTTCCCAGGGTGGCAAACACTGTCAGTGAAAGGGGTTCCATCATCAAGGGGATCAGAGTTTTATATAAGGCATATATTTACACTCATTCATATTTATGAATGTGCCTATGACAACATTTGAATTTGGCTCAGAATTTCCCCTGGTATAAAAATGCAAACCCTTTATTCGCCTCCCTTGTTGGTGTGATATTGATGTTGGTTACAAAGACCTATGAAAGGGAAACTGTATGAGTGCAGATGAGAAAGATTAAAGTCAGTGATGATGATATTACATTTTACGTATGTCCTTTCTGATCCTTGCAAAATAAAGGGACCCTTTGGGAACATCGGAACCTCAAGACCAATTAGTGGAAATGATGCTTCTTGTGTTTGGGCATTAAATACTGGGCAGGGTTCTCTTTAGAGCGGCTAATGCTGGCAGGGAAAGAGGTACCGACCTAATTACTCTTCCGCAAGAGTAAAAAATGCCTTTTGAATGCCTCTTTGGCAAATATGTCTCATTAAGGACAAAAACCAAACACAAATCCTCTAAGAAGGAGAAATTAAGATGATAGGTAACTTGTGGCCAGGAGTCTTTCTGTGCCACTGTGGGAAATTAAAACAAAGTTTGGGAGTACCAGGGGATAACTTGTTTTTGTTGAACTACTTTTCTGCAGCCTAAATGTTATTATGGGGCAAACATTATTTTCTTCATTATTTTGGCTCTTTGTCAAGGAATGCTTTGCTCCTGGGGAAAGCAAAGAACCTTCCATCATTGACAGCTGAGGTGATAGCCCCATTCCATCTCAGCAGGGAGCCTTGCCTCACAAACAGAAATTCTCCACTTGAAACTCTGGTGGTAATAGGAATTGAATGTTGATGGTCACATGGAAACATGAGAAATAAACAATAATACTCCTTTATATATATATTTTATTTTAAAGTTTCTAAGTTTTTTTTTTCTTTATTGTTGCTATTTTGTCCTCCATCAGCAGATTTTAGCAGAAGTGGGCAAATTGTATGATTAGTGCATGATGCTCATAAAAGACAATAATGGTCCACTAAACATTTGAACTTGCTGGTCACTGTATGAGCTTTTCTTTCATAGATTTATTAATAGCACTGATCTTATCCATACACCTTCTCTTTCCTGCTTATCTGCATGAACAAGGCATCTGTTCCTGACAGTTTTATCTGCCATACCCATAGCTACTAAATAAAGTAAAGAGGATTGGCTACTTTCATTTAGGCTTTGACCAACTGAGATAACAAGAACAGAACAGTAGCTCTGAGTATTGATTATTTTGGTACTACAGAAAGATACCAGGATTCACACATCTAAATTATCAACCTCATTATCTAACTAAATTATCCATCATCCAAATATAATTTGGTTCTTTGAAGCTCAAGGTTATTATTAAATATTATTATTAAATTCTTCACTGACCCTAAATATTAAAATAATGATCACTCATTCAACACAATTAAAATATGTAATATATTTTTTTCCAGCTCAGCAAAATACCAAATCCCCTCCACCCCCACTCCCACATACACTGAGAGAATATCATTTATTTGGTAACTTCCCTGATTTTTAATTTGAGAGTGAACATATTATACTTGTTCTAAATTTTCTATAGGAAAGTAGTCTTAACTGTAGTTTGGAAAAATACAATTGAACTGTACATTATCATGAAGAAGGAGGAGGAGGAGAAGGAGGTGGAGGAGCAGGTGCTTTAATTGTCCAAGGAAATTAACTACAGGTAACAAAGAGACACCTGTGACTGAAGCATCAGAAGCATCAGGTTAGATTATTCAGGAGAATAATCAAGAATAATGCTGGGATCAACAGTTCTGCTTGGGTGAGAGTTAGGATATCAGAGGCCCATTTAACAAGACTACCTGATCGTTCATAGGTCTCAAAATAAAAGCTAAAAAGGAAAAAAAAAACTGATGGATTATTTTACCTACCAAGAATCTATAAGTCGAATGTCTAGGGATGGTATTCCTCCTGTCTAAGTTGCTCACTTAACAAGAAACTGCTGCAACAGCTAATGAATTCACATTGATGTGAATAGAATCAGCATTTTATATCACAGAATGCTGAGGAACACAGCATATTATTATTAAAATCAGTCCTCCTAAATCCCTTTACTGCTCTTTTAAGCGGGAGAGTTCTAACAAGATAGTGTTGGTGTGCTACCCTCCATTTAAATCTACAAAGAAGTACAAAAAAAGTCCATTGGTTAAAAAGTGTAGGTCATATAAAATAATCCAGCTAAAAGTGGTTTTTTATACTCTCCACCCAGTGTCATTTGCAAATAAACCTAGGGAAAGAATCTAGGTAAACTCTCCCTCGAATAGTGCATACAAAAAAAATGTACTAACTTAAATCACACCAATAGCTTCCTTTTCTAAGAAAGAAAATGGTTATTATAAGATTTCCTTTAGAAAACTAACAGTTCTTGTTTCAAATCTGCCCTGGCAGGATTTTTGAGAAAGGAGAAGGACTCCTTTAAATTTTTCTCTACCATTAAAATGAGTTATGCTTTAGTATTAGAAGCTTCTGAATAAAAGCCCTCAAGTGTTTTATATCAGTTTGGATGGTTGTGCCTTTAACAATTTGCTTCTAAGTGACTTCAATTAACTGTAGTGTTATATGTGGCTGTACTTACACAAAGGGAAAAAGTCGATACACTTGGAGTGTTTTGTAATATTAAGGATTGTGTATAAAAATCAATTGTCCTGTCATAAGTTGTCCCTGATATTATTGGCTTTGATTAAACCATTCTAGGGGAAGATCCAATTGTATTATTTCAAACTAAAGTAAATGGTCATTTTATGTTGCCTGCTTTTTATTATCCATTTACAGATCCAAAGGCCTAAAGACTTTTCTTTCATTCTATGTTCAACAATTTACACCGCATGCAAAGGTGGTACATGGGACTATTTTCTTCTACATCTCTGCAGTCTGAGTATTTTGTTATTCAAAGGAGTTTATTAATAAAATGTAGGGTACAACAGTAAGTGGTTTATGGCTTCCTAGATAAAAAAGAGAAAAACAAACAACAACAACAAAAAAGAAATGATAAATGGGAAATTAAATGTAGAATTCTGGAGTGATCAAATGTGTTCATTCATTCGTTTGTGTGATGGAGACACTGAGTGCCAATCAAAAGAATCAAGAGTACCCAAAAATCTTCAGGAAGTATGCCATACTGAGGAGAGCTGAAATTTCCCCTAAGGGTAAATTTTCTTAAAATAGAGCCTCCCAGGATAATGGTATTCTGTTTCACATGTCTTTGTGGCATCTGACTATCTACATCTACACGGTGATTGACCGTGTATAAATAACTCTTCCTTATGTTACCCTCCTGTGACCATAGGAGAAGACAAACATTATTATCATCATCTTGCAGATTAGAAAGTTGAATCTCTGAAGAGGTGAAATAGGAATAGCCGTCTCATATATAGGACCCCAGATTCTCTATCTCTGGCCAGGAAAAAAGCCCATTGTTATCACTGTTGATGGGTTGAAATTAAATAACTTCGGGTCCATGTAAGAGAGTAAAGGCCTTGCTTGAATATTTTCAAATGCAAAAGAGGGAATCAGGTGCTTTGTCCCAAAATCCTGATAATTTGTCTGAAAGCAGGCTGTTCATTTTTAACTTTTAAAATGAAGTCAATTACTTATTTATTATATAATGTGCTAACATTGACAGCAAAGGAGGGTTAGAAAGAACACCAACCTCAACTTAATTATGAAGAGTTAACAGCAGTACCTTCAGTGATGAAAATAATTACCACAAATGACACTACAGAATGAAAATAGGCTTTACTCTTGGGGCTTTTCTTTATGTTACCCACCATATTGACTCTTTACTCAAATCCATATGCGCTCACTACAGAATGAAAATAGGCTTTACTTTTGGGGCTTTTCTTTATGTTACCCACCGTATTGACTCTTTACTCAAATCCATATGCGCTCAGTGTGTCTTCTGAAGAAAATACCAATTTTATCAGAGCCACCTGGATTTATATCAAGTGAACTGAAGTGACAATGTATTTAATAGGTTTCCTCACCTCTCTTTTTTCCACCACCAGGTGAAATTGGGTGAAGATGCCCCCAATTCTAGTGTGGTACATGTCTCCAGTCCTGAAGGAGGTGACACCAGTAGTAATGGGACCCAAGAGAAGACTGTTCATGGAGCAGAGTGTCATCTTCTTGATTTTGCCAACCCAGAGCGTCCACTTGTGGTCAACTTTGGTTCAGCCACTTGACCACCTTTCACTAGCCAGCTGCCGGCCTTCAGCAAACTGGTGGAGGAGTTCTCATCAGTGGCTGACTTCCTATTGGTCTACATTGATGAGGCTCATCCTTCAGATGGTTGGGCGGTACCTGGGGATTCTTCTTTGTCCTTTGAGGTGAAGAAGCACCGGAACCAGGAAGACCGATGTGCAGCTGCCCACCAACTTCTGGAGCGTTTCTCCTTGCCGCCCCAGTGCAGAGTTGTGGCTGACCGCATGGACAATAATGCCAATGTAGCTTATGGGGTAGCCTTTGAGCGTGTGTGCATTGTGCAGAGACAGAAAATTGCTTATCTGGGAGGAAAAGGTCCCTTCTGCTACAACCTTCAAGAAGTCCGGCATTGGCTGGAGAAGAATTTCAGCAAGAGATGAAATCTAGATTAGCAGGTCAAAGGTATGATTGTAATAGAGTTTTTTTTTTTTAAATTGTATAAAAGAAAAGAAACTAAAAACTGAATCCACTATTTCAATTGAGACCCATTGCTCACTGAAAGACAGGAATTTACATGTCAGAAGAACATAAACCTCTAACATCTCAATATTCTTCTCACCACTCAAATGGAATGTGGCTAAATAGTAGCCCCGATCACTTCTCCTAATGAAAAGCCCTGAATGAAAATGTCCCAAGATGGAGAGAGAGAAACACAATTACTGCATATATTCATTCTGGCTTGAGAAAGGAGTTTTACAGCTGATTGTGCTTTGGGACATGAAAAGACTTAACCTGAATAAGTACTATGTAAAGGAAGCTACTGTCATTGTTACAATAGGTGATATTGTCTAAACTTTATTCAACATGGATAAAGTATGACTGGAAAATTCTCAAATATTTATGTATAATGAATTCTAGAACCTAGACCATATGGTTAGGATTTGGCTATTTAACATGCAAGAGTAGTGTCTTATGCTTTAGTTTCCAGCCATGTAGTACTCTATGCCAGTCTAAATATCCCAAAATTCACTGGTGTATTATAGATACCTAGAAAGATCTCTCAATTGCAGGGTTAGAATGATCATCTGAAATTTGACAGTTTCTTTCTAGGAAGGTGGGGAAAGAGCCAGAAGAAAATCCAATTGACAAGTAAGAAAAAGAGGTAGACAAGGCTTCATGGATTTTACCTTGAAGCTATAAAGAGCTGTATTAATTTATTAGCCACAAAAACATGAAGCACATATAAGACTAGGAAAAAAAATGGCCAACATAGCATAGAGAATATACATTAAAAAAAATTGAATTTATCGTATAGTCCTAGATTGAGGGAGAAAAGCACTAAGAGGGGGGAGAACAGACTTTGATATTTGTATTTATGAGGTATTTTGTGGAAATAATTTTTTCAAAACATGTTTGTGATGTATATTTTTCAGTTGGTGAATTATAGCCCATAGTACAAATTAAAGGTAAACTCAGTGGGTCCAGTGGTGCTGGCCTACCCCTCTCTGTTTCTATAATTATTATACAGCCCCAATTATTCTGGTCTTAATCTCCATAGAAGTATTCTCTCTGTATAATATAAAGAGTATATTCTTTCGTGCAACTTTATATATTGATATATATCTATATATAGAGAGAGGTCTAGATGTATGTCTCTCTATATATAGATGATGATCTATATTTAGATCTATATATATCTGCATAGCTGCTCTGGGAGGTAGATGTCCTGGCCATTCAACTGTAGCACTGTTTTCCTCCCAAAGCAGGTGAACTATAATGGACAATAGGTGCAAGCAAACAAGCTTTCCTCCAGTCACTAAACAGAGGAAGAGAAAGCTAGTTTGAAACAATTCCAATCACTAAGGCAACTCTCAGCAGCATGGGATTTGGTAAAACGAAATTCCCATTCATATTTGAATTTGAATTTGGGTCTTCCTTTCTTCCTGTTAGTGGAAGTTTAGTAATTTAAGACCTTTATATTATACTACTGTAATGCTATTTTAAAATATATGCCATATTTCGAAAAGAAAGTTATCAGTTTTATCTATAAATAATATAACACCTAAATGTCCTAATCTCCCCAAAGAATAGACTAATTGATTTTGTATTATAATTTTTTATTGTAAATTTAAAGATGCTATTAAATCACAATAAATGATTGTATGTATATATACAATCAAAGGTTCTTGTATTTCATTAACTGAAAAGTAAATTAAAATAATAGGCAAAAATACCTTCAGTTGAAAACATCTTTCTGAATTAGTTACCTGAATGAAAAAAAAAAAAAGGAACAGAATGCATAAACATCAAAAGGCTATTAAAAAAACAAACTGGAGCAACACATCAATTATAGCACTATTTTTATTATCTAGATATTAAAGTAACATTTTAACTGATGATTTTTGAAGTGTTGTTAACATTTAAATTTTCCTGGTTTTAAGGTCTCTAAAACACATTTTCAATGGAAATTTTCAAAGCATATTTTGAAAAGGTGACCTTCCCTAAATAATATATGGAAAATCACATTGAGAATAGATCATTTCAGAGTCCTCAATTGTGAAGGTCTATACCCAGGCATACTCAGTGGGCCCCGCTGATTTTTATCTTTCAAATGGTGTTGAGATTCTTGTAGTACCTTAGAGAAGTACGATGAAAAATTGGTTGGGGCACACTCATATTGTTGTCCTTAAACTCTCCATTTTTTCTACATGTACAATAAGGAACAGGATGTTGAAGAAGTTGGTGGGGGGATGAGATTTAGGTAAGGCAATGCTAGTCGTCTGGGGGAAAGAATGATGGATAAAATCACCCAGTCATGATATCTTTTAAAAGAAACAGAAGGTTGTGTGTGTGTGTAGTTCCTCTCCCTGAGGATAGTCCAATGGAGAAATCAAGGAGTGGAAATAAATTTACAAATGCATATGCTGAATATCAGGGAAAAAGATATGTTCAATAGAACATAGAAGTGCTACTGGAAGAAAAGTCTTTGAATGGGTCAATGAAAAAGTTGAATTGACAAAGCTCAGGAATCCTACAATATGTAGAATGGCTTGATGATATCAGTGTTGTGATCAACCTATAATTATATAACCTATTTATCTCCACATAAACTTTTATGATTTCTTGTGATGTATCTGTTATAAACTTAACATGAACTCATTATTTGCAATAGAAGAGAATCAATGCTTAAATGATATGCTTAGAGAAATTACTAGATTGCTAATACTCATCCTGTCTTTCATGAAGTATGTTCTTTTCAAGAATTGTAACTCATATGTATGAACTATGAATCATAGTTTATAGATATGTATACATATATATATATGCCTATATATATATATATAAATCTGAGTTTTTAGTATATAAACACCCTCCCTGCTATAGGTTGTGTTTACATGAAGCTATCAGTTTAGTCTTTTAAACTGATTAGCTTGGCTATTATTTAATTTTCAAGAAATTTTAGATATTATAGCATCTGGGTTTACTGAAGCTTTTAGTAGTTGAAAGACTTATGTTTGGGAACTATTCAAAACTTACTTTATTTTACTGCTTAGAGAAAATATAAGTAGAACCAACCATGACTTTCTTAAATGGGCATGAATGAAATGCCACCCTATAATGTAGAAGTGTTTGAAAAAAGATATTAAAATGTAATTGATCTCCTCCAAAACAGATTGGTAACTCTGTTCTTTCTTTGTTCCCTAAAAGAATAGTCATTTAATTTATGTGACTCATATGTCACATAAGACATAAGACTTATGTGTCCTATGTCTTCCCTTTGATACAGGATGTGCTCCTGATTTTTGGCAATATCAACTTTTAAATGGTCTATTGACTTAGGTCAGTTTCCCCCCCATTACCCAGGACATGCTTATTCTCTGATCAAAGAGAGGAAATAAACCTTCTCTCATTCATTTCACCATTTGGGTTCTGTAATAAAAGTTATAAATTTGGGGAGAGGTCATGCATGGATGCTGACTTGCTGCTGAAACTATCAGAGGGGCAGGTTAAAGACATGTCTATGCCTTAGGGAAACCTGGCAGCTAGATACAAGGTGTCCTCAGCATGCCCTGTCAGCTATGTATATCCTAAGAGGATTGCAATGATTTACAGGAACCCCCATTCTGTGAATCATAACAGGATGACCTGGACATTTATTTCACCTGACCTCTGACTGGTGTTTGGGAAAATAAGCTTGAGGGAAAATGTAGGCACTAACTCTGTTATATTGAAGGATTAATGAAAACCCTCTCCAGAGCTATGGCTTTTAGAGCAGTCTCAATGTCATGTCTCTCAGTAGTAGAGACTGACTGTGAGGTTTTTTAATCCAGAAGTTTTTATTTTTGTTAGTGATGCTGCCAAAATTCAGAGCTGAAGTGTTTATATTCCAATCTCCTTCCTTTTTCCTTTATTTTAAAAATAGAAGCCAAACCCAGATTTCACCTTTGTCCAGAAGGAAGAATAAGCACCCACCTCTGCTTAGTGATCTGTACTCTCTCAGGAGTATCCTGAGGTCCCTTGAAGCAAGGCAGGGCCCGGGAGAAGCAGAAAGTCACTCACTGGGAAGAACTAGCCCTGTGGGCTCTGTGTATGGGTTTGGGATTTGGGAAGATTTGAAAGTAAACTTCTCACCGTTGGAGAATGGCTGCTGAATCACTGATTGTAGGATGAGCCAAATCCGGGCCACTGCCTAATGCCTCGTGTTCTGGATAGCACCAGAAGCAAGGCATCAGGCTAAAGAGTCCTAGCTCTGTTCCGAGGTGAGCCCAAACCAATAGAAAGCAAGCTTATAGACACCCCAACCCCAATGCTCACACAAGTTGGGGCTTGCTAACCATCTTGGGCAGCAGCACCAGAGCTGCAGGGAATTTATTTAATATTTACTGAGGAGACTCCCAAGACCCAGGAGATGTCACTGTATTGACACAAAACTCCTCCTTACCCTCAAAGGCACACAGGTACCTACATAAATGAAAGGTCACAGAAGAGGGTAAATAAAATTCTCAAGACTTCTCCAGACTGTCAATAGTCGGTGTGGTTTTTGCGTGTGTTAGGATTGGAAGAGCTGAAGACATAAGTATCCAGTACTTTATAACCAAAGCAATGAAAAGATAGTGGGTAGGGAATGTTGGCCAGTTTTGTTAGTTTTGCATCACATTGTCTCCGGACTCTATCGCTGGCCCATGAAACCGGGCACCCCAAGAGGGAGACTACCATGTGTAGAGGTTACCAGTGTGCAAATGATAACTACTGACGAAAGAGTCAGCGACTCAGTTAGTGGTTGGATGTAGTTCACATTCGTTTGCCTCTGCCCATTGTCGTCTCTCTAGCAAGGAGAATTTTCGGGGCATGATGCTATGAGTACTGGGTAAATGTGGTGAGAATGCATGTGTATATATATCTGCTTCTCAGGTGCAGAAACAGACATGTTTTGGAGATTATCAGTAGAAAGAGTGTTATTATATTGGTGCTGAGTGGTACGTGTGCTTTTACAATTTGTTCTTGTATTTTAATAAACTTTGAATAAAAGAATAAAGTTACTCTTTGGTTCTATTTGTTTATTTTTAAATTACTCTCTAGACCTTGCCCTTGACTGAAACACATTCATGGTTGACAAGGGAAAGAGAATCCATCATTCTAATATTTATTCCTTGGTATTTGTGGGCAAAGTGGCCAGGAGTGCCAGGTTATTTTAATTTCATGCTGTGTGCCAGAGTCTTCAAGGAAATCAAGACAAGTCAAAAGAAAATCTTCAGATACTTTCCATATTCATGAACAAGTCACACACAGAATTCATGGAAAGGGACCCATTGAAGAGACTGTGGGGAAGCTTTTATTTTGATATATTTACACCCCAGGTTTTCTATGTGCAATAAATAAGCTTTTGAGCAAGTTGGTTAAAGCAACACACACCCATTTTATATATATATATATATATATATATATTCTTATTGGTACATCCTAATAAACCCATTGTAAGTTCAAAATATATTTAATACACCTAACCTACCAAAGGTCATGGCTTAGCCTTCTACTGAGTGCAGACTACTTTAGTACCATCATAAAAAGAAAAAAAAAATACTATGTTGAGCCATTGTTAAGTCAGGGACTTAATCACAATTATATGATTGGTCATACATTAATGGAGAATGAAAACATCAATATCTGACCACATTTCTATCAAGCATTTTCCACTATCAAAAGTATAAATGATATGACAAGTTATATGTATGTATATATGCAATATTGTTAAATATATGCATTTTGTTCCCCCAAACAAGTAATTTAACCAAAGTATTAGTTATATATTGGGGCTCTGTAATTGTTCAGGATTTCCAACACAAAAATTTCATTAATATTTGTAGTGTTTTACATTATATTCCAGGGACTTAATGGGCATTTAAAGAATTGTTACTTTAACAACTATTGACTAAATTTCTGTTCTTTGTAAGATGTATGCTGTACCAGGTACAGTAATATATGCAAAAGCAGTAAAACTATGTTCACAAAGACAGGACTCCCTCAAATAACATATCCTGGAAAGGCCAGGACTCTGCAAGTGACAAACTCAAATTAGTCCACTAAAAATAAGGATCTATTGACAGATATCAGAAAGTGCTGGAAATGATTGGGACAAAACTTAACCTCAGGGACAGCTGGATCCAGGGACTTATATACTCTCAATGCTTGCCAGATTTTTGTTGCAGCTCTGTTTTGGGGGTTAGTTTTTTCTTTCAGAATATCTTCTTGTATTGAGTGGTCTGGCTAAAGTAAGTACCTTACTTACCGTCTAGCTCTGAACTGATAAAGATAGAGTTTAACGCTATCCCCAGTGAAGTATAGAGTCTATTATGAGCAAAGGGGGTGAGGAGGTGTCAAGAAGATCTGGAACTATACAAAGGTGTAATACACTAATTCCATTGCCATTATTTTCAGCTTCTCTAACAGTAATGAATTAAATGAAAACACAGGGATACTTCACTAAGTGATTGAATATGTACAGTCAACAAGAACAAGAACAGAGAAAGGAAGAACCCTATGAATAGAACTTTCAGAGAGGAACATGGTGGAGTTTAGAAGGAACTGAGTTTCGAGGATAAGTAAGGTTCACAGAGAAGATGGGTGGCCTTCCATTTCCTCAGTCAGTATGCATTTACTCAGTAACCATTAGTTGTATTATAAGGCCAAATCAGTAAGAAGGTAAGACACTAAAATCATGTTCATCAGCTATAGAAGAAATGATTCAAATTCTACAGGAAGCTGTTTTATATTTCACCCTATCCTGGGTGAGTAGACATTTAAATAAAATACAACCATCAATGAATGTTATGAGCACCTATTAAGTCACAAATAAAACACTAGCCCTCAAAACATTACTTGCAGTGGGAATATATGCAAATGGTATAAAATGGGTTTCCCACCAAATGGTAACAATACAGATGATAAATGATATAACAGTAACTAATATATTAGTTATTACTTCCAAATGCATTGAGCCTTAAGACTTCAAAGGTTTTTCATTTAACTCCATGTAGAAGAACTTTTAAAAGGAAGTGAAGAAAAAGAACAAGAAAATTATATTTAAAAAAGAGAAGGAGTCTTCCAATCTGCGTTGAGTCCTTGAATATATTCCAGGCAGTGTTGTAAGAAAATCCTTTGTATAATGCATACATTGGTGGGGTTTGCAAAGATATTCATGATGCTTTTCCAAATTTCACATGGAAGAGACTTCACCATGACTTAGTCATTTTTAGTCAACTGCCGGGGCTTAACTTTGTACAGTAAACTAAAGGAAAGTATTCTAGACACAGAAGCATAGAATTAGTTCCCAGGATACAGTAAAGCAAAACCTTAAAAACTTTTTTTTTTAAAGATTTACTTATTTGTGTATACAGAACTGGGGTACAGGCCAGAGGCTCAGGGGCGGTGAGAGGCTTCACCAGAGACAGAGTGGGGAGCAGAACAGGCAGATCGACGAAGTACACTGCTGAGGGGAGCAGCGGGCGGGTCAGGAGAGGTCTGCCACGCCATGTGGTCACCTACAGGGCAGGCAGGAATCGAACTCATGAGGAAGCGGCTTTAGATTCTCAGTGCTGTGCTTTAACCCGCTGCGCCACCAGGGAGGGCCAAAACCTTGAAAACTTTTAATCAGGAAAATGCAAGGTCTGCTATCATGAAATATATGAGATGTCTTGGGTGAATTTTCACATTGAACGACCATATTCTCAAAGGTGTACCTACGAGAGCCAAGACTGGCGCTTCCCCCGCTGCAGGTTAGCCAGAGCACATGCTGATACTTGTAAATTGTGGCTTAAATATCTATGTGACAATTCTGGGTCTTAGAAGTGCACAGGTCTTCTGGAGTGTGGTGGAGACTCCATGCACCTCTGCATAAATTGAGGCCATTTGAACTGGCCCAACACAGGGAGGTGGGACTGAGCCGATGCCAGAGATTTAGAACCGCACACTCCCGTTCCTGTTTCATGAAAAGGAGTTTAACTTCTGTTTCCTCTGTTCCTTCACACTTACTTTTCCTTCCATAAAAGATAGAAGTTTAGCCTTGATGTGTTGAGTACAGAGATGAGATCAAAGAAAGAATGGGTCAAATAGTTGAATCTAGTCTCTGATTTTGGCAAAAATCTTGATTTATATAATTTTAGATAAGTGTGAAGTTATTTGGGCGCCTATTAGCTGTGGACAGACCACAGACCTAGGTATCCTCATCGGCCACTCCAGAGGGTGGAAGGTAGCTATTTAGTGCTACAGAATACTCATTCACCAGGGGTTCCTACTTCACCGTCTTTTGTGTTTCTATTCATTGTATATTATACCGGTTGCCTTAATTACTTGAAGTTTAGGTGTTCAGCCATGATTAATGAATGTTGGATATAGTAAAGTTTCCTTAAACTGAATACAGTCCTGAGGGAAGTTTTAGGAACTTCCTCCTTTATTGATAGTTTAATCCCCCAAGCCAGCAGTCATCAGCCTATGGAGACAAATCTTCTTTGCCTTTGGAATATCTGCAATCTCCTTCATCAAACCCAATTCTCATTTTTTCTTATCAACTCCACTTCTGACTACACATTGAAATGTGCCCTTTAGCATAATTGAAGCATCTACAAGAAGAAACCATGGTACATTTAATGACTGAAACCCTCTATGTTCGTTCTCTAACCACTATTTCTTGTGGAAAATTTTCTTTTGGCTTACGTGTTCTCAGTCTGTGCACACTTTTAAAAAGCACATCCCTTGGGTACTTCAAGGAATGCCGACTCATATCTTGTAAAGTTCAAAGTTCTGGCCTGCATCCACCTTTCCCCTTGTTGTGGTGCTCAGGCTTCTTCACAAAGAGATTGGGAGTGATAACCACATTTTTGTTATACTTTCATAGGTTATATTTCATAGGCTTTGTATTACAGGTAAATGTTGATATCTACATATGTAAATATATTACTAATAGTAATGGATGCTGTTCATTCCATGGTATAAAAGTTCCTTTCTAAACCTCAGAAAAAAAGGGAATCCCTTCATAGAGTATTAGAGAAAACCAGGTTGTCAGCTACTTGGGGGTGCCGTGATTATGGAAGAGAAATAAAAAAGTTACTGAAGGAAAGGGTCATTTCTGTCTCTTGATGATTCAGGTGATGGTACATCCTTAGCCCAGAAAGACTAAGCCATCTGTATGCTAGTTTTGTGTGGAGCTGGAAGGTCTCCAAGTAACGTGCAAGTGGCAATAATCCCTTGAGTGCTGTTGCTTCACTGGCTTCTTAGTCACTCTTTGGAAACAGTTCTCTAACGTTACCAGTGACATCCTTCTAATCTAGACAAGTCCTGAGATGATTTTTTTCAACCCTTACTCTGTATTTCATAGCAGTTGGCACTTCTAACTCTGACAGCTTCTTTTCTTTTTTACTGTTCTCTCTTTCCAGGTAGTCTAATAAAAGTGGATGCTCCATAAGATTATTCCTCTGCATTCAGCTTTTCTCTTTTGCAGTCTTAAAATAAGGGCAGAGGACATATCATGACAAATTATACTAGTTAGCATCAATTTTACCGAGGAAAAAACAGAGACTTAAAGTTATAGTGACTTAAGCAAGACAGAAAATACTGGAGTACACAAGGTAGAGCAGGTGTGGAAACTGTGTTCACCCGTCCTTAGAGATCTAGGCTCCTTTCACCCTCATGCTGCCTTACAGTCCTTACACACCACTATGCCAGACAAAAGAAAAGCTAGAGAAAGAGAAAAAGAGGGTAAAGTATGTTTCTACAAGTTATCTTTTAAGGAGACTCTTATAGAAACTATTTCATGGACATCTCTACTTCTATTCCATTGTCCACAACTTTGTTACATGACAAACTTAACTTCAAAGAAGGTGTCAAAATGTTGTTTGTTTTGACAGTCATGTGCCCTTCTTAAAGTTATAGTATTCTTGAAGAAGGAGAAATATATTCGTAAAGAGTGTCTACATTTTCTGTTGGCATTTTTAATAATATTTGTTTTTCATAAGTAAGGCTTTATGCACTGAAGCTAATTTTGACTATGCCATCAGTTAGGAAATCTAACTTTATGTCCTATCATTGCATTATTGCAGTACCCTTTATTCCTTTTCTCCTAAAAATCTACAATGCAAGTTTTGAAACAGTTCCTTATAACTTTAGGTCCCTCTCCATGCACTCTATTCTGGGTCCTCCTTTTGTCTTTCTCTAAATCTGCTATGCTATTCTACTACATCTTTGTTGATAGGATGAATCATGATAGTTACTAATATTTGGTTTTGACCAATAAAAATATCTGTTTCAGAGGCCTCTCTGGTGGAACAAGGGGTTAAATCTCAGCACCATGAAGCAATCTTCAGTCAGGGAGCTAACTCACATGGAGCAACAGGCCTCTCTTGTCTCACTGCCCCTCTCAGCAGTGTATTTCAGTGGATTTGTCTGTTTTGCTTCCCACTCTGTCTCTGGGGAATTCTCTAACACACACACACACACACCCCCCATACCTCTGATCTATACCACAGCTCTTGTATGCATAAACAAAATCTTTAACAAAATATTAGTCTCTTATATTTCAAAAATATTACTATAGTTATAATGTTATTACAAATCCTCCCCTTCATTTATTCATTCATCTTGTCACCTTGTTCTTTCATACAAATTTTAGAATCAGTCTTCCATATTTTAAGAAAGAATACTTTTGCACTTTAATTAGAATTTGTTAAGTGTTGATAGATTATTTTATAGGGTAATTGATATCTATGTGGTATTGCATCTTTCCATCCATGAATATAGTAGATCTAATTTATCTAGTATAGTATATAGTAAACCTACCTAAATAAATCAACAAATTTCCTTCTTCTTTTCTTTATGTGCCTCAGTTCCTTCTTGTTATTATCTATTTTATTGTTGAAGACCAATCTATTCTTTATTCATCATCCTTCATTCCCCCTTTAGGAGCCTATAGGGGTTTGAATTTTTATAATAAAATGAGCCCACACCCATAGAGGTTTTGATTTTTTCAGTGCCCTGAGAAACCCACCCCCTTGTTATTGACTCAATAGTTAGGACCTGTTTCTCAAGACTCATGTCCTTTGGAAATGACATGAGTCCTTCCAAGACCTTGACTCCTCTTATTTTTTCCCTAATTTTGGGTACCTACTGCCTTTATTTTCTGAACAAAACAATAAAACAAATATCCAAATATTAACTAGATTCTATAGCTCCTACCTCTGATTCTAATTTGCTACTACTAATAATGAGTTTTAAAAACATATTACGGATTAGGTGTTTTTTATTTACTATGAACTCATAAAAAGATCTGCTTTTAGATTTAGAGGAACATATTTAGGTTAGTCACTTTTGGAGGTTCTATTACAGATTTCACTGCTAATTTATGACTATGAATGCAAATAACTATTTTTTTTTCTTTTTTTATCTTTTGTAAGTGCCTAACACAGTTCTTTGATATGTTAGAAGTTCAATGATGTTGAATAAAAACCAAAATAATGTATATTTATAAAAAAGTTTGATATAGAAACAACACTTGTTTATATAAGCTGGACTTTGTACAATGTCCTATTTTCAGAATTATGTTGTTTTATGGACATGCAAATAAATTGGCATTCCTATTTCAAAGCATTTATTTGTCATTCAATAAGGTAATGTGCTAATGCAAATAACGAAGAGGGGAATGGCTCAGAAAACATGAGATCAACAGATATTTTAAAATAGACTTCACTTTTTTTAAGTACCATGTAATAAAATTTAATAAGCAGCCCTTACTGTATCATGAAATTTGTCAATAAACAGACTGGTGGCTTGAGTCATCAGAATATCTAGCTTCTTGTTATAACCTAGTTGTTAATATGCTATGTAACCTGGGGTGATACTATATTTCTGGTCCAGGTTCCTAATTTAAAATGAAGAGGTTGGCCTGATTTTGCTGAGGCTCCTTCCAACTCTAACATCTTATATCTGTATTTCCTGTATTTTCCAAACTCACTGGTCCACACTTGGAGGCACTGACCACTTCTGATACTAACCAACCTGGGTAGGTAACTTTCATGCAGGGATTCACAACTAGTATGGTCAGATATTCATATTTCTTTAAAAAAAAAATGAGAAATCTCAACCTTTGTGAAAATTCAAACTTTAAATCATTGGCCACAAAATCAAAAACTGCTTAATCCAAAGAATACTTGAGTGGGTTGGGTATAGCCCATGGGCTGCTGAATTCTGCAAAGGTTTTTTTTTTTTTTTTTCTTTTTTTTAACCTCCCTTGCAATTTTCAATTTTCAATGACAATTTTCCACTCAGTGAATAATAGCTGCTATATATTGCCTTCCACAAAGAATAAATTTAGCCTACTAGATGTGGATGATAATGTATGGAAATGTAGTCTTCTAGTTTGATATTGTAGTTATAGCATAAGGAAAACTATATTCTTAATCAAATTCACTTCATATTTCCAAGATATGACATGACTACTTATTTGCAAGAGGTCCTAATTAGAAAATTATTTGAGAGAAGAAAGAAAGGTCTACAAAGGGCTCTAGAAGGAGTACAGTAAGAAATTCAGTGAAAACCAAAAGTTTTTTCCCCATTTTTGATCAAAGGAAGGATATAATATAGACTCAGGGAAGGAGGAATGTTATTTCATATCTAACCCAATTTTATGCCTTCTACAAGTTTCATGCATGGTGAGGTCATCTAAACTTAATTAAAATTTAATTGAATCAGAATGGTGAGACAGAAAATCACAGGGACATTGAAGTCAGGCTTGGTGTAAATCTAATTTGAGTTACTAAACTATATGACCTTAATATTATTCATCTTGTCTGGGCCTCAGATATCTGATCTACAAAAAAAAAAAAAAAAAAAAAAGATAATACCTTGAATGTTATGGTAGGGAATAGAAAGAACCTAGTTTTTGATATGGGCTGAATAATAAAAAATAGCCAAATTTAAATTAAATTTAACAGACTTTTTAGAGCCCCTCTTATCTGAAAGTTCCTATTTGTCCCTTCAGGAAGAAATAAATATGAATAATATGTTTTTCCTTCTTTCAAAAATAGAGTGCTGTAATTGGAGAGATGAGGTATAAATATATATGGCTATCATGCATGGTGGACTTGAATATATAAGCAGAGAGCAAAAAAGCACACATAAAGAGTTCTGTATCACCTACCTTATGAACATTTTTATTTTACTCCTTGTCAAAAATTCTTTGAGTCTTAATTATTTCATTGGGGAGAACAGACTGAGAAAAGATGCTAGGAAAGATTTTGTAGAGGAAAATTGCATAAGAAGATACATTGTAAAAATTGATGGAAAATATAATAGAGGCAGAAAATACTGGACACAAAGATTTTTTGAAAGAGGGTGGATTTAACAGAGGTATTCAACTCCCCTATTTGCAGATTCCAATATTAAAGGCCAAGGTTAAATAAACATGTGGAAAATGAGAAACTATGAAATTCACCTTCTAAAAATGTCAAGAAATTTCAGCTAGGTAAAGTTCAAAGAAGGGTGGATTAAGTAAAGCAAAGTAGATCATACTGGAATATCCCTTTCTATAAAGAGTAAGAATGTAGTGCTTTTGAAAGTAGAGGTAGGGAATATTCTCACAAAGCAATATTGATGAGACTTTAATTCAGAGGAATATTGGGTAACAAGTCACAAGAAATGGATACCATACCAAGACATCCTATTAGAGAAGTGGAGCAGCCTTACCTAGGGTATTTCCTGTTCCAGTAAAGGTCAAGTATGATTGAATTTCTTTCTTCCTCTATAGGAACACATAAATAGCGAATATCACCAAATACAAAAATATGATACACTGAAGGGTGTGAATCTATACCTCTAAATCATATGCAGTGTTGTAAACTAATACTGCCTCAATAAAAAAGAAAATGATACAGTATTCAAAAGGATAATACCACCTTTTCATGAGTGGAAGAAAAACTTAAAAGTGTTTTCATTCCTATTATTAACATGATTCAAGAAGTTGTCATAGCTATGATAATTGAGCAAGCAGTTGTGAAAAGGAAATATTCAGAAACCAAGAAAGATTTCATGGGGAATTTTTAATGCTTAATTAAAAGCAGGCAGTGAAGAGTTGATTGAGTACTCTGGAAACTGAATAATAATGTTTAAAGCTTTGCAAAATTTTCCCAAAACCTATGGGATAAAAAATGAAATTCTTGGGGGAGAAAAATAGAAAAGAAAATTAAACAAAGACTTAGGGGAAAATGTCTACACATGGTAAAATGGAAGTCAGAAAATCAGAATGGAAGAAAAGAAAGAATAATTAAAAACTAAAGGAATTGTTCTGAACAGAAGACATAAGACTTGGGAGAATTCAACAATTAGCAAGCTAATTTAATAAAAAAATAAGTATAAGAACTTAGATATAGTGTACTGATTTTTTTTAATTAATGAAAGACTAAAGTTTAAGACATGGAAACTCATTGGGTAAGACGAAGCTAAAATGAGACTGGCATCATACATCTCTGAAATACTAAAAACAATGAAGTTGGAGAATAAGCAAAAGAGTTTTGACTTAAAAAATTGTCACACTAGTATTCTACACTCAGCAAAACTTTCATTAATGTCTATGGACAAAAGAAAACTTAGAATTTATATTGATAAGAAAATACTTGATTAGCATATTCTGTTGAAAAAAGAAATTATATGAACACACAGCCTGGGAATACAATTGACAGTTAAACCAAAATAATGAACACATAAATAAAACAATTATAATAAAAAGAGATTTGGTTTTGGTTAATAGAACCATTTGACTATCAATATCCATGTCTTGGATGATGAAACATTTTTAGTATCAAAATAATCTTTTAAATAAAGGATTACAAGAAAAGTAATAGATTGGCTTACACATTTAGATTATATCAACAACTTGAAATTGATGAAGAAGAGAAAGACAGATAAACTAAAGCCATGTGTTATATACTGGGAAAATAAATGGATACTTTTTATTATTGATACTAAGAAGTAGAGAAATGAAGTTCTACTA
>NW_004567114.1:16626125-16648073 GCF_000260355.1 Condylura cristata
AGGCAGATCGACGAAGTACACTGCTTAGGGGAGCAGTGGGCTGGTCAGGAGAGGTCCGCCTCGCCATGTGGATCTCCTCCCGGGCAGGCAGAGATAGAACTCATGCAGAAGTGGCTTAAGCTTCTTGGTGTTGTGCTTTAACCCGCTGCTCCACCAGGGAGGGCCAGTTCTACTATATCTTTAAAAGAAAAGTTAATCTTTGCATCATTGTTAGAGAGAGAACATTATTTAAATGCTCCAAATCACTAGAGATAAGAGAAAACCATATATATATATATATATATATATGTCATAATAAAATAATTAAATGAAATAAGCAGTAACTATATCTACTAAGAGGTTGGCAATTTTAATTCTATGCTATCTAAATGAGAAATAGGTTTACATGTTCACTTGTGCTTGTCTACATTTTACACAATTTTAGACAGACAAATTAAATAGGAACAGATCATTTATATTTTTAATGAATGTAGCAAATGGTAGTAAAACAATTACAATTATTTTCAAGTATGGAAAAATGCTGCTAATATACTATAAAATAAAAAGTGTGCTCACTTTTGTGAACTAAGTATTTTTAAATGGTGAAATAATGATTAATATTTAGATCATTTTTCATATTTTTGCACAAATTCTTGACAAGTATCTTAGGTCAGTTTTATAATTATAATAAAAACAATACATAACATTGAGTTCTGGCTAGGGCTGGATAATAAAAACTTGAGAAAATGGTGAAGGGGTCAGGAAGCATTATTGGTTAGTGGGGAACCCACCACTGAAGCTTTTTAAGAAGAGAAATGATGTAAACAGATTCATATTTGGAGAAGACAGAGAAAAAAAGTAGGCTATTATTTCAGTCGGATTCAAATGGGCTGTGGACTGAAATTTATTGTAATGGAAGTACAATAAGGGCCAGAAAATAATAAGAGCCAGAGAACTGTATCTTTGCAACTGGGATAGGAAAGAGAGACATTTGATGCAATGAGAAGAAGTTGAGAGAATTGATGATGGCATTCAACGTTAGAGAGCCCAGGAAAGACAGAAACCAAAGGAATCTGGAGTCCAAGTTCTTGGGGGGAAAAATGGTGCCCCTAACTGGGACAGGATAGCAAAGGGAAACAGAAGAGGGAAAGTTTAGGAAAAGTGATAATGAATCTCATGGCAAATACTAACATATTAAACTTGAGGTGT
The DNA here is from genome assembly GCF_000260355.1 of Condylura cristata. Classification (NCBI taxonomy): domain Eukaryota; kingdom Metazoa; phylum Chordata; class Mammalia; order Eulipotyphla; family Talpidae; genus Condylura; species Condylura cristata. The sequence goes on from NW_004567114.1 coordinate 16,627,314, forward strand.
TAAAGAGACTACATCTTCAGGTTTATGGGGTAAGGACAACGCTCCACCTATTAAAGCTACTTTTGAAGCTATAATGCTCTCAGTAACTGAATCCTCCCTTTTCAGCACATGGGAAGAAAAAAAGAGTCCCATAGCCTTGTTGATTTCCCTCTTCAAGTTCTGCAGCATATAGATGTAAGCATCCATTGCAAAGATCTCACCTATGTCTAGGTGTTCCAGGTGACTCCTGATTTTCTCAGCCTGAAGTGCATTTCCACCCTAACCACCAAGGTCCCTGTGAGGCATCTTCATAGCTAGGGGTGGGGGTGGGGGGAGGAGAGGGAGAAACGGAGGGGTGGAGGGGAGCAGCTGCTCTCTCACATCTGTCCTCCCTCCACTTGAATGCTTTGCTGAGAACCCGCGATGCTGAGACAGCCTCAGTGCTTCATCCTCTTCCCCCAGAGCGAGCTATGCTCCTGCTGTGTTTCTCTTGATCCAGGTGTGGCCAAGGGGTGATTTGGAGGAAGTATACAGCGAGGTGGGTGTAGGTGTTTACTCCATAGTGGGTAAGGCTCTTTGTGGTGAAAGCTGGAAGCAGGGGTGGGGAAGGTGAGTGGATCCCAGCCTGGGATCGTTACTTGTATTTGCACCGTGAGTCATGCAGTCTACCTGACAGTGGGCAAGCAGGGGCAATGTGCAGGACAGGTAAAGGGCACTTAAATCTGGGAGGATGTTAATAGTTTGGTTAACTGGGACTAATATGCTGAGTACACTGGCTGGTAATGGGAAAATTAGCATGGATTTTTTTTTTTTTTTTTAACAAGGCATTTCTACTAAATCGCAATTGGAGGCTCACTGGAAGCTGTATTCCCCTTTGTGGCCCATTGGAATGACAATTTCCAAAATGTCTGACACTTCTGTCTACCCTGGTTTTCTGCTTTATTGTCCAGGTTCCTAAAGAAAAAGGGATCAACAGACACAGACAGATTTCATTCAAACTCCTCCTCAACCCTCACCTGATTCCAAGACCTCAGGATCATTCAGAGTAGTCTAAAACTACCCTTAACCTACTTAAATAGCCTGGCCTGGCCCCCCATTGCCTGTTTGAGAATTACATCTAGTCCTAACACCCTTTTTAGATTACCAGACCCTGAATTCAAAGGCCATAGCTGAAGAGATCACAGGAGAGGCGCTAAGAGTCAGTGTTCTAGTTGTTACAAGGTAGTGACAGAGATCGCCCAAGATGCTAAATTGGACCATGTGAAGCCAAAAGAGGCCAATCCAGACAAAAGGGAGACAGAGAGAGGCCAAGATGCAGGCACCACAGTACAGTACCAAGAGAAACACGCATGTTGCTCCACTCCTAAAGCTCCAATCTTGTCCTTGCAAGGCCCTGCTCTTTTTCTTGTCTCACTGGCCCATGGACACGTCTTATACCTCCTTAAACAACAAATCTTTTGTATAAACTGGCTGGGTGTCTAGTCCCTGTAACAAACAATTACAAAGATACCAACATCAACTATACTTTGCAACATTTAATCCTTTACCATTAAAGTTCAGTGGTTGACTAGTTTTGTTAAGTTGACCTTCTGTCTCTTATAAGGATGCTACACAGTTTAACGTCATTCAGAAAACTGATAGCAGATTTGGATGAGAAATATTGGTTTTGTTTTCTTACTTTGGTTGTCTTCAGACTAAGCTGTTTCTACAACTCAGCCCCTGCATCATCATTCTGGTAATCAAAATGTGATCAGCAATAACTTATCAAAAATATCTACAGGCTGTGCAATGTGCAGATCCAGTTTTTCCTGGATCATGTCTTTGCTCCTTTCCTTTTTTAACTTATTCCAAATGTGATATTGAGTCGAGAGGGCAGTGAGTGAAGTTTCTGTATACAGTTTTTAAAATCTTTTAAAAGCTTTATTTATTTATGCATACAAGAACTGGGATACAGGCCAGAGGTGAGGGCATGAGAGGATTCACAGAGTGGGGAGAAGAACAGGAAGATTTACAGAAACAAACTGCTAAGGGGAGCAGTGGGTGAGACAGGAGAGGTCTGCTGCACCCTGTGGGTCAGTCTCCACTGACCAGGGGACAAACGCAGGCCACAGTGGTAGCAGATAGCTTCGTAGTGCTGAGATCTAACCTCTTGTACCACCAGGAAGGCCTATGAATTGCTTTTGATTGCAGATTACTCAGGGTATTACTGACTTTGCTAGAAACTGCATCCAGAGAAGGAAGACAAAGTAATAAACTTATCTTTTTTTTTTTTTTAAAGATTTATTTATTTGTGCATACAGAACTGGGGTACAGGCCAGAGGCTCAGGGGCGGTGAGAGGCTTCACCAGAGACAGAGTAGGGAGCAGAACAGGCAGATTGATGAAGTACACTGCTGAGGGGAGCAGCGGGCGGGTCAGGAGAGGTCTGCCACGCCATGTGGTCACCTCCGGGGCAGGTGGGAATCGAACTCATGCTGAAGTGGCTTTAGCTTCTTAGTGCTGTGCTTTAACCCGCTGCGCCACCAGGGAGGGCCAGTAATAAACTTATCTTTATGTTCAATATAATTACTTGGAAAAGCTATAAAAAATAGTGGGCATTTGAACAGTACATAGAACTCTTCCACTGACCTCAGATCTCAAGATCAGGGAACCCTAATTGTGGACAGCCACAGGTGATTAGAGGCCTGACACCATCTCTTCTGTTCTGCTCCTCTGTTGCCCAGAGCTCTAGGCCCTCTCCTGGATCCCAGGATTACCAGAAGGAAATCTGTATATTAGCCATGGTTTTGTGCAGTGTAGTGTGGAAGTGCAGTTAGCAGAGAATATGGTTGGCAGGCTCTCTCCAATCTGCTTCCCAGGTAATTTTGGCTTATGTGCAGGGATGTTGCATTATATTTAAACTCTCATTGCAAATATGTAGGTAAAAGGGAAAAGGTAATTATAACTTCATATTTTATAAGGTATTTCAGCTTACAAAATGTTTTTTTTTTCATATTAATTGCTCTCAGAAATGTCTACAGAATAGATACTATTATCTCAAGTTTTGGTAGAGGAACATGCAAGTCTCAGGTAAACTAATGATTGATAAATAGCAGAGCAAAATGCAATCTTTAAGTCAACTTTATTTTCAGATGCCATGTTCCATTCATTATTCACCCAACAAACATTTCTGGAGTAGCTGTGTGGATCAGGCACTGTGCTAAGAGCTGTTAACACAGACTGAAATACTCTCTCTATATTGAGAGAACAGAGACTTTTCAGGAGGGCTGGTGTCCAAGCTAGAAAAGGAAGAAGTGGTAGATATTAAGGCAAAGTAGGAGGGCTTGGGGTCTCCCAGGCAGACTAAAATTTTATCTTTAAGCTATCCCATTAGATCTAAAAAATAGAAAATTAGGCAAGGTAAGAATAAAAGTTAAACAGTGATGCAATCTCATATTTAAAACATGAAGATAGACATTAGTTAGATTTCTTTTAAAAAACCATATTGAGAGCTTTACCACTGTCTTCTCAAGACTGAAGAAATCTAGAAGGTCTGGCAAAGTGGTGTCAGAGATATAAACAGGTTAATCTTCAGGAACGTGGAGATTCTAGGTTCTCTGCCCCACTCAAGGAAGGGTAGAGATAAGCATGGAGGAAAGTTAGAGAAGACAGGGAGAAGGAGAGAAGGAATCAAGGAAACCTGAGGAGGCACACGGGACAGAGAGACGTGTGAAGGAGCTGAACTTGCTTCTTGGCCTTGAACTTGTACCAGGACTTGTGGAACATGGAAGGAGACACTTGAGACAGAGACGTGTGTGAGAGACCCACGGGGGGCTGAGAGTGGTAGCCTTTACCTGGACTTGGTTTTCATTTTGCTCTTTTCCTTCCAGACCTGCCTGACCCCTCTGCCCCTTTCCTATGGGTGCTACCAGATGTGCGGCAGCTTTTCAGCTTAAGCAGCCCTTATTTGGACCAACCCTGTTTGACTGGGCCTTCATGCACAGGAGAATGGTAAATTTGGGTGTTTCATGGGAAATGTTTAACTATTCTTTCCCTTCTCTCTGCTGCACGCTAATTGTATTAAAGTTCCATTCTGTTAAAGATCACTAACTTAAGTTTCGTGGAGGAAGGCAGAACCTATTTAGAGTGCGCAGGTTTGAGGGTCTGCCCTATGTTACAGAGTAAGCAAACTGGACTCACCTCCATGTATATACAGCAAATTTTACATAAATAACGACAATGACCCTGAAAAATATACAGACGACATGGTATGGTTCAGACAGAATTCCATGACAAAGGAAAACCTGCATTTTCGTTGTTTTCGTTGTTTGGTGTCTTGCTGGCAGCACAACCTGAGGGAGGGAAGAGTGGTGCTAGACTGTGCCTCCACTGCTATTGAGTGAAGAGTTCAGCCCTCACAAGGGCTTTTGAAACTGAGGACTGTGATGGAGAGAGGCACACAGAGCTGGCACGCAGGATGCCATCTATTTTTGTACCCCTCCGAGAGTAGGTGTACAGAGACCCAAGGTAGATCCCCAGAATATTAGACTGATGACTGCAAACACAGATGCTATTCTACTGAATCGCATCTCTTCAGCAAATGCCAGAGAGTGAAGCACCCTGCACCCCTACATAGAGAGCTGAGGACAGGTGGGGCCTTGGCAACTGTAGACATGGCAGCCATGTAAGGTGGTGATTTTTGGCCTGAGTCTCAGCCTGGGATATCATGACATGAAGAGCTGGAGCTTGAACTAGTGGGATGAACTAGATTGTCTCATCTGTGTGTCCACACAGCAGAAGCAGCTCTCTGCAGCTTGGGCTGCTGTGTGCAAAACCTGCCTCGCCCCCAACCAGGATCCACTGATGAGAGATAACAGCTAAAAGGGATAAGGCCATTACCAGTATTCACAACACCTGGGCCTCTGTCAGCAGGAGGAAGTGCCTAGGGGCAAGGCTCTGTACTCAGGGCACTGAGATAAATCCTGCCCTGTAACCCTACTCCAATCCTCCTCCGGGTGGGGTGCTACAACTCCCGACTGGTCACAGAACCACTACGCAAGAGCTGAATCACAACTGAGAGGGTGAAGCTACAGATTATTGGGGACTCTTGAACTGAGGAATTATCCTAGGGGAGGAGCTCATTATAGAGCCCCTCCCTACCCAACTCCGGGAGCAGCACCTTAGGAGACTTGAACTCTTGGTACTGGCTAGCAGCAACCTGCTAGTACCTCTCTGCCTAGGTTCCTGTCTTCTACCTCTGCAGCGCTCCTGTCACCCTAACAGGCTCCAGAGGTCTATGAAGCAGTAGCTACCTAGTGATCGCAGATAAACAACCTAGTGTTATACCCTGCAGTCTATAAATGGAATGCAAAGCCATTTCATCAAGGCAAGAACAGAAAGTTTCTTTTCAACCCTATGAAATTCCATTATGAAGAGACAGAGAACCATACTATGGATAATGGAAGAAACAGCCCTCAGAGACATTTCAATTCAGCAGAACGTAAGCTGCCTGATGAGGACTGTAAGGTAATCGTAAAAACTACGCTTGCTGAGATAAGAAAATCAACGGATGGACAAAGGTAGGAATAAAATAACAATAGAAAAATATGAAAATGCTTCAAATAGAAGTCATGGACCTATACAAAGTGTCCAAGGAAAAGTTAACACTTTCCAAAGTGGCCTTTGGTTTGTTTTCACTAACTTGATGGGAAATATGGCTGGTTGTTATGGTCTCAGTGGTCATTGAAGGTAGTCTGTTGACTGTGTCCCTTTTACAAAAGCTGTGTGACCATTCCCCTCTATGAAGGTGGGCACCTACTTTTTCTATAACAAAGTGATATGAATTCCTTACCTAAGGGCCTTTAGAAAATGGGGTGCTGGCTGCAGGAATAACATCAGCCGGGAGATTCCTGGCTGTTTATGCTGGTTAAGTGAGATCCTGAGTGCTTTTACCACACACAGGACCACTCTGTACCTGACTGGGACTGACAAGTCTGCAGACAGCATAACTTGGGTGTGTTCGACGGCTGAATTTGTCATCCTCATATGCCTAAGTAGGAAAGGATCTAATCATTTTTAAGTTCCTAAATCTTTGGAACAAGATTTCATCATCTTCCTAATGGATCCCATACTGCACTGGCTTGAGGAGACTCAACACCCAAATAATCTAATAAACACTGCACTTGGAAGTGAAAAATATCCACAGGGTGAGGTAAGGAGATAATTTACAACAGACCCTTGAGAACAGCACCAGAAAGAGATCAGGGGACAGGGCAAGGACAGGGAACAAAACTGGCCCAGAGAGGATTATCTGTCACATGTACTAGGAGATAAGGCAGGCCATTGACATAAGTAGTCAAGGGACATGGACAGAACTCTGTTCAATTATCACTGTGTTTTATTTTTTCCATTGGAATTAGCCTGGATGAATATTCAGGAGGGGGAAACTAACTATAAAGTTCATAATTAGGGAAGATTTGAAGAACAAGGGGTCTGTTCAGATTCAATGCTGTTTGAACAGGTTAGAAGGCTTGATTTTCCAGTCTTGATTTATACATTTCTAAATGGATAAATTAAGGTATGAGATACATTTTTAGCATAGCTATTGCATTATGATGATGATGATTAAAATGAATGATACTGTTCTTTGAAGGAGTTTATAGCTTAGAAGGGGAGACATGTAAATTAAGGTACATATTCTATTATAATTTAAAGTGCTCTGGTGGAGATTTGCAAGGAGCGCTGAGACAGTACAGAGGAGACTAACTATCCCTGCCTGGGAGGGTCACAAAAAGGTTCTTGGTAGAGGAGACATGTGATCTGGATATTAATGGATGGATAAGAGTTTGCCAGAGTGAGGAAGCAGCTCACTCCAGGATAAGCAAAGTACCTGCTGCTCCTCCCCAACTCTCTCCACTAATTCCTGTTAAAATCCAACATGTTATTGGAGAAACTTCACCCTTGTCACTGTCCGGGGTAAATTTACCATATTAGAAATAAGAGCTAGACTAGAGAACAGTGTTGTCCAACAGAAATATAATATGAGCCACAAAAGCAAGCCGCAAATGCAATCTTAAAATTTATAGTAACCACATGAAAAAGAAGAGTAAAGAGAAACAGCTTAACTTTAATAATATTTTTTATTTAACTTAATATATCCAAACTTTTCATTTCAACATGTAATCAATGTTAAAACATTGAGGTAATATTTTACATTCTTTTTTGGGTGCTAAATCTTTGAAACCTGTTAGAAATTTTATATTTACAGCACATGTCAACTTGGGCTAACTACATTTCTCATGTTCAGTAGACAAGCAAGGCTGTGGCTACCGTGCCAGACAATGAGAGAGCCAGCTTGTTAACTGCAGGATAGGATCCCCCTGGAGGCCAACCCCATGGGTCCTAGGGAAGGTCAGGCCCCATCATCTTGGCTGTTGCCTGATTTTTTATTGACAGCTGGCCCACAAGATCAGCACTAGTGTCTGCTGCCCCACCCACTATAAGTATGTACAAGTTAAATTTGTTGTTCTCTTATTATTTTATTTTAAAAGTCAACAAGCTACTCTTATTAGCACCTAGCAGTGTCTTTTCAAGTTCTCTGCAGAAATAGGAACCTGGAATTTCTTTCATATATCAGGTCCAGGAGACTCTCTGTTCCAATGAAACATTGTCCAGGAATGAGCTCATGGACTTTCTCGTCATGGTCAAAGGCAAGTAGCACTGTCCAGGGAACCAGAGTATAGGCTAGAGCTCAACCTCACTGAAACTCTGTGCTATTTCCTCAAAGACCAGTCATAGATCATGTCTCCAGTTGACTCTGTGCTCACTGAGGTAAAAGGAGAAGGGTTGTTGGAGATATGGTAGATGTTCCCTCTTGTGTCCTCTTGTTCTTGACTGATCCCCTGGCTTGCACCCAGACATTTGGCCCTCATACACTACCAATTCTTAACATGAAACAATAATAGATGGGGTGCCCTGCACATGATTTGCTCATTTTCTCTAAGGAACATTCCCAGTTACACTTTTATTCTTACAAGTCAGGAAAAGCTATACAGGGTGTGGCTGCAGCTGTCTGGTCTGTAATTGAGATAATAGGGACCAAGAGAAATTAAGAAGAGGTGCCATTTGGCATGAGTCCTGGGAAGTTCATACTGCTTGTGAGAGTTACCTGTGTTATGTATGAATGCCAAAGGGCTATTGAAGGAAACAGGCTACTCCTTCTTTGGGGGAGTAGATAACTCAGGATCTGTGTGAAACTTTCTGGGAGTGGTTGAAAGGCTTGCATGCTAGAAGACAGGAAGACACCGTATATCTTCTAATGGAATACTAAGGTAAGTCAGAGTGGAAATAGTTTTTATTTGGATTGTAGGTAGCATCATAATCATCTTCATTATTTTATCCATTTTTGCAGTTCTTTTGAGTTTTATATATTATGATAGTTTAAATGTGTCTGTGTTCTCTCTACTAAAGGCTGTTGGGTAACTAATTCTACCACAAAACAATGTGTGTGAAATTGTGTACATATGTACAAGTTCAGCCTTTGTTTGAACACAGGTAAATAGATAAGACAAGTCATTATTAAAATCATTATAACCTGGGTCATTACCCACAGTATCATCTGCTAGTATTTTATCAAGCTTCATTCTATTAAAGAAAGTCATTAAATCACTTCTTGAGAAAGCTTATACATCAGCCCATATGACAGATAGGTAGGAAACCAAGTAACTTTGTTTTAATTGTCTCTGCTACCAACAAATGCCACTTAGTCTGTTGATTCATGGATAGCACTTTAATTAAAACTAGCCTAAATCTGATCTTGCTAATGGGCTGGGGAATGGGGTGGGGGCAGCAAAATAGCAATGCAGGAATAAGGAACTTAATTCCATATTTTCTAGTTACACCGGACAATTTATATTGTGATTTTAAATGTGTACCTTCCTCTGATGGAAATTGATTTGTTAACTTATTTGAAGAGAAACTTTTGTATTTATTTGTGCAGAGGATTTTGTATTTATATTTGCTTATGATATGTTACTCAGAATCTTACTCAAAACCCATATAAACATATTACTATCATAGGACCAGGGACCTCTATTGTCTTAGAATGCATCAATGTGTAGATATATGTGGAGCTCCAATCAGTAATGGAGTGTAAGCCTTGTTATTGTCAATACCTCCCTTCGCGCACCAACATTTAAGTCCTACTTCTTACTGCCTTTGAGAGTTATCAGCTTCCTTGGATGCCTTGGGGACATTTTGGGCTGATCCACCCCGTGGTTAGCCTCAGGGTTAAGTTCTGTGTTGCTGGAGTTAGACTAGTGTCTTCATATAAGACAACAAAAGATGTTTTGATAGGGATAGGGGTAGGTGGCTCTATTGTAAATACTAATGAGTCAAGGCCAAATACCAAGAGAGAATGAACATGGACAATAAGTGCAGAGGGGCCAGTGTGTGTGTACAAGGCTCCTTTCAAGTGAGACAACAGTAGGATGCTTGATCACCCTGAGGCAATAATTATACATCATGGGGTATGGTAGGGAAAAGTTGGGGGGAGGGGGAAAAAGCATTGACTAGTATACGTTTTGTCCCAAAGACTGATCAGTGGAATGCCTTGTTAATTTAGATTGAAGCCATGGGTGGGGTCTGGAGTATATCAGAGGACTCACTCTTCCTAAAGTCCTAAATCCAGTATTCCGTTTGACCCATCTTTTTCTCTGTCAATAAAAAGGCCAGGATCTTGTTTCTGAGCAGCATCCTTCATCCTACACTCTGCTCCAGGACTCCTGTTTTCTTTTAGCAGTGTGTTGTTACAGATCCAATAGACCAAAGTTACAGATCAAAGTTGAGTGTGTAAAGAATTAGGAGCTAGGCTGGTAATAACAGACCAATGGACAGTAAATGTAGGATTTGGATATACATCTTAAATATGATTCCAGGGTTCTTTGTATAACACCACAGCTATTCCAATTAATAACTAGGTGTCAGTCTTCATTGTGCCTCCTGTTTCATTTGTGAAAACTCAACCTCACAAGGTGGTTACTTATAAAGAAGTTCTGGAAGCATTATGCAGTTGTAAATCATCGTTAAATAGCCAGTTAACCCCAAGAATCTCAGAACTGCACTAGTAAAAGGAAGAAAACAGTTCCTCCAGCTGACCTACATGGTCATCTGACTAGATAAAAGTCTAGGGTACTAGTGGAGTCTTATTTTGGCATTACTGAATTTTGATGTTATGTTTGTCATGGATTCAAATTGTTAATTGATTGAATCGACTGGTTGTTAATTAAATCAAAGCAGCTGAATCAACTTTGTGTAGACATCACAAACATTCCTTTCTGATGATCCTAGTTCTTTCAGAGTTTTAGGGCTTGCAGTAGGGAAAATCAAGTTTACTTTGGCTCCTTATGGGTGAGCAATTGATATGTCTTGAAGTTCACCCAGGAGTCTGGAATGGTTCTACCCACTGGGAAATTTCTGGTATTTTACTTACCTCCTGTGGTCCCACTAAAGAGTACTTATGAGGGGGGGAGCTCCCTGTTGGGCTAGGGGTTAAGTATCAGCACTGTCACTGCTATAGCCCGAGTTCCACCCCTCAGCAGGAACCGAACCCACACATGATGCAGCAGACCTCTCCTGTCTCCTGTCTCCCTGCTGTTCCCCTCAGCAGTGTGTTTCAGTATGTTTGTCTGTTCTAATCCCCACTCTGTCTCTGGTGAATCCTCTTATTCCTCTCCCCTCCACCCCACACTTCTGGCCCACAAACCAGATGTCTATGCAAAAATAAATAAATAAATAAGTACACATGAAACTACTTTAGTAAGGACAGTATTCAATATTTAAGATGCAGTATATGTTTCTTCTACTGTTAGGAAGAAGATGTTTACATACCAGTGAAAAAAATACTATTTTTTTTTTGTTATTTTCATAGATAACTGAGAATTGTATAACCTATCATACTTTCTGTACTTGCTTTCACTGCCAGGGAAGTTGTGAGACAAAATTTTGGCTAGCATAAAACAATTCTTTCATATATATGGTAACCTACTTAGGTATTTATGTTCAATTCCCCGTCTTTTAGCAATGTCTATTTTTTATTTTATCCTGGTTTATTCTGGTTTTAGTTTTTTTATATCTTCTTTTTTCATTTCATGAATTTCCTAAATGCTGAGGTAAGCCCTATGTGATACAGACATTGAATTAAATAAATAGTAAAATTTTATAGTGGTGTTAAAACTGTACATGTAAGATTTTAATACATGTGAAAAATAGAACAAGAAATCATGTACTATTTCACTGTTCAATGGGGTTTCAGAATCATCAAAAAAAAAAAATCTCTCCATTTCCTCTCTGTTAATAGAATCCTACTTTTCCTTCATGACCCACCTCAAGTTCTTTCTTCAAGAAATCTTGGCTGTTCTAATGAAATGGCTCTTCTTGGAATGTCTATAGCACTTAAGAGTTCGCTGTGTATCTTGCCAGATTCTACTTACTTACCAGGTGAAGTAACTTTGTCCCATTAAGTCTGCCTAAACCAGTCAGGGACAGCACCGCTTTTAAAAATTCATCATTCCTTCCAACTATCTTGTGGAAATTATTCTGATAGATATTTTGGAATCTTCCATATGGTCCTTGTAACCCAACATTGAGATTTAATTTGGGAACTATATGGTTTTTACCAAAATTCACATTTACTTCTATATTCTATGACAATGGGTTCTTGAAATTGGGCATCATAATCACCTGTGGCATTCTGTAAATAAATGTCACGTGCAGCCAGGAGTGTAGAGAGGGACAGGAAAGATCACTCAAGTCCTTGCGGAGCAATGAGAAGCCTACAGGGCCTACCCAGGAAAGGATGTGCTGCCCCACCCAAAGGCAGTTTGATAGTAGCACTGAGTACCAAGATGGAGCAAGCAGGTAGGGAGTGGTGTACAGGCCTGGGGGGAAGCAGTTATTGGGGAAGTAAATTAGGGTGGAGTGACCTAGGCCTATTTCCTGGGGGGCTCCATTGTTCCTGCTGGCCAAAGCATGTTCTATCTATTCTAATATCTGGCTGCTGTGTTCAGCAGGTACTGGTCTGGCAGTAAATTCCCATACGAGGACCTTTGGTGAGAGGTCGCCTGAGAGAACCTACAATTACCTGGCAACGAGGGACTCTGGGCAGCAAGACAATAGCTTCAAAAACAAGGGGGAATGAGGAGTCCACAGCTCAACAGGTCCTAATCTGGACTGATCATTAATGATCTTGGGCTTTTGGCCATTTTGATGCATGATCAAATCTATGAACCATTTATCTAGGAAGAGACTTATGGAAAATAACTGGGGAAAAAATTGTAAATCTCTGAATGACTCAGTTTAGAACTTGCTAGAAAATGATTTTTTAAAAAATAATCACTTCATAAGACAGTACTGAAGATCAGTAGTTAGAAAATTCAAATCTAACAAAATGACAATCTTGATATTTCGCTGAATATTATGGATATTTTTCAAGGTATGTTTACCAGCTCTTATTATATGTTCTGAGTTGTCTTTTATTTTTTTCTACAATGATATTAACAACATCTATACTGTAATCTCCTGAATCTTCACTGAGGAAATTTAGGACTCATCCTGGCCAAATTTACATTATTGGTACCTAAAACCTGTATCTTTGATTGCAATTGGCAAAATACAAAAAAAAAAAAAAAAAAAAAAACAAGTGAGCTTAAGCAAAAATAGAAATCTAATAGATGGGAGCTTACTAGTGATGTTGGAAACATTTAGCTGTTCACCTAATCATTGTTCCTTTCTTGTGGACACAACTGCATTCATTTCCCACCTTCCCTTCCATCAGACATGCCCAAGCATCTGGATTTTGCCAATAGAATGTGGGTGGGAATAACATAACTCACTGACTAGGAATCCCTTTCCTGTGCAACCGTCCATTTTTCTTTTCCCATTTTGTATCTGAGTGGAGAAAGCTCCAAAGACTAAAAAGAAATGAGGCAGAAGACAAAAAGCACTTGGTTCTCTAAGTCACTGCTGAAAGAGAAGTCACCCAACAGAGTATGTGAGTGAGATTGAAATATATGGTGTTAAGTGGCTAAACCCTTGGAATGGTATTAACCATTGAATAGACTGGGATATTTCATGGAATGAAAGGGAAAGAGAACAAATTAATTGTGAGAAGGGGTATTTTTCAGAAACAACTAGAACCAACATTAAAATGTCTTTATAAGTCTGTTTACTTGCTCCCAGAGAGCTATTAAATCACCTTTTTCCGTTAGGTAGGGAGAATGAGGGAAATGTGCTGCAATTTTTATTCATAGGAGAGAGCATTAATGGGGTTTGCTTAAATATTTACTTTTATTTATGTATACAAGAACTGGGGTGCAGACAGGTGGTGTGGGTGGTGAGAGGATTCAACAAAGAGAGTGGGGAACAGAACAGACTTTTCTACTGAAATACACTGCTGAGGGGAGCAGTGGGTGGAGATAGGAGAGGTCTGCTGCCCCATGTGGGTTACTCCCAGCCTGGATAGAACTCAAGCAGCAGTAATATGTGGTGGTGCTGAGCCTAACCCCTAAGGAGGCCCCAAGAAACAGATAGGAAGGAAAACAGAGAAGAGGCACTCTCAAGGTATTAGATGAGACCTAGTGAATTATCTGCTGTCCTGAATTAAGTACATTTTTTTTCCCTATCTCTCTTGAGGGAAAGAAAGGTAAGTCTCTTAATATCAATACTTTAATAGGGCTTACCACCCTGAACCTATGAGTAAGTCAACTAAAACAATAGATCATCACAGAGACTTGTAGATACACAGATTGAAGGGTGTGTATTTTATTTTCATAAATTAGTAATTTTTTTTACTTACATGCTCTTTGACTGCTATATAGAATACAAAGTGCCTTGTGAAATTTTTATAACTAGTTTTTGATGACTTAGTTTTATTTCTTTTTTTTAAAGATTATTCATTCATACAGAACTGGGGTACAGGCCAAAGGTACAGGGGGCGGGTGAGAGGATTCACCATAGCCAGAGTGAGGAGCAGAACAGGCAGATCAATGAAGTACACTGCTGAGGGGAGCAATGGGCGAGACAGAAAAGGTCTGTTGCCATGTGGATCACCTCTGGGGTTGGGATAGAACTTTCACCAAAGCAGCCATGGCTAAGCTTCACAGCACTGTGCTTTAACCCACTGTGCCACCAGGGAAGACCCCTTAGTTGTATTTCAATAAGTGTCTAAAAGATTTTCTTGTGGATGGCCTATTGACTTGTCACTTCCTTCTTCCCTTTACTCCTAAGTTTTATTACTATTATGAATACTGCTTAGACAAGTCTAAAATGGGAATACGTCTCTTTTCTGGATTAGCTCATGCTTCATTTCTTTGGATTATACAATTGATAATAAAGCTTTCTCATTTCATATTAAACACTTTGCTTTGCAATGACAAAAAATAGTGGGATATTACCTGTTTTTGCTTTTAGCTCTTTGTTGAAGGTAGCAGCTTTCGATAGTCAAAACAATAACAAAGTAGTATTACTCTTAAAATGAACCACATAGCCACGATAATGAGGGTATGGATAGAAAACAATATTTCAACTGGATACTGTAAGACTAATGATAAAATAAGCTGTACAAAATTCTATGAACCATTTGGAAAATCTGTTATTTACAGAGTAGTTCTATAACCTCTTTATTTGAATTCTAGGGTTGAATAAGTAGGTGAATATAATGAAATTGAAGGTGAAAGCCAGATTTCTTGTCAGAGAAAGAATTGTCAAATAAATGAGAAAGGAGGAGCTACAGAGAACCCTGTGCTGATGGACTGAAATCACTATGTAAACTCATAACTTTAATTTATAGATACTGGTGTATGTGTATGTGTGAGTTATAATATATGTATGTGTTTTCTAGTCTCACTGAGAGGAACTAGAAGCAGTGATACCCTAATAGTAAACGGAATAACTAATCAACAGATCTTAGTTTCTAAATATCATTCACCAACTAAAGGATTTAGACTCCTCATAGAAATGTCTGATTCAAGGACTGGGATCAGAAATGTTCAAGATGAACCTTGAACATTTATGATGCAAGAAAATAAGGACTTGATCAAAAATGACAGGCACATGCCAAAGAGTTAACATGAAGAATTTCCAAATAATATATTTGAGATAATTTGTGCCATGAAATAGGTAGGGACAATGAATTAAAAAACATAGAATAAAATAAATGTCCATGAGTCCATAAAGACATAAATAATGAAATACATGGTGAAGAAGGTGAAGTTCTTTAAGTTGAATCCCAGTTAATAAATAAAGGAAGAATGGACTTAAATGTCTGAAAAACTGTCAAACCACAAAATATCTAAGGACACTTGACAAATGTCATGTGGCATTCAAATAGAATTTTGGAATAGAACAAGACAGTAGGGAGGTCTAGATTATTGACTATAGTTGATAACAACAAGTCAATATTGGCTCATTAATTACAGAAAATATATTAATAAAAGATGTCAGTAAGAGAAAGCTAGATGTATAATCTAGATGTACATTCTAGAACTGTTCAAAAGTAGTTTATTTAAAAATTAAACCACTATTTGATAATTTTATTAATAATCATTGTTGCAGTCAGGTATCATCAGTGGTTATTAAAGTCAACAGACAAAAATATATGAAGAGTAATACGATGTTTATGCAATTTTGAAATATCTCAGCATAAAATACTTAATTGCAAAAAAAAAAAAAAAGAATAGTAGTGGAAAATCTTGACAGACAACACCTTATCCTGATGATCAAGAACAACACTACCAGTAATAAAAATTATTGACATCCTGTTTCTCCTAATATGATGCAATGTCTTGCGTGTAGTGCTTCTCAAAATTTAATATGTACATGAATCACCTAAGGATCTTGTTAAATGTGATTATGATTGTGTAGGAATAGGACCTGAGATTCTGAATTTTTGACATTTCTTTGTGATATGATGATGCTATTAAGTAACCCACACTTTGCAAATCAAAGCCTGTAAAGTATATATATATAGCAATATTTTCAGAATAGAAAAAGTTGGATGGCAAACTATTCTCATCCTCAATGGGATACAAATGAAAGTGTTTCATCTCGCAGTGCTGTTTTAGCACCACAAATAACCCAAGCTCAAAAAAGTAATATTTTGAAGCAAAAAACTTTGAAAGGGATGACAATGAACAAAAGATATGTGGCCCATCTGTTTTGTAAAAGGCAACGATCTATTTTACTTAGTAGCAATAGTTGGTAATCTTAGCCCATTATATTGTCCGGTGTCCATCCATAAGAAATATTGTCAGGCCCTCCCTGGTGGTGCAACAGGTTAGGACACAGCACCATAAGCTAGCCACAGCTGTTGCAGTACGAGTTCAATCCCCAGACCTGTAGGTGATCCACATGGCGCTGCAGACCTCCCCTGACCTGCCTGCTGCTCCCCTCAGCAATGTACTTTGTCGATCTGCCTATTCTGCTCCCCACTCTGTCTCTGATGAATCCTCTCACCACTCCTGCACCTCTGGCTTGTACCCCAGTTCTGTATCAGTAAAAAGAGAGAGAGAGAAACATTGTCACATCCTATATATGAAGGGCACAATAAGGCACCATTTCCAGAATGATTGTGAAGGTCTAGAAAAATCAGGAAAGAAAAAATAGTGTGACTGATACCAAGACTGAAGAACAACCTTCCAGCAGCATGGAGCTGGAACATGGAATAAGGATGACCTGGGTATGGCTACCCTCATTGGGTGGTGTTGCTTCAGGTGGACTTTGTATCCCTTTAGAATTCTGCATTTGATGGCTGTTCAGGCTTCTTAGTAGGCAGACTGATTGCTGCTGCTGAACATCCTTAACCGTTATAGTTCAGAAATAGCAGCTGTCTGATGATTTAGGGCCACAGGGCCCTCTTCTTCAGCAGGATGAGTTGAAATAGCATTTGTTCTTAGCCTTATGTGTTGGATTGAAAAGACCCTCAATTATAAACGAACATGAATGTGCTTTGCCCCCTAAGGGCGTGACTACATTTTATGTTTTGAGGTCATGCAAGAACTTGAGAACAAAGTTAGCCTCATTTAAGAAAATGAAATTGGGATGAAAAAAAAAAATCACGTGTCAAGATTTTGGTAAATCCCTGAAAGAGGCTGCTTCCAACCCAGCTGTGGGAACTAAGTTAAAAGCAACTAGAGAGTGTTTGTTTATCTATCTATTTATATATGTTCCCAGCCATTTTTTTCTGGCCTGGCTTAAGAATCTCTGCTTCTACACTTTTGTTTTTGCCCGACTTTGCAATGTTGAGATGTCATGTTTCAATCATTGATGACTTAAAGATCTGCTTGGTTTTCAATGCAGCCCATCTCCCTTCTCCATTGCATTTGTCTTTCTAATTACTTACTTGACTTCGTCTTACAGCCCACAGATTTTGTCTTTCACCTTTTCACTTCATTCTTAGGACCATTTACCTGTACTTCATCAGGATCTCTTAAAATAAGAGATGCATGTCAATCCCAAGCATAGTCATCTCTAACCTAGAACTATTTTCACTGCAAATCAATTTTCTCAAAAAAGTTAATTCCTGATGAAGTGTTGTTTGAAAAACTGCTAACGATGTGAGGCACCAAAGTGAGAAATAAATCAAAATTTACAAATATCTGGAACTAGGGAGTCTTGGAAACCAACACAGGAGAGAACTAAAAGAATAGCCCACATGATAGACCCTCCCTGGTGGGGCAAGGGGTTAAGGCACAAAACTATGAAGCTGTCCCAGCCACTGCAGCTCAAATTCAATCCCCAGCCAGAGGAGTGACCCACATGGCGTGGCAGACCTCTCCTGTCTTCCCTGCTACTCCCCTCAGTAATGTACTTCAGTCATTCTACCTGTTCTGCTCTCTACTCTGTCTCTGGTAAATCCTCTCATCCCCTGCACTAATGGCCTGTACCTGGTTCTGTATGTATAAATAAGTAAATCTTTAAAAATAATAATATACCATATGATAATAAAGGGAGATCCCAAGATAGCAGCCAGGGTCTCACTCTGGTTGATAGTCCATCTTGGAACTGTGGGTAGAGGACCCGAGAAGAAATTATTTTGGATTATCTTGGGGGTTTTGAGGAAGACAGCATATGTATTGGGGAAGGGCAGGCATATAGAAAGTTCAAGGTTCATCTTAATAACATAGGTGAAGTTAAGAGCACAGCATGTGTGCTGTTTAAGCATAAGGAACAAATAGTAAGAAGAAAATGCTGAAGGAATTATAAGTGTTTGCCTCTGAGGGTGAGACCTGTAAAGGCACCCCTATCGACAAAAGATGGCTTTTATGTTGTTGAAAACTTTGGAAAAGTGTCTGACACACAGACATTATCTCTTTGCCTGTCTATCAGTCTACTAATCAGTGATTTTATAAAATTGTTTATATAACATATAATATTTCATAGTGAAATTTTTAGATATCAGTTGCTTTAATTTTTCAAACAAGTGGGTAAGTAACTTACAATGATCCCCAGAGTCAAGTGGTCAAAGTAATTCAATTCGAAGTCCATTTATTAAGCATGTGCTGTATGCCAGGCACTATGGAGACCAAAATAAATAACATTTCTGCCCTGAAGGACCTCGCAATGTAGGCTATATAAGACGTGCACATAAGTATGATGATGCAGAATGTGATAAGAAATATTGCAGATAATGCTCTGAGGAATATGAAGGAAGGAACAATGACGTCAGAGTAGCCGGATTTGAGAAGGAGGCAAGGAGAGTTGCATATGAATGGCATTGCCTAATGCCTTTGTGAACTAATTTGTTTCTAGTTCATGTTCCTTTTTTTTTTTTTTCATTTGTGCAGAATATAAATGATAAGAGACCTCTTTCTTAACTCTAATATATTCTTTGTGCTAGGGGATATTTTGATCTCTAGAGATAGCAGAGGGGAAGAGCATTGCAGGTGAGTAAAGACTGCCAAAGTGTTGCAGAAATAGGGTCGAAAAAGGTGTGTGAAGAATAAGTATTACATGTGAGTGTAAAATGAATGAAAGAGGTTTGGTCTATGGTCAGTGGAGAGAAGTGAATGTTCAGAGAAAATCCATCCATTCAACCAAAATAAATGAATAAGATCCTGAAAGTAAGCTGGTTCAAAGAAGGATCTGGGCAAGAGTTGTGGCTGTGTTTGTATTCCCAGTGCCTAGCTAGCATCTGGCATGAAGCAAGCAGGTCAATTTAATACAATGGAATCAACCATCTGAATTTTGAAATAAATGTAAGGTTCTATTCTCTGAAGTATCATCTCTAATGATACTGCAGCTAGTAACAATAATTCTGGTGTCTAATATTTATTATTTAGTGTGCATTTGATAGAAACATGCTTCAGTGAATGATCCTGTCTTCTTTACATATTAGGGATTACTAATGAGCTAATTTTATAGATAAGTAAAATAGAGACTTAGAGAAGTTAATCTTCTCTTTATTTTAAGCTATATAGATGCTTATATCACCCATTTATAAAATTGCATAATATTTTTAAAGCATCTTTATATTGAGCTACTGCTTTGTTTCATTCTACAAAGAACTCAGAATGTGAAATTGTTGCATTTAATTTAAAATTGACTTACAAAAATCACATAAATATCCCAATCTTGGTTTAAAATAATATATATATATATATATACATATATATATAAAACATATATAATACACACACACACATATATATATGGAAGAAATAGACTATATTTTATAAATTCTGTGATGGCATATGCAGTATGATGATCATTTCACATATTTAATAAATTAAATATGTTGCTAATTGAATTTTGACATACAGCCAAATGTAAGGCATAACCCTATTTCAGAGATGCCATAGTGTAAGACAAAATCTATAGTATAATAAATTATATATGATGATTATTAGATAAGAATATAGAAATTAAAGGTGATTTAAGTTCTCTTATATTTTCTAAACTTTTTGAATTTTCAGTAATTGACATATATTTTATTCTCAGAAAGTTAATTTTTTAAGTGTTAGAAATATTTAGAGCATCTCTATAAGAATATGAACAGATTAGACATTAGTAACTTATACTATTATTTTGTAGTTAAATTCTGTAAACGTTTTATGATTGCCATGTGTGATAATGAATTACCTAGTACAATTTTTTATCACACAGTTTAAATGGGAAAGGGGGTTTCTTGTAAGACTTGGTAAAGTGAAAGTATGCTTATTTTAATTTCTGCCTCTGGCACATGTTAGAAGCCTAAGAAACACAAGTATTTGATTTGAGAATGTGAAATCTTACTTGTATTGAAACTTGGAAGTGGTTAAAGTCCCCAAACATGTCTGTGATGTGTTTATACACCAAATAGAATGGGGCTTGCAGAGAAGACACTGGAAGTCAATATTTACCTCTTTAAACTTTAAGCAGAGTATATATGTCTTACAGGTGAATGAAGGTCCTGAGGATTGAGTTTATCAAATTATTTTTAACTTGGAACAATAGGAGTGAGGGTGTAGATTATCATAGAGAAAAGGGTAGAACATGATTTTCAGGTATGTACTCCTGACTAAGATAAATACTAAATCACCACATTGAAGATGTGTGTGATAGACGCTTCATTACTGTTGCATTTGTGGGTGAGCTGCTGCAGAGAAATTTCCCCAGGATAGAAGTTCGCAGAATTGGTGAGAAAGAGTTCAGCAAAGACCAATCAGTTGGTTCAGGCTAAATGCCTGCCCATTTCTACATTGCTGTCTAGGGGGAAATGGGCCAGGCTAAAACTGTTAATATTCAGAGATGAGTGATAAGCAGTAGGCAT
>NW_004567114.1:16648413-16653766 GCF_000260355.1 Condylura cristata
CTTTAACCCGCTGCGCCAATATATATTTTTAACGAATGCCTAACAACTTAGATTTTTAAATTTTTTCTTACTAACTATATGTTGTGAATCTTTATTTTTGCCCATGGTTTCTTTGTCCCTTTCTCTCCTCCTGACCATTTGGGAACCCTCAGATGTTTGATATCTGTTGGTTTTTGAAAATGTTTTATGTTATAGAATTTGTCTGTATATAAATACTCAGTACTTGTTTATCATTCTGACTTAATTTGCTGTACATAATTCTCTCAAACTCCCTCCATTTTGTTGAAAATGGACTCATTTTGTCCTTTCTTACAAACATATGACACTCCCTGGTGTGTCCATCCATCCATCAGTAGATACCAATTTATATCAAATAAAACTACATTTTAGAAAAAACATAAACATCCTAAGAAATTGGAGAAAATCTCATCCAAATACTACTTTATACCCTCAGAGAAAGAGAGAATCAAAGGGATATTTTGAAAAAAAGTTTTAATGAACTAAAAGTAATTAAAATATGAGGTAGTAGGCCAAAACTAGGATATAACAGAGTTAGGTACAGAGTTCACCAACAAGTTTAGGCTAAAAGTAACACTATTGCATACAGATAACATTAAAAGCAGCAACAAGAATAGAATGGCTGTTCTTTAAAACACTGAAAATCTCAAAGACATGAGGACATCACATGGAAAATATAAGAGAAGAGCTGAAAGATGTGGAAGACAGAGAAGTCAGTCATATAATTAATACAACTGAGGTGTAAAACATGTAGAAATTTAAATATTTTCAAAGATGAAATAGAAGACAACTCTCCACAAACAAAGCAAGACAAAGTTTGTCAGGATGTGGGGGTGTTTGATCAGCCCTGAAGACATAGAAACAGAAAGAACAGCTTATATGTATGTGCAATTTGGTCTCAGAGATTCCTCGGTGCCACTACAGAATTTTGAGGCAAAAAAAAAAAAAAATCATGGAAGAATTCCATCTCTACACAAGATGTTTGTTTTATATAAAATGCCACCTAATAATATTCTCAAGCAAGCAAGGAATGATGAAATATAGCACCTATGAAAACTTATATAAAATATAAAAAACAAGAAATGAAAAACTTCCATGATGATAAAATTCAGTCCCCCAAGAAATGAATCAAATAAAAAATTTAACAACAGGAAGCTATATCTTGTAAGAATTGTCAAGGAGTGTAAAATCAATTTAAATGTGACCCATGCTTGAACAATAGGATTATGATGACAAACTATAAAAATTGTTAATGAGGCCCTCCCTGGTGGCACAGCAGGTTAAAGCACAGCACTGAGAAGCTAAAGTCACTTCCACAAGAGTTCCATCCCCACCTGCCCAGGAGGTGACCACATGGTGTGGCAGACCTCTTCCTGACCCGCCCGCTGCTCACCTCAGCAGTGTACTTTGTCGATCTGCCTGTTCTGCTCCCCACTCTGTCTCTGGTGAAACCTCTCACTGCCCCTAAGCCTCTGGCCTGTACCCCAGTTCTGTATGCACTAATAAATAAAATCTTAAAAAAAAATTGTTAATGAAATGTTAAATACAACCTGAGTTAAGAAAGGACACAAAAATATTTGACAGGATAGGGAGGGGAGAGATGAAAGAAAACTTATGTGAGAAAATCTTCTCATAGTTAATTATTGGAAATATTATGTAGCACAAATGCTGCCTAATATTAAAGATAATAGAAATAGAACTTTAATAAACAATAGCAAATATAGTCACTAAGAAAATTGCCATAACAAAGAATAAAAACAAAAATAAAATATTATATAAAAGTAAGTAGTAACCTAATTTTAGAAAGGCACATGGCATTCAAGTAAATGGTTTTCACACCCAAATGTATTCACCACACCATGCTCAACACTTAAGGTCTATTTACCCCCTACATTCAATCAAACCCTCTACCCAATCCCCCTTCCTCTGTAGTAACACTCAGTCTTAAGCTTGAGGGATATTCAAAAAACAACCTTCTTTACCACCTGGGTTTAGCACCATTTAAGAGAAAGGAAAGCTAATCTTGGAGTTGAATATTTTAGCTGCTGGAATAGGTTTAGAAGTGTGGCAACAGAGTAGCTGCTATTTCATGCTCCATTTACACTGAATTTTCAGGAGGGGCTTTCAAAAGGAAGTTGGTGCCTACAAGGAAGGAACAATGAAAAGGTTAAGATAGAGATACTAAAGTAAGCCCCTCACCTGGAGGTAGCAGGATTTAAGTGGTGGAATTTTATTTTCAAATTTCTTTTATCACATGAGAATGCAAGATTTACAAGGCATGGTATATTCCTGCCTTGTTCAAAGTTGTGTCACAGTTTCTAGCAAACTGGTGTACACAGAACATTCAATACCTCTTAATTGAATGCATGAATAATTAGCATCTGCTGATGTTTGAGTTAGACTTGGCAGTTATTCACAATGTAACTGAAAATAACAAAAAAGGCATTCCTCCAGGAATTAATGAATCATATAAGGAAACTAATATTATTTAACAAAATAAAACTATGACTGTTAGATGTAGCATAGCAATGGTTTCAGTTATGTAAATCAGCTTTGGCAGATATGTTTGTCTTATTGTATACTATATTACAAATATGAGTATAGTTTAGTATATCATTTACTATAATATTCTACTCACATTATTTTTATGCTTTACTAGAGTAGTGTCTACCTTAAATGAAAGTTCAGAAACAAGTGGAAAGTAATTTTAAAGGGAAAACAACGTTAAGTTAAAAAATAAAGAGATCAGAAAACGATGGAGACAACCAACTACATAGAAAAACCACAAATGTGATAACATACAAAATATTTAGCATATTAATGAAAAATGAGGGGATTGGAGCAGATTAAACAATGAGTAACATATTTCCAAAATAACAACAGCTAGCACACACATGTACGCACATACACACACACACAGTAAAAAAGCACAACCAGAGGGAAAAATTGTCAACCTTGAGACTCAAAAACTGTCTGGTTTCAGCCCCCAAATGCAATGTCACTCTTAGAGAGGAAGTGTAAGTATGTGACTTTACTTGTCCACCAGGATTTTTTTTTTTTGTAATCATAGAGACATTTCAACCATCGTAGAGCTGATTCAACTTATTCAATAACCTAATTAAATCAACCATTGACAATTGAATTCCACTAAGGAATCACTTGCATTAATGAGTGTAAGATTATGAGTTCAATATGGGCCAATTAAAGTTTATCTATTGAAGAATACATGTTGTACACTTAACCCCAGTTTTCCCTGTTATACATGTACTTGGTCATGAACTGAATGGAGTGGGGTGGCAGGAGGTGGTGAGCAATCAGGGAAGAATTTATTTTAAAACCCAGGATTTGTATAGCCCATTGTTATTCTAAAAAAATATGTGTTGTGAAAATAAGTTAGTAACCTCATCTTCATTACAAAGTCTAAGACATTATTACTTGCTAAAATCAGAGGTTACTTAACACCAGTGTTTACCATTGTGGAAGTTGCTGGATGCTGGGAGATTTTTTTTTATGTTTTTTAGCAAGAGAAGTTTGGGTACTATCTACATAAGTACTGCAGGGCCTGGGAGTAATGGGAACTATGGTTGATGGACTTGGAAATTGATGAGTTGGAAAGAGAGGCTCTTTCTAAAGTGATAAATGGTTCAGACTTAAATATAAAGTAAGAATTTCAAGTTTATCCTGGATCATTACTATACTTTAATAAGTTCTTATAAAGCTGCAGGAAAATACTAGATTTTAGATAAAATTAGAACATAGAAAATTTGTGTTCAAATCAGCCATTCCTAATTTACAAGGGACTCAATACATTCTGAGCTGTGTTCAAAGGAAGTTACAGACTAATAATATACTTGCTGTTTCTATAAGTGCTCATATAAGTGTTTGTAGAGTGATATGAATGTGTGTGTGTGTACTTAAATCCAACTGAATATCAGTGAACAAGAATCAAGGAAATACCTTTAAAGAACAGTACACCTATTGTATTTTTATGTATTCTTTATTCAAGAAATAGTGATGTTAATAATTCCTTGTTTAAATATTTTAATGACCTCTGAGATTCTGCCCATTTCAGCAAATTTTTTATAGAATTACAAACATTAAAAACTTAACATCTACAAGGTCCCTCATATTTATGTTAAATTATTTAATTCACCATAATGACTTTATGAAGTCTGAGCTATTATTGTCTCGATTGAAAATAACAATACTGAAGCTAGGAGAGGATAAATGTGTCTAAGGTCTCATGCCTCAGGATAAAGCTATAGTTTATTCATTTCAAAACTCTATATTGCCACTTTTTATGCATTTTAAAAGAACTAGCAGCAGGTAATATTGTGTCACTGAGTTTAGGTTGTAAACTTTTCAAAATTCAAAAACAGTTGTGAAATTTAAAACAAAATATAAAAAACATTAAACGGTTTTTGTAGGTGATAAGGCAGATGATTTTATTAAAACAAATAAGCAATTAGATTTGACAATAAAAATGCTAAATGGAAATACAAATGCAACTTTTCTGCTTAATATCACTAAACTCTAATAGCTGACGTTCTTTCTTAGCCAAAATATAAACTCTGTATGATGAATTATGCATTACTTGAGCTAAATTTGATTGTGAAATCCTCTAAAGAATTTATTTGAATCTTGTTTTTCCAGTTAGAGCCTTTATTTGCTTCAGGGAAAATTTGGTAGTTGAGGGGAGGTTCGTAGAAAAGGAGTAAATAAGAAAGATTTCTCCAATCTATCTCATGAGAGAATATTTGAAATTAATGGAGAACTACCATATAAAGGAAAAGCAACAAGAATAACAATAGCTAACATTTCTTGAATGCTTACAACATGTTAGGTTCTGTTTGAAGGTTTTATGTACGTTAACTTGCTTAATCCTCACAAAACAAAGGCAAGAATATACCTGATAAGAAACCCTGGATTTATGGCACCTTTCTTTAGAAGACATGGACTCTGATTAATAAAATATGAATTTAAAAAATGGGAATATATCAGTCATACACATAAAACTGTCAATCATTACTATGGAGAAAGACTATAGTTACTTGAAATACCAAATTTTCTAGCACACTTTAACTGTGATTGGATTTTATACAATATTGACAGTATTGATTTAGATATAAACTTTGAAAAATATTATTTTTAAATTAAAAAATATTTACCTTATGCTTTTTATTTGTCTATGAACCCCAGAAAACCTAAAGATGCTTGGCTGAATCTTAGAGAGAAGGTTAACTAGTAAGAGGATTTCACTTTTATTTTTCTTTTTTAGGTTAGGGTGACACAGTTTTCTTCTCCTGCAAGACTCATTCTCCCTTCACTTGGTACC
>NW_004567114.1:16653866-16765671 GCF_000260355.1 Condylura cristata
CAAACCCTCCTCCCCCAATGTCATGCATCATGTGAGCACAAGTAGTGAAAAAGTCTAATATATATTCTGTCAGGTTGCCTAGTCAATGTTAGAATCAGAGACTCTTGTATAAGATGGGAAGAAATGCCTATATGCCATGTGGTTTTCTACCTTTCCTCTGTTTATACGCAGATGAGGAAGGGGCTTGCATACTCATAAAGTAGAAGTATGATGAATTGATTTGACTTCTAAGTAACACTTTTCAATGATTTTTTTTTTTTCTGCATTTGATAGACTTGTCCACATGTTTTGATGATCTTTAGGTTTGGCTATTGTCTCAGATGATGAGGGTAAGTAGGTAAGACAGAAAATGTTTTGGTAGTCTGGATTTTGGGCTGTATGTCAGTAACATTTGTAATTTGATTTATCCTCAATCTATCTCTTATTAAATGTAGTTATTTTCTCAGAAAGAATAATTTGACTGTCATAGTTCACTATTTCTATCAGAGCCTATTTGTTGGCATCTAGCTTTATAGATGTACTAGTGCTTTGTGTGTGTGTGTGTGTGTGTGGTTTTTTTTGCCCAATAATTCACAGAGTGCAAAATAATGAATATATTATAAATCATATCCTACAGGATATAATATTTAGTTATAGTTATGTTACCTATAACTTCTCTTTAATAATTCGCAAGAGGTGCTTTGGGGTACTCCACATAGGTGCCAGAGAGGGAGGTGGGCGTAAGTGACAATTTCTTGTCACAGGACAACCAAGTTTTTTTTTTTTTTTTTAAGATTTATTTATCTATGCATACAGAACTGGGGTACAAGCCAGAGGTTCAGGGATGGTGAGAGGATTCACCAGAGACAGAGTGGGGAGAAGAACAGGCAGACTGAGGAAGTACACTGTTGAGGGGAGCAGTCCTCGGGTCAGGAGAGGTCTGCTGTGCCATGTGGTCACCTCTGGGGACCTGGGGAGCAAACACATGTTGAAGTCACTTTAGCTTCTTACTGTTGTGCTTTAACCCACTGTACCACCAGGGAAGCCCAAACCCCCCCCCTTTTTTTTTTTTAATAAAAACTTAATTTATACCCACCATATGCTGATCACAGTGCTAGGTTATGTGAGAAACCCAAAGAGATTTAGAATGTGGTCTCTGCATTTACAGAGTCTCTGCCATGCTGTGAGTCACGGTGAGGTGCTGGCATGAGGAAGTCAGAAGAGGAATCAAACAGCAAGATGAGGTCTATGAGAATTTAAAGTCCTGACCTGAGGTGGGAAAGTTAAAACAGTTTCAAGTGAGTAACACCTCTTTTTTGTTGAGTTCTTATGCTAAAGCACTTCATTTTCATTAACACAATAAATACATATGCATATCAACTTATATAATATGTAGTTTATATTAGTTATATAAAGGTATCATCTTAACTAAGATTAATCTTATTTGTAATAGTCCACTGAGACAATGCTATTTTTATTTTACCAGTGGGGAAATCTATATAAACATGTTAGTTTACTTTTGCTTGATCTATGAAAAACATATTTGACTGCTCCATGGACTCAAAGTTTTAAAGGTGATCATCTTGTTTCATTAAATACTAGTATAGATCAAAATTATATTGCCATTCAATTTATAGAAGCTTTATAGAAGCTTTAAAGAGCTCAACTGACCTTAGTATAGGAAAATTCAGGAAACCATGCACTTTAAAGAAAAGAATCCTTATCTTGTGAATTAAGGATATTTTTAAAGGTATTTAAAATATACTTTATTAAAACAAAATATCAGTATAAGTAATGAAGATATATTTAGTCAAGTATTTTTTTTTAAGATTTATTTATTTATGCTTACCGAACTGGGGTACAGGCCAGAGGTATGGTGGGTAAGAGAATTCACCAGAGACAGAGTGGGGAGCAGAACAAGCAGATCTACTGAAATACACTGCTGAGGGGAGGAGCAGGCAGGTCAGGAGAGGTCTGCCACACCATGTGGGTCAGCTCCCTGGTGGGGGATAGAACCCCTGCTGCAGTGGCTTCAGAGAGATTCATAACACAGTGCTTTAGCCTGTTGTGCCACCAGGGAGAACTGATTCAAATATTTTTACAAGTGTATTTTAAGAGAATCAAAATGATTTTGCTCACTCTTATTCTGCAATCAAGGAGATTACCCAGCCAGAGCATCATACTCTTATTTATAGAGTATATGGAAAGTTGCAATTTCTGGTGAACTACAGAGACAAATGAGTATGTGGTAGATTTGGAGGAAAACAATATATGAGAAAAATGGGAGAATGTAAGCCAGGAAGCCCCAGAGACAATATCAGTTTTGTAGTTGCTATTCACTGAGACAAAGGTAAGATCACCATCCAAATGCATTCATTCATTCTCTTTCCTAATTGCTTTATTATGCTTATGATGAATAAGAGAGGCATAAGTTGACATTTTAGATAACCAATCTTCCATCACCTCAGTTGAGATTCTCTCCAAGACATTTGAAGGTAACCACTGTAAATTAACTCTGTCATTGTCTTCCAAAAATCAGTCATCTCCATTATACTTTAAGCCCAGTGGTATCAAAGACTGCTGATTGTTGAGATAATTATCCAAGATAAACAATTACTGTCCAAATCATCCAGAATGTATCGACTTCTTGAACAAGATTGCCTTGTTTGTATTACAAAATCATGAGGCAGTGAAGTTTTAAGAATATTAGGGAGAGAGACTCAGTGTTCCCTTGGTTATTTTTTTCCTCCAAAACTGTCAGAATTCTCGCTAGAATGGTATGCCACACCATATTTTGAGAGAGATAAATATATGTAAATCATGGATAGGAGTCCCAACAACATACATATGACCTATTATTCTTGATCATATAAAAATATTCAATCCATATACTTCAGGTATGCTTTAATGCCAATGCAAAACTTGGGCTAACATCCAAGGTAGAGATTGCTTAATAGTTACTAATAAATATTTCCCAATGCCTTTGGTCTTTTACTGTTAAAATGATTATCTTAATCTCATAGAGGCATGGCAACACAACATGCCTTCTCTCATCAGGAAACGCCAGATGGGGTAATAATTCCAGGGAGGGTTGGACTTGACTTATAACTTTTTTGTGACCAAGCCCTGACACCATCATCAGATTTAGTCACTAGGATATTTCTAAATAGGGTGATTCTGCTTTTATACTCTCCTTTCACAAAAAAAAAAAAAATTTGCAGTTGACATTTCTAATGCCACAAGTAGATAAGTTTGGAGCTGGTCTACCTAAGGCTATAGAATTGAAAACTTGAAATGAATTGGACAGTCACTGAAACAACTTGTAAACCATTAAAATATGAGTACATAAATGCATTAAGCCATAGTATTAATTAATGGATATGGTTCAAATGGGTTGAGAAATAGTTTGGCACAGCAAGGCAAATAGTATAGGGGGAACCACATAGGATGCAACAAAGAAGAGCCTGGTTCTGACAAGTTGTGTACAGCGGGCAAGTCACATCACTGTTTTAAAGCCCAATTTCCTTATCTATTAAACATTGAAATTATTATTATTGGAGAAATTGGTTTAGGAAATTCATTGGAAAAACTTACTGAGATGGTGGAAGTTACTTAATTGAACCTGGTTTAACTTTTTATTTTTAAAGGGCAATATATGTCCTTTAATTTGAACAAATGTTAAATTACCTCTGGGAAATTGAATAATGTTCATAAAGAACATCTGCTAAATCATGTTGTGACAATCTTTATTTTTCTCTGGTGGTCAAGAGGACTCAGTAGTTCTTCCTTCAGTTTTCTTCTACTCTATCCCTGCCCATATAAACTATAAATAATAGCTATTTGAAAGAAAGAATCACACTGTAATTGTCATTACAGATCCCACTATCTTGCATGGTAAATAAATTTTAGTTGAACATAACTATCTTACTTGAAAATCAAAGGAAAATAACTTTGGTAATCTTTGAATTATCAGTTCAATTCTAAATCAAATCTCTTAGGATCCTACTAAAGGACCTGTCTACTTAATTCATACCATTTTTTTTTTCATTGAAATATCTTTTTCTTACAACTGTTGATAAGGAATCTTTTAGTTTCTCCCGTACTACCTAGTATTTCCACACTAGGATAGTTATCAGAATTCAGTTCAAGTTCCAAATCACTCCTGCCTAGGGTGGAGTATCTCCAAAGTTAATCTCATTTAGTGTCACTGAAAAGTAATCATGTTCTTTTGGTGAATGTCCAAAATGGGACATTGCTAAAGACTTCCATTGCTCTTTGCAGGAGCTCATGTTATGATTGTTAATGAGAGTATGTACATAAATCTTCCAGTTAGACTATTATTGACACAGGAGGGGTATTAAATTGTTAAATAAAAGCTCTCATTCTGTTTCAACACCAAGAAATACATATAAAAACTAAGTTTTATTTAAAAATGTATTCTTTGTCAGATGTTATCATTCCTGAATTTTAGCTTATTGTGGTATCTTATATGTTGGAGGAAGCAATGCCAGTTTCCTAAAGGGATAAATCTAAATTTAAATTTCTGTCATTAGTCTCTTTGGCCCATTTTTTAAAAAGATTTATTTATTTATGCATACAGAGCTGGTGTACAGGACAGAGGTGCAGGGGCAGTGAGAGGATTCACCAGAGACAGACTAGGGAGCAGAACAGACCAATTGATGAGGTATACTGTTGAGGGGAGCAGCAGGCTGGTCAGAAGAGGTCTGTTGTGGATCACCTCTGGGGCAGGGATCAAACTCATGCTGAAGTGGCTCTGGCTTCTTAGTGCTGTGCTTTAACCTGCTGCGCCATCAGGGAGGGCCCTCTTTGGCCCATTTTGATTATTTTTGAGAATATTGAATATAAAAAATTTTAGGCAGATTCCAACCAAAAGATTTTTTGGATTGTGTCTTCTTCCTTCTTCAACCTGACTGTTGAAATTGAAAGGCTATTTGTCACTTCCTAATATCATCGTCAGTCTATAACATTAGCCAGCTGACATGTTCCATCTAGAAATGACTGAAAATCAGCTAATAATGAAGCCTCCCCTGAATAGGAGAGCTTTCAGCTACATGTAGTCTCTCAAGAATAGAATCCTAATTTTGGGGGGGTTTGTGTTATTACCCAGAATTGGTCTACATGCACAATCCAGCTTGAGAATGAAACAGAGATTGAATTCAGTTTATTCCTTTTATGTGACTCACTGAAATTTCTTTTATTAGTTTTTCTTTCCCAATATGACCGGTTTTATTTCCTCTTCAAATTATTGTGTCTAAATAGACAGGACCTTGGAATGAGATCACCAAGTCAACATTCCACTATGAATCTTTTTTGACTGAAAGGAATTAGGAGAGAGAGAGGGTAGAGCAGGGAGGGAGAAAATAGAAAATTAAGTGTGAAAACAGACTAGCAAACACTGGCGCCCAATGTCAGGACACTTTCCACCTGCAGCTGTCCAGAAACAGGCACTCTCCTTATTTGATTTGGGGGGTATTGGTAAGGTCTACTGATCATTTTCCAGAGTGGCTTGTCATCTGTCAATTCCTGTGGTTGGTCTGTCACTGGTCTTTTTTAAAAGAAGAATTCCAGAGACAAGTACTATAAAGCAACATTTGCAGTTTTCCTTAGAGGCATATCTATATACAAATCTTCTTGTACTGCTATTAATTTACAGAGGAGGGGTGGAAATTTCCCTTCTTCGTTGTTCTTTTGAGTCAGTTCTCAACTTAAACTTAATGCTACTATACTAAGGAGAGGGAAAACTTACTCAAGGCAGAACAAAACTGTTCACTTCAGTCCTGCATTTAAAAGAAACTGCTCCTTATTTCTTTTATATTTCAGTCCTTTGTGTTTTAACAAATATCCTGATTTGAGTGGCCCCATATTCACATTAGCTGATCGAATAGCCTGTAATAGTCATTCAATTAATGACTAGTTAGTAGTCATTAATTAGAATATGAAAGAACTTTTGAAAGTCACTTTAACCAATAGGAATAATTAGGGAAGTGTATTATAACCAATGAACAAGTGCACTGAACAGTATCATAAACTTTTTAAATTAGGGATTCAACCTAAAGCTCAGATTCAGAGTACCAATTCTTGAAAGAGAATTTAAAACCAAATGTTTTATGCATTTGTATTATACAAAACAACCCTCTGCTATACTTTCATACTTTTTATAAGCAGACTCTCTCCAAGTTAAATAAGTGATGCCCAAAATGTGTTCCATGAATTCTACAATCAGATCTTCTTTGTTTCAAAAATCCCATTAGTTGGGCAAAAACCATTGTGATATATTTCTTCTTAAATGATTCCTTCCAACAGCCAATTTTCAACTATTTTTGAAAAAAAAATCTAAAATCTAATCAAAGTTTGAGTTAACCCTCTGGGGTTAAGGTGATGTTCCAGAAAAGTTTCCTATCCCCAAGGGGCCTTTAATATTACATCAGAGAAGACTTACAAAGTAATCTGGTTTATTAGGGCATTTTCCAAAGGGCTGCTTAAAGGCGCCACCTCATTGACCAGGAGTTTGGGTCAGCCTTGATAATAGTAGTGTAATTATTAGTTATTTCAACCTAAATGTTACATTTATGAGGGAGAGGGTGTGGGAACTGCACAAACTTATCTTCCCTTCACATATTTTTTCCCTGTGCATATAGATTAGAACAGTTTTTTTTATATATAAGACTAATTTTATATTGGGGTTATATTTCATATGTTTTACATTGGAATTATTTAAATTAGAGACACATAATATCCATGAAGAAATATAGCATGAACAATTCCAATAAGTTGCAGAAGAATAATAGTAGGATAATATTCACATAACATGCTAGAAATACATGTTTTTTAGGAATGGATACTATGCATTAAAATTATAAATACACCTATGCAAATGATGAAGTAACTCTATGAAGAGAATATTAACAGCTTAAAAGGCATCACTTATCTGTCATGTTTAATTTCTTTTGTTGAAAGATGAATTAATAGATTCCGTTATACATTTGTATTTTTTGTACATTTGTAACATCTCAGTATTCAAAAAGATATCCCAGGTGTACTAGGAATTTTGGACTTTGGAATCATACAGGCCTATGTATAAGTATTAGTTCTTTTAGGTAAAATTTGTGTTTGTAGAAAAAGTCACTCAACTAAAGATCAATTTCTTTATCCAAAACTGGGAATACAATGATACATGCCTTAGAGGACTGTTTTTTGGACAAAATGAATTGATGCACTTAGAGTATCTAGCATATCACTTGACATGCTGTACTCAAGACATATTATGTATATGCTTGTGTACTGAATATAGTAAAGCCTTTTCAAACTTACTAGCTCTATGATCAATGCTAAATCTTTCAAATCTTCCAAGAGACTGATTCTTTATCTTGCAAAATGGAAATAATCAGTATCCTGCCTTTATTACAGGGCCTCTAGGGATGGTAAATGCAAAAGGTATGTAAAAACACTAAAATATTTTAAATAATCATCCAAATGAAAGCATCTTTTAAAAAGTTAATGAATGAGGGGCCCTCCCTGGTGGCACAGCGGGTTAAAGCACAGCACAAAGAAGCTTAAGCCACTTCCGCATGAGTTCAATCCCCGCCTGCTCTGGAGGTGACCACATGGTGAGGCAGAACTCTCCTGACCCGCCCGCTGCTCCCCCTCAGCAGTGTACTTCGTCGATCTGCCTGTTCTGCTCCCCACTCTGTCTCTGGTGAATCCTCTCACCCTCCACATCTCTGGACTGTACCCCAGTTCTGTACGAATAAATAAATAAATCTTTAAAAAAAAAAGTTAATGAATGATATTTTGTCTTAGTGAGCGCTAATTCATTTCTTCTTTTGTTGATAATCTATTGCTGTCCTTGACACTTTTTTAAATTCTGTGAATATAACAATGTTTTAAACACAAATATCATAATTATATATTAATGTATACATGTATTATAGATTCATGTGTATGCATATATGTATGAAATATATGAGTGTACATACATCATTTGGATTTTTAACCCTTCTTTGGATGCAGAGACTAGTGAAGGAGACCACTACTAACCTTGTGTCACAGATAGCAAGTAAAGTAAAATACCATAGTGAGTGGGAAAAAGCAACAGATAATTTTTCTCAGTTCTAGACACTGGGAATTCCAAGATCAACAGCAGGTTTGGTGACTGTGCCCTCCTCCTGGCTTGGAAAGAGCTGCTTTCCCAAGTCTTTACTTGGGAAAGAGGAAGTACCAAAGCTCTGATCGCTTCCTCTTTTATCATCATATGGCCTCATATCTACTTACCTCACCAGGGTACTGCCTCCCAAAATTATCACATTCAACCTATGAATTTGGTGGGGCGGGGGAGATACAAGCATTTAGGGTGTGAAAACAGAGAAAAGGAAAGACGAAAATATGTGCCAAGGTTTGCAGTAGAAAGTGTAAGGTGAATAATGAAAACCTCAAGAAGTCTCCAGACTTCTAAAGAGATAGAAGAGAGAGGAAGTGATTGTTCTGGTGATATATTTGAAATGTGGGAGAGGCCTGGTAATGAAGGACTTTGTCAACTATGTTAAGGAATTTGGTTAAAGAATTACTGGAGGATTGTAAACCCAAACTGAAGTAGCTAAATCTGTTTTACAGGATCATTCTGATGACTATAATGATCAGATTAGAAACGAGTGAGAAAGGAAGTAGATACATCAGCTTGAAAGGGTTCTCATCATTGCAGGAAGAGATTTTGGTGATTTGGAGTAGGATAAAGATTGGGTGACAAAAGAATATACATATTGAGGATTTGCTGGAGCTGCTGGAAGAAAGCAGTCAGGCAACATGGAGACAGAGATTCAAGATTTAATTTGGGCTTCAGAATATTGGCCAGCCAGGACCAGCACCCTCTAGAGAGTGTGACCCCAAGTAGTTACAGAAACCAGTTTTTATACAGGGCAGGGAAGGAACTGTAACTTATTTGTTACAGACATAACATTCTTACAGTGGGCCCTAGGATCATATGACCTGATCATATGACCTGTATCCTGGTCCTGTTGCAGACAGTAATCAATTACACAAGTTTTCTTCCTTTTACAGCAAAGTTATTTTGGGAATTTCCCACTGTAGCAAGTAGCAAGCAGGATACAGAAGCAGAAAAGGAGTTAGCACAAAGTGGCGTTAGCTTGATTCAATATAGGTCCAACAGGTTGAAGAATCAGTATAGATTTATTTTGGTTGGTTGAAAGTGAGACAATTATTGCTTACTTCATTGAATGATATTAATTCCAGCCTTTAAACAAAATATCAAGTTGAAAACCATTGGTCTTTTAAAGTATAACATCTTACAGAAAGATAAACTAATCCACTCATTTAAAATATATTGAATTCCAACTAGTGGCAAAGGACTGGTTATATAATGATAGAGAGTAGATGGCTATCATCTGTGCTTCCATAGTACTTGCAGACTAATCAGTGAGAAGATAATGGAACAAATTAATTAATCGCAAATTATTATGAGAAGCCTGAATCATTTTTTGTTGGCTGCCACAATCAGTTACAACAAACTTGGTGACTTAAACAACAGAAATTTATTCTCTTGTCCTTCTGAAGATCAATCAGTTTCATCAAGCTAAAATTAAGGTGTTGGGGGGTTGTTATCCCCTTGAAGACACTGGAGGAGAACCTGTTCCTTACCTCTTCCAGATTCTAATAATGGCTGACATTCCTTGGTTTGTTGCTACATCACTTTCATTTCCTCATCCATGGTTATAGAGCCACCTCTTCTCCTGTGTAAAATTCCCTCAGCTTTCCTCTTCTAAGGATGCTAGAGATGGCATGTAGGGCTTAACTGGAAAACTCAGAATATTCTCCCTATCTCAAGATCTTTAAATCATATTTATGAAGTCCTTTTTTTTTTTTTTCTGCCACATAAAGCATGATTCACCTGTCACAGGGATTAGAATGTGAATATCTTTTGGGGAGCTTTTTTTTTTTTCAGTCCACTCCATGCTCCATGAAGGAAATAAACAGGAGAATAATGGTGAGAATCAATGTGATGGCCAGAAGGTAATGATGAAGAAGATTGAAATGAGCTAAACCAAAGAGAGAATGACAGCTGGTCATTTTGAGTCTTGCCAAAGTCCAGATTTTATTCTAAATGCATTGGGAATTTATCCTAGGAATTGAATTAGCAAGGCAATGAAATTTGATTTACATATTTACAAAAAATATTTTAGTTATATAAAGAGAATTGGTAGGATATGGATGACAAAGGAATCAGGGCAACATGCCAAGAAGCTACTGTAATCATGAGGTGAGGAGAAGGCTCCAGTTGAAACAGGGTGATGGTCCTTGGCGAAAAGCATCATGGGCAGAACTTTGATTCATCTTTGATTCAAAATAATCAGGTCTTAGATGAGTTGGTTGTGGATATTGAGGAGGACAAAGAGAAATAATGATTCCTAGATTTCTAACTCTCGCAGTTATAGAACTGATGATGCTATTTATTGATACAAGTGAGGGCAATCTGAAAAGGAAATAACATTTCTGCTTTGGGAATGTTAATACTCAGATGACCCAAGAGGCTGTGGAGCTGTGAAGCACACACTTGGGCAAAGATATCTGGAGCTTGGAAAAGAGGTATGAGCCAGAAATACAAATGAGAGAGTGTTTAGCACAA
Organism: Condylura cristata; assembly: GCF_000260355.1. Taxonomy (NCBI): domain Eukaryota; kingdom Metazoa; phylum Chordata; class Mammalia; order Eulipotyphla; family Talpidae; genus Condylura; species Condylura cristata. The sequence goes on from NW_004567114.1 coordinate 16,664,503, forward strand.
AGATAATAATTAAAGCCATGAAAATGTATGAAGTGACTTAGAATGAGTTGTATAAAGGGAAGTGAAGAGAGTCCAAGGTAAAACCCTGAGGGATACCAGCTCTGAGTTTAGATAATGGAAGAAAATCAGGGAAAGAAAATTAGGAGGTATGACCAGTGCAGCAGGAATGAATACCCAGAAGAGGATGTTGTCACAGAAGTCAGGAAAAAAGAGATGACAAAAAGTGTCCTTTGTGTTCAGCAATTTTGAGGACTGTTGATTTTTGTCAAGAGTGGCTTCAGGGGGGTTATGGGACTTCATTCGGACTGAGCTAATGGGAAAGCAAAAGGGTGGGTGTATGTGATAACAGAGACCGCACACAGCACATGAGCAAAACATTTTTCTTGTGGTAAGGAACAGGGGATAGAGATATATCCAGACAGAAACTTCAATCTTAATGTGAAATGCTACCAGAGTATATGTGTGTATATTCTGAACAGAAATAGTGCATTGGGGCAGGGGACAGGGGAATTTGCGATGCTGTGAAGAAACAGACAGTGTACTTGAGGAAAAGCATACCATAATTTTTAGCAGCCCCATGACTTGACTTCTCTCTGATTTTAATTTTAATTCCACCCCTCTCCTAGGGAGGGAGAGAGAGCTCTGTTAATTGTCCAACTCCACCTGAAAGTCTGTGCCCTACCTGTTGGCCTTAACGAAGCCACTTTCACTTATTATTTTGTTCTTTCCTCCTGAAAAGTCCTGGTGTTTATTATTTTTTTTTCAATTTATTTAAAAAGAGGAATATTTTTACAAATTAGTTTAGTTTTATTCTCATGCATTATATGTCTTCTTAACAATGATTCTGCCACATCATTTTGCTTTTTTTTTTTATTCCAGCATGAGGTGAGTTCCTAGGTGAGAGGGGTATACTAGTTATCAGTTGTTAACTGCTTTAAATGGAACTGGTAGAAGATGCTCCAATCCTCTGATTGTCCTCTCTCTCTCTCACACACACACTTAGTCCCCAACATAATATCCATGTTTTACCCTATCTAAAATTGGAACATTTCCCCCAGATAAGTGTATAGGTAAGCGTTTCACTAGGAAATGACTTCAGAGTGTTGAAAAATCCAACCTCTAATCTCCAGCCTGCAGCTTTAATATATTCACTTGCTTGCTTCAAGATAGAAATACACAGGTTTGAATACCAGCCCTGTCCCTGTTGCTCTGATAATCCAGTCACTAACTTCCTTGTCTTTGTAAAGATGAAATAAAAACTATATGGGAGATAGATACCTATAAGGGAGATAGGTGTTATTAGTAGAAGATGTTGAGGAAGAACTGGATGTGGTAGCTATACTCTGAAGAAGAGATTCATGCTTTCAGTCAGAAGTGATTAATTTACTAGCTGTGGAAGGAGCTCTTTTTCCCTATCCCCACTTCCCAAAATTTGAATTTGAACAGCCCTGTGATTTGCAATCATCACTGTCTATGCTCCTAGAGTTTTACCTTGAGAATTCCTCTGTGGCAGGGAATCTGATGATCACCTACCCATGAGAAGGAGAGTATATATTCTAAGGATCAGGAAAAGTGAAGGTCAAGGTAATGTTTTCCAAAATGATTAGAGAAAAAAAAACTAAAAAGTCTATGCATGTTCCCAAAAATCTCACCTGAAAAAAAAAATTATAATAATATGAGTTAGTTCTGAAAGTTAAAACATGGAGTGGGTCAAAAGTCCATTGTTGCAGCCAGAGGGCAAAAATCAAGCTTGATAATGATGTTCATGAAACTATGACAAGGCAGTGTCCCAAAGGAGCCTGATTGTGTGTTACACTTAAAAGCCTGTTGTCCCTTGGGACAAATTCTGACCTGTGTGCACACTAAGGAAGTTTGGAAACACTTCTAATCTTGGGTGAGCTTAGCAACTCAGTCATCCCTAGTGATAAAAAAACAATAACCCCAAGGAGAGTTCTAATGCCAACTTTAGCTGCCTTTCCCCCTACCTGGCCACAAGAGATTCATCATTTGTGTTTTGAATATTTGTATTCAATGTAAAGTTTTAGCATAAGAAAACTAAGCTGAGACACAGCTCTCCTTTGCAGTGATAGAATTCCTGACCTCAACTGTCTACACTGAGACTTCAACTGTCTGCCCTGAGAGTAGCCTTTCTCCCAAGATAAGTCCTTTTTTAGTTGTTTCTTTATTGCTGGGATCACAGAGGGGGGTGAATGACATTTAGAACCATAATGATGGGAGTTAGGGATGGAGAAGGGGATGTCTTTCCTTTGTTGAAAAGTTTTGAAAAGTGTTCTGAAATACAATGCTGACATTGTGATTCTGAAGCAGGGATAACAAACTCTGGTTCTAAGCAGAGATAGAAATTTCCAGTTGCAAATAGGGGAAACTGAAAAGTCCAGTCTTTTCACAATACTTGAATGGAGAATTTGCATCAACCAAGAGGTTAGAAAATTCAAATGTGGCCATGAAGCCCAGTTGCCAACTCCTCAAGATTTCAAATGAGTCTCTCCTTATGTTGTTTTCACTGCTCAGTTAGCATCTGCTTGTGAAGAAGACAAGATGAGCGGAGCAGACAAACTAACATGGCTGAGGGAGGACACCACAGACAGAAACATTGCTCTTAAATGCTCTGTTTTAAGGGTTACTTTTGTTTGTTGCTGGCCCCGCTTTTATTCCCAGAGAGAAAGCCCTTCAACCTCTCATCAGTGCATGTTTCAGCTGATTATATGTAGAGAGTGACCTGTCAAAAGCCAGTGCAGTCAACACAAGTGAGATGGAGCAGACAATGGAAACTTCCAGAGAGCAGAGGCTGCATTTCATTAGATGCCCAAACACTGACCAGAAAAAGCCAGAAGGCCAGGAGTCCAAGCTGCCATGATGACAGGCCACAAGACAGGCCTCCAGATTTGGGGCAAACAGAATTTCATAGGTGCTCAGGGCCAGCGGAATCATACCAGAATATGAGATGAAAAAGGCAAAAACCAGGTCAATTGCTCCCTCCACCCAGAGCCAGTAAAGATCTACTTATACCCTCCGATTTCTTTCCAGGTTTACTCCAATTGGCTTCCATAATGTAGTGGTTATCACATTGGCCTCATACAGGGTTATTCCAGCTCAGAGGGCTTCTAAAAGGCCTAGAAGAGTCAGTAATTCTCTGAGGGGACAGGCACAGCCTACTAGGTTGAAAGCATTGTTCAGTGCTCTGGAGACAGGTACCAGGGTGTTAGCTTTTGACCTCTCGTGTCCTTAAATCACTGCCCTCCACATCAGTCTCATAATCTATAATCATGACTCCCAGCTTACCCTTCCTCTAGAGTGTTTGCGTCTTCCAAATATTTACTTTTTCTTTATTTTCAAGCACTCTGATCCTGGGGCCAGCTATTAATGAATGAGCAAATGTTTCCTAAAGAGTTTAACACTCTGTGCTAGATATTAGCTAGAGAACACAGGTATTTGGGCCATAGATTCTCCCCAAAAGGGTCCTTTCAATGTCCTCTGCTTGGGATAGGCCATTGTTCTCACCAATCATTACAAAATACTGTAGTTGACAACAAATGCCAAGAAAGAAGACTGGGTAATTACAGTTATAAGAACTCACATTACTGAACTGATTTGGCAGAGTAAATCAATGGCTGTTCACTGAAGTGCAATAGGACTTTTAACCTTTGAGTTGACCATATTTCAAGTGTGCAAAACAGAGTAAATTTTCATCCTTCTTATGATAAAGACTGGAAGAAGAACATCATCTATTAAGTTGTTACTGAATACAAATGCTAAAATCTTCCTACTCTCTTGAGAGTGGGAGTTATGACAGAGTGAACCAGAAGAATTGAGTCAATTCAACCTGAGAGATCTTTGTCATAAAAATGGTTTCACCTTAAAGCCATTCTCAAAACCTTGTTTGCTAGGATTTAAGTCTTTTGTTTTCTTGAGTAGTATGTTGCCCATTTTAATGTATCATACTGGACCTGGTCCATTGCTTATCATTGAGAGGTCTTCATCTACAAAGTTTGAGAAAATATCTGCATCTTTAGGCATATTGTTGACCTGCCTAAAAGCTTCTCTTGTCCCATTCCTCTTTGTTCTTGACATCTCGGCTAAGATAACTGTATTTTTCTGTTTTAGACATCATCTCCTTTGGAAGCCCTAGAAACCCAACCCTCCTAGTAGTTTGGCTAGGCGTTCCTCTCACCTGTTGACACTTACATCACTTAATGTCTGTCTTCCCCGCTGCCTCATAAACTTCATGGCAGGAAGAGAGTCTTGGGTTCACATGTCCAACACCGTGCCCAGCCTGAAGTGAAAACTCAACACAATGAATGGACCACAGTGCATCATAAACAGTCACTGTTTTAATGAATGAAAATCATGAAAGAGTGAATGAAAAAAAAATGTGGGTGGCAAGGGGGCACGGAAGCAACTAAGTTGTGCTTGGGGCCCCTTCCCCAAGACCCAGTCAGTCCCCTTCTTTTGGCAGTAAGTTCTCATCTACAGCTGCCTGGGAGGTCTCATGTGAGTGATTTTCAAGGAAGAGGTGCAATCGTCAGGGATTTTATGGGACCATCCTCTCCCACTGGTCTGACTGTTACTTCATAGAAACAGAAGACTGGGCAGGTTACAACTCACCACAGTCTCCCCACTGTGACTCTTTCATTTCAAGCCAATTGACAAATGCATATTGACTTTTCTCAGTGACTGTTCACTGCTGCACTTGGCTTAAGAAAATCCTTACAGCAACCCTCTGATTGGATTTCTACAGTTTTCCCAACCTTCGAGTTTGGAAACTACATTATATAATGTGCGGGAGGTCAGGCCAGGGTAGTGACACATATCATTTTTGAACTAGGAGCCTCTGGGTTTGCAGGTTGTGGCAGGCTGCTCTTCCCTGAAGCTGCCTCGGAGGTCTCAGTTCATTTTCTACCATCAGTAAAGAATGAACGGGGTAAAACAAATCCTATTTTTGGGTTTCTATTGCTATCTTGAAAAATAAATGCCAGCTCTTTATAGCTCCTCATTTTTTAGCCAAGTCATCTTGCTGAGTGGCTTAGAAAATTCTTGGAGCCAGCTGCAGCATTGTCAGTGGTCATGAACAAGAGAAGATGGAATGACTTACAATGTCAGTCTGGATTTTCTTTTACCTTCTCTCCGTGATGACTGCCTTACCCATCTCCCAAAAGGCATGACCACCTTCAAGGGCTTTCACGATAGTAGATTCTTTTTGTTGCATTATGTTGAACTTGATTCTCTCCTCTGCTGGCTTTAAACCACATCAGACTAGGCACCTGGCTTCTCAGACCAGACCTTCCTCCATCATCATTTTCTCCAAGATTCCTGAAATTCCTTCAAGCAATGACAAAGCCTCCCTTTGACAATTACTAATAAATTTTGAACTCTAAAAACCCAGGGACATAAAAGCCTATTTGCTGATTTGGATATATACCAAATTCATCCCAGATGCTAGGCTTTCCTAGTAGGTAAGGGTTCTGCAAGTAAGTACTGAGTATTCTTTGCAGCAGGGAAGAAACGAATAAAACAAAACCAGAGGCTGGAAGTGCCCAGAATAGTTGTCTTCACCAAGATCTGCCCTCAGATAGCTTTCTCAAAATTCTGTCACTCCCTCTATCGACTTTGTCTTCAAGACATTGTGGGGAAAAGGGTCATGGAAATCATTATATTCCTTTTGCAGGAATGCATGGACACAGAGGGAACAGAACAAAATTGAACAGTCAGCTGGGCATAGGTAATGGCAGCTGTCTCCCCTCTTTGGGAAGTAATTATATGACATGGAAGCAAAAGGCTGAACTCGCTCATGGTCTTGCTTTCATTCTTTTTGACCCGTATTAGGTGTTCTTTTGTTGCAGATGGTATTCTTCAGCTGTCTAAAGAGGATTTCTCTATGGCAATGGTTCTGCTAGTCATCTTCAGTTCCCACATCCTAATACAGTGCCTGATGTTTATCATGTGCTTAGTAAATATTTGCTAATTTAAAGTTTCAATTAAGTCTCTTTGAAATTCATTGTGTTGGAATAGGGCCTCTCAAGATTTCATATTGGATTTTAAAAATATTTGTTTAACATTTTATTTCAAAACCTTGAAACGTTTGTGAATTACTTTACCTTTTTATTTGGAGCAGTTCTCTTGAGTTCACTTTTTCTCTACAAAATCAATTTACTAACATATGGAGTTGACCTGTGTACCCCCACAGATAAGTGCTACAGTTCAGCTATTGTCATTATTTTATGAAGAATACTAACAAGAGTATTTTGCATTACTAAATTTAATAGAACCTTATGCTGTTGTTCATTGAAGATTAGTCCATTTATGCCAAGAGTGCTGAAATAATTAATAATATATCCCTCTGTCACTTTCAGAAGTGTCCCAATTTGAAAAACTGTTGAGAGTTTTGCTAAGCTACACTATGGCATTGATTCCTCAGTGTCCAAATTGCTTGGCCAAATGACCTCAGGGACCTAACCTGGTTCTAGGTGCTCTTGGAAAGCAGTGCAAAGCTACAAGTACAGGTGACTTCCCTGTTTGACATCCTCAACAGCCCTTGTGATAAATGTGATCTCCCTTGTCATGCCCCTTAAATAAGGCCTCCACGCAGCTTACCAAAACCCTGCTGTTTTCATTCATTTGAACTGACCAACCTGGCTTTTGCTGGGGAATCCAAATTCCTCCCACAAACCAACCTTATTAATACATGTGTCCCAGGTCTGTTTTCTCTCTTTCTCTCTAGACTCTGCCTGACATCCCAAGGGTGGCCCCTCCAAGCATCTTCTGTGCTTCCTTCTAGAACTGTGAGTGGTAAACTTCTCAATTTCAGTTTCTTTTGTGATCTGTAATTGAACTATGACTTGCTATCTGGCATCTCGTGGTCTGCTTACCAAATGTTAATTTGGCAAATTCATAACAACAATAAATTATACCATCGCTGTAAGCCTCATGGAACCAGGATTCCTAGAGGGCACTCCCAGCCTGGCCATCTGTGATCTCAAACCAGCTATTTACCAACTCTGATCTTAAAATAATGAATTTTACCATCTTAACAAAAGTGGCCTCCCTTTACTTTATTCAATACTTTTAACCTTAAATCCCATGTAGTCTTCTCCCCTTTGTTATCATTTCTATTATATTTTCATTTTATGTTCTTTATAGCACCAATCAAAGAAAGAAATGTTTTTTCCTCGTATGTTTAAGACCTTTCCCCTCACTCTGTGTATAGGAGGTGATAAGATTAATAAATATGTACTGGTTGACTAAAATCAAAGATTTATTTAATCTTGAGAAGGTAAATAATACAGGATGAAGTTTTTCAGTTTTGTTCTTCATTGTGGTTCAACTGTTAGAACAAATTGTGTGGCATTCAATAAGGTTGAGTTACAGAGGAGAGTTTGCCAGGTCAAAGAACAAATAGTGAACTCGAATATAACTTGTGCTATATATATCACTCTATCATCTATAGGACATATCAGTCTTCTCTTTTTCCATGTAGAAATGAATATTTTTTCCCCTTGATATTTCCCCACACTGAAAATTCTGTATATCAAGCAGATGACTTTTCTCTAAATGATGTCTTTGAAGCATTGAGTAACATCAAATGAGATTCAGGTAACATTCCCATCTGAATTCTTAATAAGGGATCGGCCATCATCATCAATAAATAAAAGGTGAGATCAATTTATTGTTAAGAGTAGTTGAGGGCAAAGGACAGATAATAAACTTATAAATTAAAGCCATTTTCCCCTTAGAAAAGTAGTTGTTGTAATCTGACCAAAGAGATGGTTAATTTTGTGTGTTAACTTGACTGGGTTAAAAATACCCAGATAACTGGTAAAGCATTACTTCTGGGTGTGTCTGTGGGCGTTTCTGGGTGTGTCTGAGTGTGCTTTTGCCTGGGTGTGTATCTGGAAGAGATTAATATTTGAATCAGTAAGCTGAGTAAGCAGATCACCCTTACCAATGCAGGTGGGCATTACTCACTCAATCCATTGTAGGGCTAAATAAAACCAAAGCAGGGAGAACAAACCAATGGCAGAGCCAATGTCACTCTCTGCTTGAGCAGAGACATTGTATACTCTGGTCCTCAAACACTGGTGTTCCTGAATCCCCAGCTTTCAGCGTTGCTTCTGGGATTTTCTACCACTACTGCCCCTTTTATTCACACCATGAGGTTTGGCCTGGCACTACCTGACCAGCTTCCCTGGGCATCCCGCTTGCAAGTGGAAGATTATGGGACTTCTCAGGCTGTCTGAATTAATCTCTAATATTAAGTCTCTTTCTAAATATTTACATATAGTTGTGCTTCTCTGGAGAACTCTAGTCAGTACAACTGACACTGGACTAAAAAAAGATACACGATAATTGCTTTGAGAAGCTATAGAATGCTTCTCAAGGTTAAACTTTATGCTTCCTAATGAAGGAGCATAGACTCTATTTGGTCATACTATCCAGTGGAGGGCTCCAAACATTGGAAAATAGAGATAGATCTATAGCGAAATGAATAAATTTCTTATTTATAAATGGTGCTCAAGCAGAGTTTTCTTCCAGTTCTGACTCTCATCGACCTTACTTATATCACAGGGTCTTTAGTGAACTAATTGCAGTGACCAAAGTGTTATTACAGGACAAGGTCACATATTATTCATGCCTGGAATATCACCTAAACTACCTAGATGAGGGCACTATTAAATATAGAAATATAGTAGACTTTAAGCAGGCAGAGAAGATAGTTGTACATTACAGAAAAAAAAGTGTGTTTATATATATATATATATATATATATATACATACATACACACACAAACATATGTGATAAAAAGTGTGTGTGTGTGTGTGTGTGTGTGTGCATGATGCCAAACTCTGGTCATTTGTCTAAAATTCAAATGATAGACTCTCCAAAAGTAAAGACTTCCTTGCCATTATAACTCATTCTTTGGTAGGGGTAGAAGCAGTGACGATGCATTGGAATCTGACATAAGTGGTTTCCATTTAGTTTTCTCATACTCACTGCTGATTTTGGACTCCCATGTGACTTCTTCAGCCACGTTACATGTTTGTCTGGCCAAGTTCCTACTCCCTTATTCTTGGGCATTAATGTGGCTGAGATAGTATGAGTATCATCACAAATACTTTCAATAACTGTGTTATACTTTCTGGAGAAGTGATTCAAATGAAATCTTGTTCTATATTAAACATGAGAGATCTCCAATGAGAAATACAAGCTTTAAGCTTTGTATTATGCTGTGTTCTCTTAATCTCACTTCAAAATCCCAGGCTTTCTTCATTCAAACTGCTAACTCTTTTCTTTAAGACCTCAATTGGATGGCATATGCAGCAGCCAGTTGGCTATCTTTCTACTCTAGAATGTCATCCATCAGCTTGCCACACAGCAAATAATACCACAGTCTGGTTGAGCTCAGAGGTCAGGTTTGCTCAGCAAAATATCCAAATCTTTGTAAGATTTCATTCCCAAAGTCCAGGATTCTTGTTCATAACCTGAAATTACTAATGGAAAAATGTCATACTGATTAAATAAATATTCTGGTGGGTTGGGAGGCTGAAGCTCCCAAAATGGTGGACATTTTTTGGTTTTGTTAGTTCAGAATACATTTCCTTTACTTATGATAACAAAACGTAGACTTTACTTTTGAAAATCACCTGTCTCCCACCTTATATTACTCCTTATCATATGATATAAGATGACTCTATGCCCCAACCCCCCACCCCAAATAAATGGGTATATTCTATTTTCTTGCCATACTAATTGTTCAAAGTTGAACATATGATACAAATACCAATGACACTTTTATATAAACTATTGAAGAAACAAGACATTCCTCCTGCTATTCATGAAACTATGAGGAGACAGCCTTTGAGCTAGTGTGGAGTAGGACTATTTCTAGAAGTCCTAACTAAGGATGATAGCAACATGAACAAGAACAAAATTTGGAATTAGAGAAAGGAGAGAGAAATAGTCCAGATGATGTTACATAACTCCCGAGATCCATTTATGCCTGAAATCAGTTTTTACTTACAAAGACTAATAATTTCTTCCTTTGATTTCCAACTTACAGCTGCATAATGCATCTTAGTAAAGATCAAGAAACAATTCCTAAATCCCTTCCATGCTGACCATGGTGGCCTAAAAACTGGGGATTTAATGTTGGGGATAATTAAATATAAGAGGCAACAAAGATTTTGATTTATGTTGGCAAGATATGCCAATAAACAACCATATTTTATCACAAGAGGTTTTAAATTGACCCTTGCACCTCTGACAGTCTTTATTCTAATCAAATCTTCATGCTACACTCAGAATGAGGATTTCAACACACAAATCTGATTATGTCACTAGTGTTTCGGTGGCTCTTCAAAGCTTGTAGGGCAAGTCCAAACACCTTAGCATGTTTACAAGGCCCTTTGGTTCTAATTTCTGTTTATCTCATCAGCTGTTGCAGTTCCAGGTTCTTTCTCACCTGCTATCTGTCCTACCTTGCTTCCCTTTACCCAGATAAATACTATTTTTTTTTCAAACTAATGCTCCCGTTTTCCCTAACCCCTTCATAATGAGGCTACTTACTCCCAATTTGTGCTCACATATCACCTCTTAGAAGGGCAGATGCAATTATACTTGCTGTCCTAGATATTTAAACTCCAAACTATATCATTTTGGGGCAAATTCTATGACTGCCTCATTCACTATTGTATATTTGGCACTGAGGAGGTATTTAGCACACATTGCTACATGTATCTATATCACTAAGTGAATGTATTTATGCATTTCCTTGGAGTCATTTTTTTCAGACATTCTAAACTGACTTATACTATAGAAGAATTACATTGTTCACTCTTCCTGCTAGTACTTCTCTTTTTTGAAGACCAGGCTAGGAAATGTCAGAGCATGAGTTCATATTTTTCTTTCATGAGATTCTACAGAGGATAGAATACTGCTTTAACCTCCCCGTGAGGTGGATAATGGTTTGAAATAAACATCCACACTCATCTTCCATACTTTTCTGACTATTCACCAAGGATGAGGAGGAGTAATGAATCATCACGGTGAAAACACCACATCCAATACTACATTTCTCTAGGAAGGGCACTGCTCATGAGTACAAGCACCTTTCTGTCTTGGTTAGTTGGAATGAAATGTTTCAGACCTACAGTTTCTTGATCCTCTGGATCAATTTTTTTTTCCTTGATGCTCAAGCATTAAGCCTATTGGATGGTAAAAGGGATTTTCAGTCTTTGGTTTCTAGCATGTGGCTAGGTAGGTAAGTTAAATGGGGCCAACTATATTCATATAGGGTATAGCATGTTGGATAGTGGCTCTCAGGGCCCTCTTTGGTGGCTCAACAGGTTAAAGCACAGCACTGTAGAGCTATCTGCAGCTACTGCAGCACAAGTTTGATCCCTGGCCTGGAAGGTGACCCACATGGCAGAGCAGACCTTTCCTGACCCACCTGCTGCTCCCCTTGGCAGTGTATTTCAGTACATCAGCCTGTTCTGCTCCCCACTCTGTCTCTGGTGAATTTTCTACCCCTGCCCCCAACACACACACACACACACACACACACACACGTCTCTGGCCTGTACCTCAACTCCTGTATGCATAAATGAATAAATATTTTAAAAAGAATAGTGACCCTCAAAAAGTATATCCCAGCCCCAAGTTTGAGGACATGTGAATGGAACCTTATTTTAGAAAAGGAGTCTTCATGGATGGTATTAAATTAAGGACATTGAGATGGAACTATCCTAGATTTAAAGTTAACCTTTAAATCAAATGATAAGGTCATTATAATATAAAGGCAGAAAGAGACTTAAGACAGGGAAATAGGAGAAAAGGACACATCCAGACAGAAGCAGAGATTGGAGCTATGCTTCCATCAGCCCTGGAAGCTGGAGCCACCAAGTTAAAACAAAAGATCCTCACCAAGACCTTTCTATTGAAATGTAGCCTTCTCAACTCCTTGATTTTGGACTACTAGTGTCTAGAACAAGTTTGTTTAAGCCCTAAAGTTTATGCCAATTTGTTACAGCAATCCTAGGAAACAGGTGAAGATAGAGGAGGAGGGTGGGGAGGAAACTGTCCTATTCTAGTCGGGTGAGTGTGAAAAAGCCCAGGCTTACCCAGTATGAAATTGACACTCAGCTGCCCATTGGACAATTTGATTTTATGTAGATCCCTTACAACCCTGAAGCTTACCTCAATACAGAGAGGAGTGGTTGGTCTATGAATTTCTAGAGCGAAGTTGCTATTCAAGAGCCTTACAACTCTGGCTTTCTTCATGGAATTCAGTCATTGCTGACACATTGCATGGAGAGGTCATCACCAGATGAGCTGGTAGCTCTCTACTTGTCTAAGTTCTGTCTGTCCTTTGAAATATGTCAGTAATTCAGTTCCTTCCTTTTCCTTGAGTGTGTCCCAAGTAATTCTAGTCCAAAATAATTTGTCCTTAAAAAGTCTGGTTAATCTCTTGTATATTTCACTTGGTACTTACAATCTATCAAAGACCTCTCTTTTGATGTCTTTGGTTTTGCTCCCAAACTATATTGGATGTCCATTAAGGAAGAGAAAAACAATGAATCTTTGTATCTTAAGTTCCCAGCTCAAAGCAAATGTAATATGTGTAATGTGCTAAGAATCATATAATACATAATCCATGTTGACAATGTGTAGTCTTATGTCTAAGACTAAGCAAGTACTCAGTAACTTATCAAAGAAAGGAAACTTTGATGCTTAGTCTTCATAATACGTTGTAATAGCATTATTTTTTATTTTTTTTTACTGCCCAACACGATATTATTTCATGCTAATGGACTATACCAAGTCTTGGTCATAATAGACAGTATATATATAAAGCAGGAGGAATTAGAATCTTTCTCTGGGATTGACATAAGGATATTGGGGAAAGGAAAATATTTCTTATCCTGTACTAAGTTTTAGCTGATGTATGCTGCACTCACTGCCACACCAAAAGGCGTCTCTGGAGCTGGAAAGAATTCAACCAGCATACCAAGTTAAGGAGAATCAGCCACAGATGAACTAAAAGCTAAGAAAAACCTACTAGCATTGTGACCTCAGGTTGTACTTCCAAAATCTGAGGCCTTTTATCTGCGAGCACTCTCTGATTCCTTGATTTACCTCCTTATAATGTACACTAATAGATTTCCTTCAGAAGAACTTAATTTAATTTTATTCAGAAGAGACTTAACAAAACTGGGGAGCTAAAAAAGTAAGACTAATGTCATGTCTTCATGGAGCTGTTTTAAGATCTATGAGAGTAATCTATATTTGTGGTACTATACATAAATATATAGTATAATTGCTAAAAGGAATTTGAAGTTTAATTTGGGTCTTGTCTCAATTCTGATATGTAACAGTTCTAGACTGAATCTGAATGAACCAACAGTTAATTGAAAAATGGAAATTTCAAACATTATAATCTACATCATGAGAATTGTTTATTTTTTTCAAAAAAAACAGCTTATTCAAAAATTCAATAACTGTGTAGAAAGAAACAAAAACACAGTGTAGTCATTGTGTGCATCCTTATAAGATCATGTGACATAAATTATTGGAAATAATAAAAGAAGTGAAATTGATGAATTAGTACAAACTCCTATCTCTCCTCCCCCAAATTCAGATTTTGTAATGATTGAATCTATTACTTACTAGTGATACAACTCCCATCGCATTATTGCTATAACAATATATATTGCTGTAACAGTATATTACTGTAGAAGCTTAGATACAACCAAATATGTTATCATCATTTTCTTTCTGCTTAGGCTCCTTTGTTTTTTACATGATTGCTAAAGGCAGGGAATGAATAAAAGTAGTACCCGACACACTGCAGACTTCCTGTTCAAAGTGTTATTGATGGACAAAACATTTTTTTATCTGTACAGAATTTCTTCATTAGGGATTCCGTATGATTTACAATGTAGGGATTTATGGACAGCAACTGATAGTTAATATTAAGCTTACTAGGTTAATCCACAAAATGGCATTAATTAATACAAATTACCACAAGTAGAAAGATTTGATCACTAAATATTGTTACAGATATATTTTGTATACACACATACATAAATTAATATAGTATCTAAAAAGCAGGATACATAGACTTCAGGTTTTCATTGAAAGCATTTGAATTGCTGTGTTATATCATTAATAGCTGCAGCTGCTTACCCTAGGAGGTGGGGTTACCCATGAGAAGTACACAATTTAGGTCCCTGTCCACAAGCAATTTATACTATAGTGAAGAATACAGGCAAAATATGTGGTTAAATAAATAAATAAAGCGAGTTCAAGAAAGACTAAGTCTGGAATGTGCCTTCTTAAATAATTAGTTATAAACAATCTCTCTGAGGAGATTGAACATTTGGGTTCAGAACAAATAATAATGAGTCAATTAGGTCCAAAGTGTTATAAGAGGGGGAGGAAGAAAGTATCTAAACAGACGGAAAGGAGAGCATGGGGCCTGAAGCTGGAATTAACATGAAATACAAAGACGATTTTTCTAGGCAGAAGGAAAAATTGAGGTTTTTAAGTAGATGAATGACATATTCTTTCACACTCTGATTTATATTTATTTTTTAGAAGATCATGTAAGTGAATAGCTAATCACTATGCTTCATTCTTTCCTGTTTGTATTTTGTCAATAAAATCTGTAATATATAACGGTAGAATAGAGTTTGTACCTACCTCTTCCCACAATCACAACTGATCTACAATCACAACTAATCTACATCTAAATATCAGCTAATCTACACAAAGGCAGGCATAAACTCAAGTGACTAGCTGTCCACAACAAAGGATAAAATAGATAAGAGAAATTGAGGGACTCTTGCCAACGAAATCCTACCATGGGAATAATATAGCACAAATTGGAAGTATTCAAAAATGTGCAGTTATCCATGGGGATCAAGAAGAAGGTGAGAGTTCTGCCCAACACTCAGCACCCAGCACCTGTGACCCAGCATAGCAGGGAGAAGCCCCTGGGATCCCTGCATTGAGGGCCAGAGGTAAGTGAGCACAGGAAAAGTCAGGGAAGAGTTAGAGAACCAGCCAGTGAGCAGAGCCACTTGCTGGGTCCCAGATCAGAACATGGGTCTGACTAGTGC
This sequence comes from Condylura cristata, assembly GCF_000260355.1. Taxonomy (NCBI): domain Eukaryota; kingdom Metazoa; phylum Chordata; class Mammalia; order Eulipotyphla; family Talpidae; genus Condylura; species Condylura cristata. The sequence goes on from NW_004567114.1 coordinate 16,679,638, forward strand.
CAACTCACGGATGAAGGAATCTCAGATACCATCCTGACACATTGGCCTGGGAGGCAGAAAGATTAGCACATAATCTAGGGGCAGTCAGCCATAATCTTAGCTACATCTCACAACCTTGCTGATAACAGTCTAGAGGGCACCATCCAGAAACTGTCCCCCAAATATACTAGACCCTGAGGGCAAACCCCTGGTAAAAGCCCTAACCATTCCCTGGAAGGGAGTCAAGCTAGCTGTGGACTGAGGAGCGACAATTAAGTGTCCATCCTTGGTAGACAAACAGGTCAGGTCCTTGCTGGCAGTTGTCTGCAGGCAAGCACACTCTGGGACTTCAAGAGCAAAACCAGCTAATAAAGGTGACTGTTGCTGACTGGCCCCAATCAGGTCACATGGCTTGGGCACAAACCACTGCCAGCAATCCAGCAACCTCAGTGCACCTCCCATAGTTTAGCAAAGGTGCAGAGGACTTTTAGCAGCCATTCCCCCTCTGCAAACTTGGGTTGCTACTCATACTCATACTACCCACTGCTACCAACCCAGCAAACACCAATGCTGCAGGTAGCTTAGCTGCACCAGTTCCCAACCACTACCAAATCTAGGGAGATATACACACACACACACACACACACACAAGAATTGGAACCTTGGTACTATCTACTGAGCACATTATTTGTCCAGGATCAGGGTCAAATCCAATTAATGGACCATTGACTGGCATGGCCAACAGATCCATAGAGTGCCGCCCAAAGGTGGCAGGTAAGAGGTAAGACACAAAAGGTCACAGCTTGAGCAGCTAAGTCTGGATGCCAGAAAGGATGGTGCTCTGGACTCCATGTACCATCACCTACAGCATTAGGAACGGTAGAAGTATTGCCCAAAGTATAGGAAAACAGCACAAAGCAAAACAGAGAATCACGCAAAATGGGAAATGGAAGAACATGCTTAAAATGAGAAAGCAAAAAAAAGATTCTAGAGATAGATCGTAATGAAATGTGTAAGCAAACTGAAGAAGAATTCAAAGCAATTGTTATCAAGATAATCACTGATCTTGAAAGAAGAGTGGATTAACTAGAAAATTTTACAAAGGTTCAAACAGAAATCCTAGAGCTGAAGAATATAAAAATACAATTGAAAAATACAACAAGGATCGAACAACAGGGCAAATCAGGCAGGGGAACAAGTAAATGTTGGAAGACTAAACAAAGTCACCCAGACAGAGCCACAAAATGAAAAATATTTTTTTTAAAGATTCATTTATTCATGTTTACAGAACTGGGGTACAGGCCAGAGGTGTGGTGGGTAAGAGGATTCATCAGAGACACAGTGGGGAGCAGAACAGGCAGATGGATGAAGTATACTGCTGAGGGGAGCAGCGGGCGAGTCAGGAGAGGTGTGCCGCGCCATGTGGGTCAGCTCCATGGCCAGGGATCGAGCTTGAGCTGCATGGATGTGGAGAGCTTTATAATGTGGTGCTTTAACTCCTTGTGCCACCAGGGAGAGCCCGAAAAAGAATTGCAATAAAATGAAGATATTGCAGAGGCCTCTGGGAAAAGATCCCAGTAGGGTCCCAGAAGAAGAAGAGAGAAAGACCCACAAAAATATTCGAGGACATCATCACTGGAAAAAAAAGTTGAAGAAATAATCACTGAAAATTTCCCTAATCTGGGAAATAAAGTTGACACTGAGGGATAAGAGGCCCAAAAAATTCCAAATAATAAAATTCCAGAGACCCATACTAAGACACATAGTGGTGGAGGACTTTAACATTCCATTTATATCAATAGATACGTATTCCAGAGAGGAAATCAATAAGGAAGTGTTTGTCTTAAATAATGCATTAGACTAAATGGACATGATAGTTACACACAGATAAAATCAGCACAATATATAGAATATACAATCTTCCCAAATTCACATTGGGACATTCTCAAGGATAGATCACATTTTGGGGACACAAAACAAATTTCAAAATTAGGAAGAGAGAAAGACATCCCATAAGATTTTACTTATTTGTGGACTATAAAGAAACAAAGCAAGTGAATAAACAAAACAATCTTAGACTTCACAGGAGAATGGTTGTTGGAGCAGGTAGGGGCACAAATGTGGTGGAGGCTTGTGGGTGGAGATGCTATGAAATATACAGTTGCTAAGAAGAGAAACTGTACACTTGAACCTTAGGTAGTTTTGTAAGCTAATGTTAACTCAATAACAAAATTCTGGACTAGTCAAACCCTCCTTTTCTGTACTATTTTGATCTAACTTTATTGGAATAAATATCCTCTGAAGAAAAGAAATCAATTCTAGGATCCAGCGTCTCTTTTCTTTGTAGACAGTGTGGTAAATCAGGCCTGAAAACAATCAATCTAAATTTTTCCTCTAAATTCCAGGAGCCCATGTAGGCTGCACACACATTGATGTACCTGGGATGGAGCCCTGTGAATAGAGAAGCCAGCTGTGATTTGAGTGGTTGAGGAAGCACCAACTTGCTCTTGGCTTCTTCAGTCTGGAGAGCCAAGTCACTCAGGGGCTAAGCAATTGTACTCCATGCATGGTTTGCTACTAATTGTGCAACAGAAGAGGACAGTAGCACCTGGTGCCGATTTGCAATACAAGATAACAAACATTCCTCATAACATCCATGATGGCACATTTGGGATACGCACCAATTCTTTAAACTCTGTGGCTTCTACCAGGCACTTGTTCTCATTTTAAACTCTCTTTTTTTAAAATATATCGTTAGTACTGATGCTGTACCACAAGGCCTAGGCCAGTAGAAAGCATCTTACCACCATACTTAAATAAGAGTCCTGGATACCTCATTTCTCTGCCATTTCCACTAGATATTTCTCACTTGACTTATAAAGCCAAATATGGATATACAAATACTGGTGAATTAAAAAATAAGAAAAAAGTGACTGAGGTTTTGATTTTTAAAGGACCCTCAAATGGAATCCCTGTACCCACCTTTGTTAGAAGTCAAATAAAGGAGCAGGAAGTAGAAGACATGGAGTAAAATCCATCCATGTGCACAACGTAGCCCTTTGTTAGAGTTCTGTTCCCCAAAATGTAACATGCTTCACTTTTTATCATAGTAGACATGGGCAAGTCCTGCCTAGGTCTGTGAGAAGAAGCCCTATGCTGAGGGACAATAGTATGCAATGATTTAGTCTGACTTAGTCTAAGAGGAAGAATGTCACCGGTGTGCTCTGGCCACATTTATTCTGAAGTTAAAGCCAGCTTCTGGAATGAGTCAGTTCAAAAACAGAGGCCAAGTGTTAACACTGATTTGAATCTCTCTGCAGAAAGGTATAATCAGGAGTTAGAAAGAAAGGCTCCTTCTTTAACACCTACTATTAACTATTTAACTGGTTCTAACATTCAGATAGCAAACTTGATGATATTGTAGATTAAAAAGAAACAACAAAAGCGAGAAAGAAAATAGTAAATATCACATAGAGTATGGATGAGCAATTAAATAGGATCACAAAGTTAGGGACGTTTGGTAGAGCATTATCTGACAGTAGGTAACTGGTTTCCCTTGAGTCATATGTTGAACATACAGATGTACTATCCAGTTATTGCATCCTAGTATTATTATTTGTTCCTCTAACTTCTGGCCTTTGACTTCCAATATAGTGCTACTGGGGGCGTTATTTTTCTATCTTGGATAATCGTAGGTGATTATAGTCACTGAACCGATAACTTTTTGGAATTTGAGTTCTTACGTGATTCATTTGATGTAGAAAGACTTGAAATGTCCATATTAAGTTTATTATCTGAATCTGTGCGATACCATCACCTCTGCATTTGTTACTTCATAACCTTACGGGAAGGCTTATGAATAGTCTCCTCATCTTTTCTGCCATTTTCAGATATTTTCTTTTTAGAAAAAAGAACTGGAAAGATATTGCTTCTTTGCTGCTCATTGATATTATGGGGATTTTGATGTCCAATATCCATCCTCTTGCTTTCCCCCAGGGGATTCCTTCTCTAACATGGAGACAACTGGTGTTTTGCTTTTTAAATGTATTAAGTTTTTCACATCAGTGTTCATTTTTGCGTAATGTTTGATTTCTACCCTCACATGTAGTCCCCATAGAATTCCTGCTATCAAACCACCTGTGATCCATCACTATGCTTGAGCTCTTCCCTCGCACTTTGTCTTCTTCCTATTCCCCCTCCTCTGCTGTATGTCTCAGACTTATAGTTTGCCTGCTATTTTTGTCTCTATTTTTTGACCTCTTGTCCAGTTTCCCCATTATAAGTGAAACAATCAATATTTTCCTTTTTCCTTGTCACTTATTTCACTGAGACAACTCCCTACAGCTCTATCCATTTTGCTATAAGTAGCATGATTTTATCATTTTGATTGCTGAGCAGTATTCCACTGTGCATGTATACCACGTCTTCTCGATCCAGTAATCTGGTTTGGGCATTTAGGTTGTTTCCTTATCTTAGTTATTGTAAGCAATGCTGTAATAAACAGAGCAGGGTAGGCTTCCTTTTGAATTAATGCGTTTGTGTTCTTTGGGTAGATTTCAATGAGTGAAATTGCTGGTTTATATGGTAGATCTATTTTTAGTAATTTGAGGGTCCTCTACAGTTTCCATAGTGGTTGGAGCAGTTTACATTCCCACCAGCAGTGTAAGAGGGTTCAACAAAGGGACATTTAAATCAGCTTTTCTTGCCTAGGAGACAGTTGTGTTTTCTTTTTTCTGGTTTCAAATACCTGGTATTTTTGTATTTTCTACCTTTTCCAAGCCTGAACTAGCATCCTGTTGATTTGTTGGTAGATGCTAAGAAGAAGCATCTACCAACAGACCCTTGTTAGCATTGACCCCCAAATCCCTGAAATAAATCCACTTACCTGAAATAGCTAGAGCAAAGGTCAAGTTTTGCTTGCAGATAAGAACTACCACTGATCCTTGGTCGCTTTTAGGAGACATTCAGAAGTAAAATCTCCCTGGTTTTAAAAAACATGATTTTTTAATGATTTTAGCAATATTTAACATCTTAAATGTTCTGTACAGATAAATAATGTGTACAGCTTTTGGAGTGTATAAAGTCATTGTCAAATAATAAAAACATACAACCAAGTCAGAAATGAAGCATTAACCAAATTTCAGTTGGCAATAGTTGGAACTGTAATAATCTATAGCATTTGTATAATATTATACAGTGTATAAAGCTCTGCAATGATAGTGCTTTATTTAATCCTCTAATATCCCTCTGATAGTGAAGTAAAGCCAGTCTATTTCTCTCCCTTTTCACTACATAGAAGAGGAAATTAAGGCTCAGTGAGGTTAAATGACTTACCCATACTTCCAGAATTAGTAACTGGTGGTGCAAGAACAGGAACTCAGGTTGTCTGACTCATAACTCAGGGTTTATTCCAGCATTCAGTCCACAGGTCCATTCCAACTTACCTTTCCCCAGGGTGCTTCATGCTTGAGAATTCAGCAAAAGAGATTTTATCGTACTGGCTTGTATACATGAACCAGTGCGGTCTAACCCCCTACTAGTAAGGAATTTTAGATGTCTAGCCTAAGCATGGAAAAACTGATTCCACTTAGCAATGAAAGAAAAAGAAGGAAAGTTACAAATGTTTAAGCGAAAAAGAGAGTAGGTTTACTAGCTTTTTTCACATCACTCTTCAGCAAAATATGCTAAATTTTGCAAGGTGTTTAATTACAACATATGATGAAGGCAGAGATCAAGATTGTAAATTTTGTTCACCTTGTGAGGTATCACTGGATTAAAGGATATTTAGAAGATGCTGAAGTAAAATATAAAATTTTATTTTATACGAAGAGGCACATGGCAAATACCTTCTTTATATATTAAACCAAGAATGTACATTAAAATAAAGAAATCTTTAAAATTGTTGTACCAGGCCCTCTCTAGTGGTACAGAGGGTTAAAGCACAGCACTAAGAAGCTAAAGCCACTTCAGCATGAGTTTGATCCTGCCCTGGAAGTGACCCACATGGCATGGCAGATCTCTCCTGACCCACCCACTGCTCCCCTCAGCAGTGTACTTCGTTGATCTGCTTGTTTTGCTCCCCACTTTGTCTCTGGTGAATCCTCTCACCACCCTTGCACCTCTGGCCTGTACCCCAGTTCTGTATGCATAAATAAATAAATACTTTTTAAAAAAATTGTTGTTCCCCAGGGAACATGTACTCATTGACATTGAGGGCAACTGTACAACAAAAGAATGAAAACAGCAAGTGGTAGGAGATCAAGTGTTTTATGGATTTATTCAAAGAAATATTTACATCTATTTTCAAACTAGAAATTATCTTTAGACTGACCCTATTTCCTATAGTTAAAGTACAATGAGTTGAATAGTATCACTTTTATAGGTTGAAAATGAAGCCACACTTTCAGAAGAAATTTACAACTTTTGAATTGGACTACAAGTTTTTGCAGCTGCCATTGATGGAGGTAAACCCCCAGATATAGATTAATCATAGGGCAAGAGGCTCTGTCTGTGTAGATGCATTTTAAGAAGATATCATTTAAGCAAATGTATATCATGGTTTAATAAGATGCACTGTCCTGGAATTTGATGGACTCAAACATACAGTCTAAGACCCTCAAAATTATTTGCCCAAATCAAAATGTAGTAAGTTCCAGGATTCTTGGGGAAAAATTCAATTTCTCAACTACTAATATTCATAGAATAATACAAACCTAGTTATAGCTGGGCTATAATTATATCATTTGGATACAGTTGATAAGATGTATTTTGAACAATTGAAAAGAGAAATATACACAAAAGATAAATGTACACAAAATATTAGAGTAAATGTATACTTGTAATCATGTGATTCAGAACATTCTCCTCAAATGTGGACATCCGTGTCCTATGTCTCACTGTTGACAGTTTGTGTAGTGAATGCTGAGGTATCATTTTGCTGCTCCTTCCCCTCAGCAGTGTATTTTATTCAATCTACCTGTTGTGTCCCCACTCTGTCTCTGGTGAATCCTCTCCACCCCTGCACCTCTGGCCGATACCACAGCTTTTGTATGCATAAACAAACAAATCTTTTTAAAGAACAGCCACCATTTAGCCATTTTTAAGACTAACAAGGGTCATATCGTGCGGTCTTTTTTACTACTCTTTAATTCTCCAAATGGCTATTAGGCACCGATTTTCGCTATGCTGTTACTGCTGAAGGGCTGAGGGAACAGTACCTCCCTGGCTCTGGACTCACAATAACCAATGCAAAACAAAACTAGCAAAGCAGTTTACAATTTTAAGTATGTTCTCCAGGGAAGATTTCTCTGAGAGGGAAAGAATGATTCCTTTGGGTACATGGGGGAAGCATTCTAATTAGAGGGAACAGCAAGTACCGAACCTCTCTGCAGCCTGAGCATGCCTGGCACATGACAGGAAAGGCAAGAACAGCGTGACAGGGAGAAATAACCTGGGGGTAGATGTGACGCCCAGTACCCAGGGGAGTGTGGGCAGCGACAGGGCTCAGTAAGGCTTTAGGTCATTGTAAGGAATTTGACTTTTACTCTCCATGAGATTAGATCTTTAGTAAAATATTTATAACAAAATGCAGATATGTTTTTGTAATTTCAGAGCTTGACCCTGATACAAAACATTTTAAACTCTAGAATAGTTTTCTGAATAAATTTTATTGGGGACATTTAGTTTTTTGCAAAAATTTTGTGTTTACAAAATTCAGGTTTTAAATGCTCCACTAAAGGACATTCTCCATTCAAAAAGATTGCTGAAGTAAATTTGTTTTACAAAAGAATTGCCCTTTAGGGCCCTCCCTGGTGGGGCAGTGGGTTAAAGCACAGCACTAAGAAGCTAAAGTCAGTTCAGCATGAGTTTGATCCCACCCAGGAATTGACCCACATGGCGTGGCAGACCTCTCCTGACTGCCCTCAACAGTGTACTTTGTCGGTTAGCCTGTTCTGCTCCCTACTCTGTCTCTGGTGAATCCTGTCACTGCCCCTTCACTTCTAGCCTATAGCCCAGTTCTGTATGCATGAATAAATAAATCTTAAAAAAAAAAAAGAAAGAAAGAATTTCCCATTAACTTACTGGTTTATAAGTTTGGACTTTCCGCATCAAATATACCTAAGGCAAGATTCATTACCATTTTAATGCAAATCTCAAGATAAGTTCAAAGAAATTTTAAGGAAATATATATATATATATATATATATATATATAATTAAATTAGTTTACATTGTTTTAAACAGTCTCAATACAGGGTTTGTGAACATCATTAATTAATCTCAAATTTGAAAATTTTAAGTTCCTTTATTTGTCCTTGCTAGGTCCTGAAAATAGGAGCTAAACTCAGGGATTTCAAAGGTTCTTCTGATTCTCCAACTTCTAGGGAATATAAAGAAATTCATAGATGCTGAATCTTAAGCATAAAATGTCATAGAGCTGGAAGATTGTCTTTATAGATGAAAAAACGAAGGACTAGAGAATTTAAATGACTTGCTCAAGTTAATTACTAACTTCCTAGGATGAGCACCCCATGCCTAGGCATGTTCTTCGATGTGTTTCTAATGAGATCTCTGCTTTTATTCCCTCACTGTGTACTGTTACTTAGCCTGAATGGGCAACTTGAGGAGCAGGCTCTGATGTAATCAAGCTCTCCTGGAGAAATGGTCCCTTTTCTTTCCCTATTCTTCCAGTTCTTCCTTCGGCACCCACTATCGTTCTAGTCCCTTCCTTTCCATGTCTACCACAGTCCTATTCCACTTTAGATAATTTAGCTTTTTATCCTTGCAGTGTGGAAGCTTTCACTACATTTTCTACATTCTGCATATATTGCTTTTAAAGAAGTCTGACCTTTTCATAAACATAGAAGGGGGCATCTGCCTCATTTATACTACTCTGCAAGCTCATGTTGGTGATTTTACAACAGCCTAAATACACTTGGGTTCTTCTGTCCAGTGTACAGTGTGTCTTTTTTTTTTTTTTCAGAATGATAGAAAAGCTGGGTTTCATGAATGAGTCTCCAGAGGGAATAACCAGATCAGGAGGTTAGAGTTAATACCAGCCCCATTTTTTTTTTTCCTGTCTTAGAAGTTCTAGTTTCATATAATAGACAGAAGGTGAATCTGGTCTAATTCTAGCTGTTGAAAGCCAGCAGATTTATCACAACTGTGCAATTACTTTAATGCTATTAAAGCTGGCACAAAGGACTTTGCAATTACAAGCATTTTGAATATTAGATCTTGTCTTTTATATGTTGCTACTTTCTACAACATGTGGAATAAGTCCAGAGAAATTCTCAAAGCTAGCAGGTCCCATTAATTTAAAAGAGATAAGTACCAGCAAAAATAACATTCAATAATGCTTTCTGCTTATAAATTATCTTGGAAAACAGCATCTTTAAAATTCAGCTTGTTTTCATGTCTCTTCTTTCCTTTTTCTCTGATTTTAAAAGTGAAAGTCAATGTTTTCAAATTCCTAAAGGTTTTTTTTTTGTTTTTTTTTTTTTGTTGTTGTTGTTTTTAACAAGTTTAGAGGTTGAACTTCAACTGATAATAGACCAGAACCCCTGGCCATTTATCAGGTTGTAACCTTTTTGTTACAAGATGATCATTTACTATACATTTGAAGTTGGAGTCAGTGGCTATTTGAGACTAAGTACTATTCTTTGAATAACTTTTTGAATAACCGGACCACTGATTCAGACCACCTGTGAGATGGCTTTATTAAGTCTTTATATCACAACAGTTTCCAGATATAATAGACTCTGTTTTGTACCTACTTAAAATCATGAAAGGTTGCAGTGAAAAAGGAGCTCATCTTATGGACAGGTCCAGAACAACATTTTAAAGCACCTACCGGAAGAAATGGAACTCACTTCACTCAGCAGTGCCCCACCTCATTTCAGTTTGATTTCCTCTACAACTAGATGTTTACTATACCTAATAAATTAAACTTCACAGTCTTTTGTCTCTACCCTCTGTTTTTTCATCCCATTGCTGCTGATACTGATCAGATCTTCATTTCCTTTAGATGAACAATGAAAACTGCTTTAAAAAAAAAGTGGTTTATTTATTTATTCATACAGAACTGGGGTACAGGCCAGAGATGCGGAGGGTGAGAAAATTCACCAGGGACAGAGTGAGGAGCAGAACAGGCAGATCGATGAAGTACACTGCTGAGGGGAGCAGCGGGCAGGTCAGGAGAGGTCTGCTGCACCATGTGGGTCACCTCCAGGGCAGGAAGGGATCGAACTCATGCAGAAGTGGCTTTCGTTTCTCAGTGCTGTGCTTTAACCCAGTGCACCACCAGGGAGGGACGGAAACTGCTTTTTATTTGTTGCCCTTATTACCTCTCCCTTGTTTCTAATCCATTTTTCTAATTAATGTCAAATTGGTCTTTCAAAATCCAAATCTATATTCTACTTCCTCACTCAATAATTTTCAATGAGTCCTAATAGCATATGCTTTAATAAAAATCTTTTATACAATTATATGGGAAGAGAGTGATGTATCATAAAAATACCATGAACAATGGCATCAGAGACTTGGGTTCAAATCTCAGCTCAGGCTATTTCTAGCTGAATAATTTGGAAAATTGATTTCATAGCTCTGAAACCCAGTTTTTCTACCTATGAGGTGAAGGTGATGATAGCTACTTCTTTGACTTTTGGACTTTTGGAAAGATTAAGTGGTATCTAGATTGACTTCTTTGACTTTTGGAAAGATTAAGTGGTATCTAGATTGTAGGTAATGTATAGATAGGACATGAAATAAAATCTGCCTGTATTTTGAGTCTTCTACTATTTCATGCTAACCTTATTTCCTACTACTTTTCTATTAAGATTTAACATCAACAAAAACTAGTCTGTGATATATGTGCCATAAATACCATATTTGGTTGTAGTGCCCTTAAAATTAGGGTGATGTCTTTATAGCATACACAGTGCCTTGAGCATATTAGGTATCAATAAGTATTTGTTGTACTTGGGATTCTCAAATTGATTCACCACCAGAAAAAGCTATTTCTTGTTTGTAATATTTTAAACTGCTTTTCTGAGTCTAATTGATCTCACTAGGGAGAGTCCATTTTCCTTCCACTAACTCCTTCCATGATTAGGGAAGTTGTCAATCAAAGTTCTGGGTAGACATGAAGTTCATTCATTTCCAGATACTTTTCCCCAGCCTTTTACAGCTTCATATGAAGACAGAATCACTTTCTTGGTTCTTTTTTGTTTTTTCTTTTTTCTTTTTTTTTTTTTTTCAGTTTCTTCTTAATGGCCAGTAAAGTAGAGTTGGGGAAAGTTTCCTTTAAATATGTTTGATGTTAAAGAAAAAGAACAGTTCTTTGGACAGTTAGCCACTCTACAAATGGCAGATAAGCACTCAAGAAGGAAAAAAAAAATGAGCCAATTCTAGGAGAGAAGAACTAGCAGAGTTGTTTATGGAATTTTAACACAATGCTGTAATCAGTGCCTGCAAAAAGAATAAGTCGAAGACCATTTAAAATGCCTGTAATAATCCCTAGCATTTACATGCTCCCTTGAAATCGACAGAGCAGTTTCAGAAACATTATCACATCTTGTCCTCCATGGAATGTAGGCAAGGAAAGCATTTGTGAACTGTCTGTCCACCCTGCTCCTCTTCTGCCCACTCTCTGCCTTTTTGGTTCTTTAGGTCTTTAATCTTTGGAGGACAGAAGCATTAGACTCAACATTTCTGATCTATGAAAATTTCTAGTGAAATGAAGATAGAGGGAACTGAAATTCCAACCATGATGTCACTATGTATGGTCCCAGGTACCCACTTATTCAGGAGCTTTTCCTGATGACAATCTACCATCCTCCATTTTGCTTATACAAATAATGACTGTAGAGTATTAGAAATTATTATTGTGATTGTTTAGACACATCATAACTATACATGATGCATAGCTATGTCTGTGTATGATATTTAGGCACATGTAACATAAATGAATATAATTATTTGTTTCTCACCCCATATGGTAGGTGTTTGAAAAATAAGGCTCAGAGGGGTAAAGTAATTTGATCAAAGGGGCACAGCTAGTAAAGAGGTAAATGTTAGAGTTGCAATCTGAATTCAAATTCACATCTATCTGAAGCTAAAGTCAAAACTTTGCCCATTATACTGCCATGTTGTCAGCTTCCAGACTGGTTTTATGACAGCTAATCACAAAGTTGTCCCATTCAAACGATCACAAGTTCCCAAGCAGTTTGCAAGTAGAAGTGGCCAAACTGGAAATATTTTTGCAAAATTAAGTTACTTCTTTTAAGTAGATGATAAAATAATAGGGCATCTCAGTGTACCCAAGATAATTTCTTTGGAAGTGAAAGAAAGGAGAAAACATATTTAAGATTTTAAGATATTAAAAAGCTGCTGGCTAAATACAGGAGCTTTGTAGGAGATGACAATCCTGACCTTATAATTTGGGTTTCAGATTTTTAATTCTGTAAATGGGTTAAGAGCATCCCTTTCAGTTACCTGGGAGGGAAGCAGGGACTGTCAATGAGAGCCAGTTGTGCAGATATACTTTCTAAACTGTACAGTTCCGTATGACAAGAGCAGGTTTGACCTCTTGAGCCTCTGTGTTGGCTTGGTGGTATGGCACAGAATGTAAAACTGAGAGAACATATGTAAAAATTCATTTTCCCATTTAGTGAAACCCAGGTTTATTTGATTTCTTTGTTTGTGAAAGTCTCCTTTCTTCTCCAAGAACATAAAGTTAAGTGTCCCTTGAAACCACTGAAAGGGTGTGTTCCATTTCTCAGCCTTCTCAAATGCTCATGGGAGCCTGATATATGTCCTAGATCAGGGGACCTAGAAATCATGCATTTTCAGCCAAAAATGCTTCTGGGACACTATTCTTTACGTGGAGTAGGAAAAAAAAATCAGAACAAAGATGGTAAGCCATAGGCAAGGCTCTGCACGCTATACTCTGCACTGCTCATCTATCCTGGATTCTGTAAACCACACTGGACTGTCCATGGAATTAACACCTCCATATAATGTGCCACCATTATTCTAAGGCATTTGTGAATATTAACTCATTTATTTCTCCCCTCCATCCTGTGGTGATAATATGATCCCTGTTTTACAGATAAATAAATTGGTGAAGATCATGGGAGCTTTGGTGATCAGTGTGCTTTGGTACACTGAGGAAGTATGAACCTGCATCCCTAAATCATTTATAGTATGGTGAACCCACAGTGCATCATAAAATATAATACCATTTTTTTTAATTTAAAAATAAATCTAGGTGCAGAGGTTAATGTTTGAGCTAATAAGTGGAAGAGCCAGGATTCCAATCCCAGGGCTTATACATAAAAAATCGCATTGAGTTGATTTGAAATGGAAAACATTGCAGGAGCTCCTTGCTTCCTGTATCTACTTTAAATATGCCTGTCTGGGTTTCTTGTCCTACATTTTCAGACCCATTTTATCTTATTTCCCACTGACTCTTTGATTTCCTGCCATGTTCCTTCCTTCCTAATGATTCTAGTCTCTTTGTTTGCTGATGACTATTCCATACCTAGTCCCACATCCTCACTTTTTATTAGATTTTTCCCCTTAGCTTGGAATGCTTTTCCTAACTTCCCTTTTCCTAGTTAAAACTTATTTAGTTTAAATTCTATTTTAAGTTTCAGCCATGAATATTTCACTCATAAATCTGGAACTTTCTGACCTTAATCTGAAAAATTTTTTTAAAGCAATTCTCTGATCTATGCAATGGCTAACAGCTTTTTTTTTTTTTTTCATGTTCATCTTGCCACCTCATCGAGGTTACAGTTACCTTGACAACTCTATGACATGCACTTATTCAAAACTTTCCCTGACTTTCCTAGCAAAGGGCTAAGGATATTCCAAATGTTCAGTAAATAACTAATTGTACTTTATAATTATCTGAATGTTCCTGGCAGAAGCATTTGTTAACCTCACTCATTAAACTCATCATCTCAATTTGGGTTGTTTTTTATTTGATGACAAAAGGATTCCATCTCTACGGTCGGGCCAATGCATTGGTCACGGCTGCCTTGAGGGCTACACTGAGAATGCTTTCAAAGAGTTATAGCTGGCACATCTCTAATCAATCACAGAGTTCTTTTCTGCTCTCAGGGGTGTGGTGTAGGAATGTGGGGTAAGTCAATGCTGAATTTTCTGACCTTAGTTTGGCAAGAGTAAAAAATAGTCTGCGTCTGAGGGAAGAGTGTCAGCTTTCAACCTAAGGACTCTTTAATATACATTATTGACAAGTCTGTCTGATGAGTAATACAAAGATTCAAGCAACTCAAGTTGTGGATGATCAATTATTTATTGAGATGATACCAGGAAGAAGTATTCCACTTTACATTTCCTTATTTGGGTTTAGGTTATGTAGGTATCATGAAATCTATTTCTTAGATCACACCTGTAAGGAATTACTTCTTATGGCTTACTAACTAATATAACTATTTCAGTACCAGCACTTTTATTTCTAGACACTTATCCTTATATCATTCTAGAGCAATACCCAGCACACATATATATTTTCTACATACAAAAGGTTTGACCATACAATTCCCTTTTATGTTGCCCTCAGGTTGAGCCCTATAAAAACAGAGATTCAGTTGCCAGAATAAAATACAAAACATGAAGTCTAATTTCAATCCCTATTGTGTGTTGAGACAAATGCCTCTCAAATAATACAACACTGAGATTTACTCACTAAAGGTCATTTGTCCACAATTTATAGCAGAATCTGGACTATCATGCAACAATGGAATACTTCATTTCAGAAAATTGTAGATGGGTTAATAAGTGGAAAAATATTTTATTATAAAAATCTGGTATTTTTATCAGCCAAATTTTTTTTCTTTTGATATTTTTTGTTTGCGTGTTTGTCTTTGATATTTGAGTTTGAAGCTCAATAAAAACAAAACAAGAACATTCCGAAGATTGGCTTGGGAATGTCTCAGAAGCATTCCTCCTTTTTTTATGATGTCTTGGATTTTTCTCTGAGGACACACACATAAACACACACACCCCACACTCCATCAGAGCAGTGGGGAATAACTGATCATGGAGGGTAGAATGTCCTTATCCACCATATCAATACACTTTTCTGTTCAAACCATAATATAGGAAATTGCAATGCATTGGCAGTCTGGAGTAACACATGGAGGTATGCTTATTAGACAAATGCAACTCAAAGAGACTACAGAAGATTGAAAAGTAAAGCTTGTACAACCAGACTTGGCATAACCAGATAGAAGAATATCTCTACCTGGGTCTCAGACTTATTGCCTTGTTCACTGCTACAACCCTCAAGGCTAGAATAGTATATTGAAAATGGCAAGTTTTCCCAAATTTGTGGGAAATTAATTAAAAAGTAAACAAATATATACATCTATTGTAAAAAGATCTCAATCAATGTAGATTTCATCTGAGCTCCCAAATTATGATCCCTCGATTAGGTAGATTCACTAAAATTTAAGAGTTGCTGTCTTTATAAAATGTACATATTAAGACTTTCAAAATAATTTAATTTAGATAAGTTAAGGAAATCTCATACTGGGTTTTAAAAGGTTGCATCACCAGGGAAGGCATTTGGGCCTTCCCTGGTGATGCAACAGGTTAGGACTCAGCTCTGCAAGCCAGCTGTGACTGCTTCAGTACAAGTTCAATCCCCGGCACTGGAGGTGACCCACATGGCTCAGCAGACCTCTCCTGACTGCTCCCCTCAGCAGTGTACTTCATTGATAGGCCTGTTCTGCTCCCCACTCTGTTTCTGGTAAATCTTCTCACCGTCCCTGCACCTCTGACCTGTACCCCAGTTCTGTACACATAAGTAAATAAATCTTTTTTTTTAAAAAAAGGTATAGCATTTGATATAAGCTCTTATGTAACTAATTATAATTAGAATAATAATGTGATTTTTAATTTAATTGCATATCCTTCTTCACTAGGGAATTATTGAACTCCATAAGGACAGATGTTCAACATCCCTCTGGTTATCTGTGTTTCATGATGACATGGTCTATATTTTATTCTTTGGTTGTGCTCATATATCTAGATATTAGTCTAGCAGTTACCTAGAGACTACTAATTTATGTTTCTTTACATAAACACTACTTCATGCTTTATGACTGTTTGTCTTACATTGATTTCTGTCTCTGTACACATACTCATGTGAGACTTTGTGTTAATTTGCTTAAAGGATGTCACTACCCTTTTTCTAGTGGGAAAAAAACTATGATATTTCTATATAGTTCTTTTTGCCTTTAAGGCAGAGAACTCATCTCTATATCCCTAACTCCTAAAACAGTCTGGCCTACATTGTCTTTAGCAATGTGTCTCAAAGCTGCCTTTCTCTTTGGCTTTCTGCCCTACAGAATAGGACTGAGGAGTCCAGGCCTTTAAAACAGTGGTTCTCAGTGTGCTGCTGTTATTTATGAGCTATTAACAACTGTAATTACTAATGGACAAAGTACCAAGAATTATAAATAATTCTTTTTAGACATACAAATGAGAGAAGCCTAAAACAGAATATCGAATTAGGTACGAAGACAGGAATTGCATTTCTTATCAGAGAAGAAGAAACAAAAAATGTACTCCAGCAATATGGTCCTCACTGGGATTATTTCAGAGTAGAAGAGAAATCAGTTTAGTGACGATATCAGCTAAGCTGGAAATAGTGATACATGTGATGTGTTTGAGGTTTGGAAGAAGAAAATGCACATAGCATTTCAGTAATTTTCCTCCTTTCACTTCAGTAGTTACTGGACATTTTAGTGTTTAAAACATACTTTTCAAAGTGCTAGTATTTATTTTTACATAACTGATTTTTAGTACCCAAGGTGTTTTTCCTACAGAATTGACTGCCTACTTAAAATAACAAATGTATCATATTTATGTACCATGGACATAGAACATTATAAATAACCTACATGAAAAAACTTATCTGTAATTTTATTTGTCTCTGAGAATTCATTTCACAAAAATTTTAAATAAAGTAAAATATAATATATTTAAATTGGAGCTAATCCTAGAATATCCATACGATGACATCATTCCCTCTCCTCTGCAATATTCTATGGAAGGAATGCAGTGACAACAGGCATGTATGTAGCATGACTATACTCATGGAATTCTATTATTTTAGTCTTGTGGAAAAATAAACCAAAGAGAAATCCTTGTTGAGAATCTCTGTTGTTAGGACTTTGACTTTGGGCCGCAAAGCTCCAGGGCCAATGATGTCATGGGTGGTTGCCTCACTGGTCACCAGCCCACAAAGTCTTCACCTAGCATTGTCTATAGGACCCTTCTTGGCTCTCCTAGAACCCATCTGTTCTCACTCCTGGCCTACAGCACCCCCTCCAGCCCCTGCCCAGACTCTCCTGCCAGCAATCTTAGAATGGCACTACTTTGCTCTCAGTGCTTGCCAGGGAAGGGGGAATCTCCTCTGCAGATGGCTCCAGGAAGACCTTTGACACCCGGGCTCCCATGTGATGTCCCCACTGTCACTGACCAGAGGCTTCCACCCCAGAGAGCTAGAATGGATAGCCACCCATCTCCCGAGACCACGGCACCAACTCAATATGTATCTGTACAATTAGAGTAAATCAAAGCACTGTCAAATGCAGGACTTACTTTCAAACTAGATCTGCCCCAGAAGGGAAAAAAAAAATGGCTTTTTAGCATTTTCAAAGTCCGTGGTTCTCTTCAGCTGCGCTCACGGCCTCCTGGCCATGGCTCTTGATGGTGTGGGAGCTGTAGCAGTGCTCATCACTACGATTTCTCCCTGAGTGTTTAGGCAGAGCTGCGTCTCCAACAATGTGTCAGGAGCAATGTTCTCAGGTTAAATTTTCAACCTCTTCATTAAAGATAAGGGACCTCTTTTGACATATATAGCAACAAAGTGCAGAGGGATGCTTGTGCCTTCCAGAGGAAACCTCTCTGAGGGACTTGGAACCCGCCTGCCCATTGCCCAGGGGGCCTCTGTCACCGAGTCTGTGTGTATTCTCTGAAATCCATTTGAATGCTGCTCATTTCCCATGTTCCTTTGCAAACACCCCCAAGTCAACTCCCGGGCATGAATTTTGTGTTTAGGAAGAAAATCTTTCAAGAGCATGGACTCCTGATGTCCTTTTTTATTTCTCGCAGTGCTTAGTCTGCTGCACACTGAGTGGATGGTGGGAAACTGCTTGTTAACCAGCTTACTTACTGGCCTCTGCTGTGTGGGGTGGGTGCTTGGTAAATATTATTGACTGCCTGCCTGACTTTTGAGACTAATTGTTCTTTGACATCTCACGTTAAAGCAAGACCACATCCAGTGAACGTGAATACAAAGATGCCAGAAAGTACTTTCAGGCATTTTACCACACAGCAAAGATGCAACTAAAATGAAGTCTTCCAAATAGGAATTGGTCATGTTATTTATTTTGCATACAATTCATTTTCTTTATTTATGCATACAAGAGCTGGGGTGTACACCATTGGTATGCGGGCAGCGGGCGGGTGAGAGGATTCGCCAGAGACAGTGCGGGGAGCAGAACAGGCAGACTGACAGAAATACACTGCTAAGGGGAGCAGCGAGTGGCCCTGGAGAGGTCTGTTTTGCCCTGTGGGTCACCTCCCGTGTGGGGGATTGAACTCGGCTGCAGGGGCTTTGGATAGCTTCACAGTGCTGAGACTGGACACCTTACACCACCAGGGAGGTCTTGATTATATTATTTATTTTCTGTGTGAAGAGAAGAGCTAAAGATTATTCAATGTGTAATCATAATCATGATCATAGCACAACATTGAAGATTCAATAAGGTTTCAAAAATAGCTCCTATATTGCTGTACTTAAAAGCTCACTGTGCTTTCTCATATTTTTATTAGTGGAAGTGTCTGTAAATACCCAGCAAAGCATATCTTTTCTGTTGCTTTCTTGAAAGTCAGGCCTGACTGAGAACTGATTATTTCAAATGTGAGAAGCTTAACCTCAATTAAATTGCTTTGTATTTAATGGTGGTTGGATTAAACTAGCGATATTTTAAGCAATAATTTCCCTTGGTTTCTATTTCTGTACTACTTTTATAATAAAGATGATTATCTGATGTATATGACATCACCTCAAAGTTTAGTCCTGCCTTTCCATTAATTAACTTGATGGATCAGTATTGTCAAGATTTTATGAAACAGACTGTGACTCCTTGGTAGGAACCTGGCACCTTTCAATATGATTAAACCTAAAAAACAAAAACAAAACAAAACAAAACAAAAAACTATATTAAAATGTTTTTCAAACATTTACAAAATGCTCTGAGCATAACTCCGTGTTGAAAAGCAGCACTACTTTGGATGTGTGTGCGTTGTTATAGTCAGTGGATTGCTTTTAGAGAATGCTCTCTCCTCTCTCCCATCCTCATAGACTGGAATCTCTGAGACTTTGGGACACTGCTGACTTGGCCGGGAGAAAGTTCTTGCCTATTCAGTTTTTGCCACTGCCTTTGGCACCTAGAAACCTCCTTCCTCTTCCCCTCCCGGATTTCTGTATAATAAGTGTGTCTGGGTTTCTGTTGCACGGAACGTCCCAGAGCAAGAGACTCTGGGGCAGTGAAACAAAGGCAGGATTTCATTCACCTGGCACGCTGACCCTTGGGTCCTGGCTGGAAACTGGGCCTGGGGCTGAGAGCGGCGCCTTACATAAGCCTCAGTGCTAGCAGCGGCAGCAGCTCCATCTCTGACGAGGGAGCTGTTCTCTCCCACAGGCACCCGGATTTCTCCTGTGGCCAACACGTTTCTCCTTAATTAAAAAAAAAAAAAAAAAAAAAAAAAAAAAAAAACCTCTGTCTTCTCCAGATACTCTCCTCTATGACCATACACTGGTTTCTTGGCGCAAATGGGACAGGAAAATTTACATGTTTAATACATTAATTAGCGATTGGCAAAACTCCCTTAACCTTCTCAGGCTTTTTCTCTGCCTTTGTTGTATGACTGTGCAAAGTTAAAATGCCAACAGGACAGGCTTCCTAGGAAAGCCAAGTCCCTGTCTACTGTGGGAAGTCACAGGTGACTCCTAGACACCTGAGTTAGGGCTGTGAGCCAGGGTGCTATTCCCTGGAGAACCTTCATCCTTACACTGGAGGAAAAGGGGAAAAGAAATTATAAAAAGTTCTTCCAGTGATAAATCACTTGGATTGGTGACCAAGCCCCAGCCTTGCCTCCAAGGGCCTCAGCGTCTCTGGCCCACAGGCTCTGGAGTGGTTGTGCAGGGAAGGTATAACTCTCAGGGTCTCTGGAGAGATGATGCCTATGTTCCCAGACACAAGCAAAAGGGCTCTAAGGGGCCCTCACTTGTAGCATCATATCCATCAAGCCTCCCCTAAGCTTCTTGCAAGCTCACATCTGGTGCTCTTTTCTTCTTAAAACATTTAAGACCATTTTTTAAAAAAACTAATTTAGGCTTATGAGATATTTTTTAACTAGGGAGAATAAGAAATAACTATTTTATCAAGCTGGTTCTTTAAAGGATAGGATAAATAGGATGGCATGCTTTAAAAGTCCCAATGAAAGGGTTTCTGTTCAGCACGGATTGCTGTCTTTTATTTTGGCGATGCGTTGACTGCTGAGTTTGACATGTAATTTCCACACCCAAACCCCACTTCTCAGGTGGATGACTTGGTCATTTGGTTTCCCTCCTGGTGTGAACTTAACTTCAGCAGGACTCACATGGATGGATACTCCAGCAGGCAGGTCAATTGGTTTAAAATTATTCTTCCTGCCAATAGACAGCTGAGTAAACTTGACTTTTACCTTTAGCTTTAGCTTGGCTTGAAATTCAGATTTTCTGTTGCTGACTTAGGAAAGGACGTTGAGTCCAGGGTAGATGACATGGTGACTTATTTCTTAAGAAGTTTGCTCTTTCTTAATGGGGAATTAAGGCTGGAAGAAGAAAAAAGAAAGAAAGAAAGAAAGAAACAGCAATTGCAAATTGGAAATCCAGAGAGAAAGAGTCTGCTATGCTAGGTGGGGTGAAGCAGGACTCTGTTGGAAATGATCATTCTCAGTTCACCAGTTGATGTACTAGTGAATCAGTAGGAAAAGTGACTATCATGGATAGGAAACATTCAATGCTTGTTTCCCTTATTTTCACAAAGTTATTTTTCAAGGAAAATTGGTTCCATGATAGCTGTCACTATTTTTAGAGAATGAGTATGTATGGGACGAGGCTACTGAAGCCCAGTCAGAGGCTGGCATCTTATTTTTTTGAAATCTGTATAGACTTAAGAGTAAAACCCACTCCTCCCTCTGGATAAGAAATAAAGTAGCTACCTCTCAAGACACTGGGTTTGGGTGTCATCTAAAAGCTAGTCAGCAGAAGGAAATGCTACACTTGGGCAAAGAATCATGTACTCCATGATTGATTTTGCCATCATCAAAACTTTCTTGGGACTCCAGTCTTAGCCGTCTTGAGAGCAACAGAGACGCACTCTTTGCTTCACTCCAGTCCTGCTCATATTTTTAACTTGTCTTCATCATGGTTGATAGAGTGTTTGGTTGTGCTCGCCATGTTCTTGCAGTTTTGTTTCTATTACTGCAATGTGTGTCAGCTAGATTTTTTCTTTTTTAATGTTAAAAGATTTATTTATTTATGCACACAGCAACTGGGGTACAGGCCAGAGCTGTGGAGAGTGAGAAGATTCACCAGAGAGAGAACAGGTGGATCTACTGAAATCCACTGCTGAGGAGAGCAGTGGGTGACACAGGAGATATCTGCTGCTCCATGTGGGTCAGCTGCGTGGCCGGGGATGAAACTCGTGCAGCAGTGGCTGCCAATAGCTTTATAGTGCTGCATTTCATAGTGCAGGAAGGGCCCCAGTTTTTTAAATATATTACATCTTTGGGAAGGAGAGAATGGAGGCAAAGTCAGATTATCAGACAAACAGAAAAATACGGAAAGGATGGAGCTATAGAATTTGGGTGAAGAAAAAGAAGTTTATGGTTGTCCTCTGGAAGCAATATTGGACAAACTACTGATTTAATAAGGAAATCCAAGCCTCCCAATAGTCAATATCCTGTGATGGTGGCTCAGGGAGAAGTTTCTAAGACCTTCAGAAAAACTTTGAGCTGTTGTCTATTTAGGACAATTTGGCTAGTCCTCCATTTAATGTTTCTGTAAATCCCTGAGTGAAATTCTCTTCAAGGGAAGGATTTTAAAAATGGAAAAAGCTCCCCCTTCCCCCCTCCTTGTTAAAGCCATAGATTTATGACAAATCCCCAGAGATGGCAGATATCTCAGAATTAATTGAATACCTTTATAAGAAATCCAAAAATATCCAGCAAAATATTTCAAAAAAAATTAATCTATTGTTTCCTCATACAACTTTTAGATACCAAAATCAATCTGGTGTGAAGAGGGAGTAACAGGACGCAATATCCTAGTACATTTGAGCAAACAGATCTGTGACCTGAACAGAGCAAAATCACAGGGTGGGAATGAAAATGATGAAGGGAGATCACCTACCCCAGTGGCTGTGGGTATTTTTCTAGCTTTCTTTTGCTCTTTGCTCCCCAAAATTGAATCTAAAACAATGCATTTGGCCAGGTTTCACAGGAAGCATGGAACTTGTTTGGGCTGTGACCCCAAAGACAGTGCTCACAAGTAAATAATTAATCCAGCCCAGGCATGGTCTGTGTCCTGTTGCATTCTGACCCTGAAGGTTTCCTGACCCCTGGATCTTCTCCATGCACCTCAGAGTCTGTTGTGATGACAACCATCAAGATCTGCCTTAGGAAATATTTCAATGTGAGTGCTTTCTCATTCACGCTTATTAAAGCCTCATAACAGTTTTTTGAAATAATTGCTGAATATATTTTAATTTATTTTTGCTAAATAAGGAGATCAAAGTAGCTGAAGTAAGTGACCTATCCAATGTTTTCCAGATAACAAGAGTCAGAACTGGAATCCAGATTTATGGAAGTTCAGTGACTTTCTATAAATTCTTAAAGCAACATTGTTAACATGAGGGAGGAAATAATCTGAATCCCCCTGGGGCTGTATCACACAGCTTCTCCAGGTTCCACTTAGCAGGAAAAATCAGCTCAACTTCTCTTAAAGGAAAAGAGATGTTCATGCAGTTAGAGTGTGGGAGGACTCAGCCAATATCTTGTCTGAAATATATTTATCTCAAATGGACATTTTTTTCTCCTATGTATGTTTAATTCTCAGAAAAAATCTTACTCTGTTGTATAAGGATGGACAGCTGCACCTCTCAGTTAAGCAATATCAGTGAAAGCAAGTCCCTCTTTTTTCCAATAGTTTCAGCCAAAATCCTGAGATTGATTTTCACTGTCCTCGTTTGGATCATGTGCCAGGAAAAGTTGTGTCTGTTAGGACGAGTCTGCTTCATGGGTTTTTTTGATCAAGGGAGGGATCGGGAAGTTCTAATGAATAAATCCAGAGTAGATGAATAGTGATTTCTCAAAGGACAGGCAGGCTGCTGTTATCAGAGGAAGGGAGAATAGATGGTTATAGGCAAAAGAGTCAAATACTCTCTAGAAGTGCTTTTTCCATCTCACACATCTAGTCTACCTTCCTTACTGAGTGACATAAAACCAGGCAAGCAGGGTGAGGGGGTTTTGGGGGAAGAATGCAATAACAAACATTACAGGGGGTTCCTATACATGCCTCGCCTCTTCCTTGCCCTCTTCTTTTTACTGCAGAAATTCTGTTAGGAAACCAAACATCACTCAGAGAGGAGGAGGCAGTTCTTTGTTAATGCTGGCAGGCTCAGAGGAGATCCTTCTCCAAAGTCTGAGCCCTGAGCAATTAGGCAACAGGATACTTATTGCCTAAAGCCAGGGTACATTCTCACTTTTAAAGCCAGTTGGGATACAGAAGCAGGAGACTTGTAAATGGTTATCTGGGGTGTATAAGTCAGGCATGTGGCCCTGAGAGTGTTATCAGTTATTCCATGAAACTTCACAAGCTACAGTGAGACTTTCTTTCAGACTAAATATAGATGTTTTCACTTCATTCTGGCCTTTTAGTATGTGATTCCAGAATCATTCACAAATTAGAATATTCTTACTTTCTGTACTTCAGACTTAACAACGCTATTCTGTAAATTTCAATTCATTGGTCATTTTAGATAGAATGCTCTCATGGGACTGAATGTTAGTCTTCATACAACTTCATATGCTGGAGCTCCTAACTCCCAAAGTGACTGTATTGGGAAATGAGGCCTTAGGGTGGTAATTAGGTTTAGATAAGGTATGAAGTAGCGTCCCCTAACAAAACTATGGTTTGATAAGAAGAGATCACATTTAGTGTTCTTTCCCTCTCCTCACCCTCTGTCTTATAAAGATACAATTAGAACATTGTTATCTACAAGGGAGATAGCTCACCTAACATAATCATGCTGGCACCTTGAACTTGTACTTTTTGCCTCCAAAACTATAAGAAAATAAATTGTTTATAACAAC
This sequence comes from Condylura cristata, assembly GCF_000260355.1. Classification (NCBI taxonomy): domain Eukaryota; kingdom Metazoa; phylum Chordata; class Mammalia; order Eulipotyphla; family Talpidae; genus Condylura; species Condylura cristata. The sequence continues at coordinate 16,704,081 of NW_004567114.1, forward strand.
CAATTTAAGGTGTATTGTGTGCCAGCCCAAACTGCCTAACATAAATATTATAGCAAGAACCTATATTCCAGTCACCTTCTCTAGCTCCTTGTTATCCTAGTAGATAGAAAGGCTGTCCAGAATTTTATTTTACCCAGGTGACATACTTAATCATCAGTGTAGATAGTGCTACAGATAAATGAATGAATGTTATCTGTTTGAAGAGAACACTGATTTATGCAGCTTCAATCCAACATTTGATGCTACTGAAGTTTTCCAGTACTTCAAGGGTATGTGATTCCTAGGTTTCAAGGCATGATGCTCTATTTCAATTGTGCTCTAGAATCAACATCATGGCTTATAAAAATACATAAAAACTCTAATACTTTCAAAATTTATTCCAATATTCAGGTGGCCTCAGAATTTCTGGCATTTTTGTGGGTTTCTCCATAACATCTATCATATTCAGGATAAAATACATGCATTCCAGGAGGCACCAATAGCAAAAAAAAAAAAAAAAGCAATTGCTTCAAGCCTTCCTGGAGCGACGTGATTTCCGCTATGCTGTACTTCCACAAAAGCAGCCACTGCTGAGACTCTCCATCACCTAATAGAAAAAGACATTTGGTGGCATTTGATGATTTTAAAATATATGAGCACTCTCAGAAATGAGAAACAGTTGCTGAATTCTGAGTCTGCCTTAAACTTTGCAATGGCTATAAACCTTGTTTCTTACCATTGACTCATCTCTTGGAATATCTGAGATGTGGTGGTACAAAATGCCATGTGACACCAAGGTCCCAATGACTTACTTCTCAAGTACAGCACAATTTACAGTGGAGCAATAACCCATTGGCACAACTTCCCTGACTTTTCATTTTTCAATGAATAAGATGTTCTTTAAAATGTTTGTTAATAAAATAATATCAGAGCCCCCTTGTTGGTGCAAGGGGTTAAGTCTCAACACTATGAAGCTATGGGCAGCCATTGAACACGAGTTCTGTCCCCCACTGTCCAGGGAGCTGACCCACATGGCGCAGCAGATCATTCTCAACCACTGCTCCCCTCAACAGTGTATTTCAATAGATCTACCTGTTCTACTCCCCACTCTGTCTCTGGTGAATACTTTCACCACCACCCACCCACCTTTGGCATGTTCAAGGTGGCAAGTTAAAGTCCAAGTTCAAGGTGCCAGTTTCAGTCCAACATTTGATGCTACTGAAACTTTCTAGGACATTAAGAACATGTAATTCTCTGGCCTACATCCCAGTTCTTGTATACATAAATAAGTAAATCCTTATAAAATAAAAGAACAGCTATCTACCCCCACCCTGCAGATTTTCAGTTTTATTAATATTGTGTTTTACAAATGGTGGCAGATTATAATGACCAAAGAGCTGGGATTAGTACAAAAAGACCTAGGAATTTATAATAGAAAGTATTGAAATGGGCAATGATCTCCCAGCTTCTGTTCTTTCTCTTTATGGTTAGGTAGCGGTGAGGAGTCACAAATTTACAAAATGTCTCTCCTTGGATGAATCACTTTTTCAAAGTAATTTCTACAATGATTCCTTATATTGTAAGGATTGTATAAATGTGTGTGGGAAAAATTAGGCTAAGCACCTCTCTTTCTATTGGAAGGGATCAACGTCAACACGCACACACACCACATTTTCACTCACAAATATCACTCTTAAGGACTCAATGGATTCTGCAAAGTCATTACAGAATAAAAACTTCATTATATAAGAAGCCCCCCACCAAATGAAACCCTAGAAGTGCTCAAAAATTTGTCTTATATTTCTACTGTAAGAATCATAGACCTTTATATGTAATGGATAACACACTGGATATTTATATCCACCACTTTATATTTTTCCTGACCATAATTTCAGATGCACCTCAAATGTGGATAAAGAATTTATGAACCAGCTTCTTAACTGGCACCTTTGTTTCACTGTTTAGTAAGTGACATTTTTGGAGAAAATGGATCAGTAGACCCAGATGACTCAAAGTAGGTTGTAGGAAGGAGTAAACCAAACCACTAGCTAGACTTCTCATGAAATAATGGCATTCAACTTATATCTGTTCAATAATTATGGGTCTGTCATGCTTACTTGTAAACATTGTAAAGGATGCAGAAAGAAGAATGAAGATGAGATTTACAAATTAAGAGAGTTTAGCTAAGGTTCAGAAATTGGATTATGTAGGCACAGAATTAATCTCAATTGGTATGCTGTAACTCTGTGCTTATCTCAGAGGTGCCTGAAACCATAGTTCTAACTCCTGAACAAATTGGAATAAAAGGTACTGCTGTAAACTAAATGTTTGTGTCCCTCCAAATTTTATATCTGACAGCAAATCCCCAATGTGATGGTCTATGTAGGTGGAAAATTTGGGAGATGATTAGGTTTTGAGGGTAAATCCCTCAGGAATGGAATTAGTAATCTTCTAAGAGACCCCAGAGAGAGCCCTCACTTCTTCTGCCATATGAGATTACTTTGAAAAGTGAGTTGTCTATGAACCAGAAACCAAGAATGGGCCTTGACTAGACACCAAATCTGCCAGAATCCCTATCTTCGACTTCCCAGACTCCAGAAGTATGAGAAAGAAATATTTGTTGTCAGTCATGATGTATGATAGCGTATGATAGCAAACCAAGTAGACTCAGTGGTGATTAGGATATTCTGTGGTAGCATTTGAGCTAGGCTAGGGGGCATCCTAGTCATTAGACATATTTAGTCTGATCATTTGTACTTGGCTTCTGCTGTAGTTTTTGGCTGCTGCTCTTAAACCAAGCCTTGTAACTTGTTGTAGCAATGTGACTAGAAGTTGTAATAGACACCTCCTTGTGTGAAAGTGTGGCTGTCCTAACCCTGACATCAGCATGTGTTATGGCTAAGATTGTCTCCATTTTATCAGGTTGGCCTGAAGCAACATTGCATGGTCGACACTAGAATCCAAGTCTTTTTCTAAGATCATCACCCTTTAGCTTCTATGATCTTTTCTGCAATTTGTCTAAATAGTTTTTCAAATTTACTTGGACTAAATATAAAACAAGTATCTATTCCTAAAGCAACTCAATTTGTACCTATTCCTTTTACTGAGATCAATTTCAGAATAATGATTGCCCTCCAGAAGGCCAAATAATGAATGCTTTCTTCCCTCTCTCTTCCTTCCTACAGAACACTGTTTTGCCATTCAGGTATCCATCTTTAATAAACAGAAGTATGCCTCAAGTCAGAAATGTTAATCTGATTATAACTCACTCTTCAACGTAAGCAAGAAATAGGAAAATTACACAATGGAGAAAAGATAACAATACAACATAAGATAATATTTTATTGTATCCTTAATACCATTTTTCTGGCAAAATAAAATTGATCTATGTGAAGACTCTCTATAGCATTAGTGTCAGGAAGCCAATAATATAAACATAGTTTAGATAGATATTTCTTGTTAGTTTAGATAAAACTAACTTTAGCAACTACTTCTTGGATACTCACTGAGTTTTTAGGGTAGTCTAACTGAGGAGAGGATATTTGCAAGCAAACAAGATGGGGGGAGGGGTTTCAATATATTCCCATTTGCTTCTGAGTTCTGCACACTCTACATTCTTCAGTTTAAGGTGTCTAACTCTGGCATTATTACCCATCTTCTCCCACCCTGCATATGAAAATAGGTCCCCAAGAAAGGAGATGACAGGTCCATACAGGCCTTGATCTTTTTTGCTCATGGTTGTTTTCCTAATTCTCCAGAATAGCTATTTATTCTTTTTCAACAGTTTGTCCTGAACAATGACATATGGGCATTATATCAAAAATCTCTCTAATCTGACTTTTAGTTTGGTTTGAACAACAGAGGCTCCAGGCAAAATATTAGAGAAAGGGAGAAAAATGAAGCCACAGTATTTAATCCCATAGACACCTGTCTGCAAGGTGCTTTGGTCTTACGTCTTTCAAAAAAAGTCCCAACATCAGTCAAGGTGACTCTTTACACAAAACTTATATTCTTTTAGGGATTGATAAGTAGTATTTTTCTCCTAGAGCCTTTAGGTAATATTATCTAAGAGTAATATTGGTCTTAAGATATTGGTCTTATCTCTTGTGGTTTTTATTTTTTATGTTGCTCCATCCCCTTATAAATAATCTCTTTACTAAAGCCTCATGATAGTATTCTAATTTCATTGTGCCCACATTGTCTTCTGGGACCCTGTATGATGCAACTAGTGTTGTCACCCACATCTAAAAGGAACAGCACATGAAGCCCTAGGAAACCAGACTTTATTAATGGAATTTCAATGTTGGCTAGACAGAAAGAGTTCTAGGCTATAATAACACTGCAAAATTTCACTAGCATATAATAATAAACTGTTAGTTGGTACATAAATCTGCAGGATTCTTCTGAGTTGGAGTAAACCAATAATCTCAGCTAGACTAACTCATGCATCTATAGTCAGCTACAGATCTTCTATCTGGGGCTGCATGTCTTGGCTGAGCTTCTTCACATGTCTAAAGGTCTGATGAGAGATGACTGATCTAAGGAGGATAGGACAGCTGACTGGCTCGTGTATTTGTGTGTGTGTGTGTTTCTATCTATATATATTTATACGCATGTATCTATATATGTAATCTTACAATGCATTAGTCAAACATGTTCTTATGGAAATACCAGAAGTCAAGTGGGAAGAAAGCCAAGTATGCAAGTGCTTTTCAAGTCTCCTTTCAAATTAGGTCTGTTAATATCTTACAGGCAAAGACAGATCTCTCAGACAGCTCCATAATTAAAACAAAAACACATTACAAGGATGCAAGGGAAAGGATGAGAACTCAGCAAGGGAAGAAGAATGGGAACCACTGATGCAGCCAATCAACTGCACAGGATCCCATGCTGTCTTCTTTATTTCACAAAAGAAGTGACACAGTGGGCCTTGAATGATGAGCAGCTAGTTATGAGGCAGAACAGTGAAATTAATGTGCAAGCTATAGAAGTATGTAAATGCTCAACATTCTTAGAAATGGTAAAGTAGCATGTTTTTAAAATAATTTCATATAAGGGAATCCTATATCATATATTCTTGTGTCTGACTTCTTTCACTAAACATGAAAGACTGAACAGGGGCCTCTCTGGTGGTGCAAGGGGTTAAAGTACAACAAATCAGCAGCCACTGCAGCATGAGTTTGATCCCCAGCCAATGAGGTGACCCACATGGCATAGCAGGCCTCTCCTGTCTCTCCTGCTTCCCCCCTCAGCAGTGTATTTCAGTAGATCTGCCTGTTCTGCTTCCTACTCTGCTTTTGGTGAATCCTTTCACCCCTTTAATTCTGGCTTGTGCCTCAGTTCTTGTATGCATAAATAAATAAATCTTCAAAAAAAGAGAAAGTCTGGACATTGTGAGTGTGCCAGTGTTCCCAAACTGATCTATAAATTATTGTAATTTCTAATAAAATAGCAGCAATTTTAGATATCAAGCAGCTAAATATAATACTTATATGAAAGTCAAACAGCCAAGAATGGATGAACAATTATGACAAACATTGTTGAAAGAATTACATGACTATATAGTTTCCAATCCCAGAACATGGCATAGCCTTTCATTCATATAATTTTCTTTCACTTTTTTTCAGTTTTCAATATAGAGGTTTTAAGTAAAAGAATCTGATTTTTACTTCCGTTTCCTCAGTGTGACATATAGCCAACAGATTAATAAGAAGATGAAAAAGACAGTGTTTTACTTGTTCTGTCACTCCTATGTTTATTCTCAGCCAGATGAAAGGACGTTATCTAGGGAGAAAGAGGGGGGCATATTTTGGAGAGATGATGAAACTGTGAAGAGTCTTGGGGCCTATACCCTTCACTGGAATAAGCTTCCCTATCAAACTGAGATTCAAGATTTAGGTATATCTGTAACTATAGCCCACTCCCTGCCTGGTGTATAGCATTTCACAAAAGATCCCAATATGTGAAGAGTAGAAACAGTGGTGGTAGCATGGATGTCTAGCTAACTGACCTTCAGTTTCCCATGGTCCTCAAGTAACTTTGAGAATAATCTATATCTTCTGAGACCACAAGTAAAACATGGTAGGAATCCTAAGATGACAATCAGAAGCCTAGATGGAGAATGGGGACCTGGACCATTTGCATGGAGTGGATAAGGAAATACTGCATCTTTGTGGAATTTAGATTCTATAATGCCACATAGGAGTCAATGAAGAAATGCCAGGTAATCCAATTGCCACCCGTCAATAAAGCACTGGACACGATCTAAACAGGGAAAAAGACAGGATGAGAACATTAGCAACAAATGTCAACATAACTCTGCTTGCTCTTCAGTGACATAAAGGAACTGTGAAGCCATCCAGCAGTTTAGAATCAGAACCAAGAGGAGGGAGAAACACTTTGAAGGGACTGGGGAGGGAGAAAAACCCCAAATTATATTGTTTTAAACTGGAAGTGACTAAGAATTACTGGAATGAAAAAGAAAAAAAAAAGTGAGTTTACTTTGAAATTTTAAGATTTACCAGAGAGAATATAGTGTCTCAAGAACTAAGTTCAATTCAATTATGGAAAAAAAAAAAAAAGAAAACCAAAGTTTTTCACATTTTGTGAACTGTTGAAACAGTAAAGAGTGTGCCCATTTGAGAAGACAAATCAATGAGGTCAGATTTTAAACAGCCTGTACTCAGGGGACTAGGAATGGGCTCTGATGTGCCTCTGAAATATATATATTTTTATGCAGAAGCATCAAACGAACAGCTGTGTTTTATAAGTATTCTCTAGTAGCGATTTGGAGTATGGTTTGAAGGACAGTGACTTGCAGCACATAACATAGGAAGCTTTTTCAGTTGTCCAAGCCAAGGCTTACATCAGTCTCGACTATGAGAATAAATCAGAGGAAACAAGATATTTTTCAGGAGAAGAAATGACAAATGTCAGTTTGAATCTTCCAAGGGCTGGGAAGAGTTGAAGACTTGTGTGATATAATCAGACAATGAGAAACTACAAGTGGGTCAGGTTTAGAGGCAGAAAATTTACATTTTGTTATCTACATGGATTTCAGGAGGCTATGTAATGTCGAGTGAAGATTTTGTAAAGTTAAGCATGTAAGCCAGGATCTCAGGGAAATTTGAAGGCTGATTAACTTCTGTTTAGTCATTGCTGTGCACCTACAGTGTCTATGTAGGCAGAAATCTGTAAACCAGGGAATTCCTTGTCTTGATGCCTGAAGTCTTACTGATAGAAATATATTCCTTTGTTCAAAATTGTCTTATCACATGGTACCTTTTTAAATGCAATATGTCTATCAGTGATGCATCATTGCAATCTCTCACTAGTTTTATAAAAATCATTTGAAGAAGGAAAATATGGAAAGAAATAGAGAAGGGAAACACTGTTTCTTTGCTCATTTGTTTCTGAAGCACCTACTTGAAGACATGTCCTTAGCATGTAGCATTTATCATACCACCTCCTTGGTAGGTAGTCACATTACTGAGACTCATGGTTAGACCCTTTCGGAAAGCTCAATAACACTTGAACATGAAATAAGGTACAGAAAAGACCTTACTCAATTGACCTAGGGGAATGGAACTTTGGTGAGTCAAAATGACCATAAGCTCTAGATTATTTAGAAGTTTATTACTGAAACACAAAAAAGTTAGATAATATCCTTAGAGATCCAACAAACTCCTTCAAATTTCAGCTTAACCCATTTACACTAGTTATGGGAATGTAGGCATCTCTTTTATACTTTCTAAGTATGTAAAATGAGAATAATAGAGTTGATGTAACAAGGTTGTTTCAAGGATTTGATAATACAAAACAGGAGAATAGCAATGTGCTTATCACTTTACATGTAAGAGCTCAATGAATGATGGAATAAATGCCCCTAGCGACTAGTTTAGAAAATTGAGTCTCTGACCTCCACTCCTACGCTGAGTTTCCTGAAACATCTCCTTTCAGGTGTCTGGATGGAAAGTGGGATTCAAAAGAAGGTAAACTTGAAAAATGAAAAAAAGTATAACTCTGAGCAGTGAGAGAGATTGAAAAGTGCACTCAACCCAATCTTGTCCCACATTAGATGATTCTATGTCTTCATATCATTCTTTTTATGCTTAGCCAGAGAATCTGACAGAACTCCATTTTGAGTGGGAAAAGATGAACGATTTTCCACCAGTTTCAAGGGGAGATGAATCCAAGCAGTGGCTGCCATTCCATATTGAAATGATACTTTATTCTCACAGTGGACTTTGTGATGTTCTTGGCCAGAATCCTTTGCAGAGCATGACATAGGTGGGGCATATCATTGAATCCCATTGGTGAAATAATATTCTCTGGTGGTGTTTTGGGAAGGATGTGTAGACATTAACCAAAACCACAAAAAAGGATGTTGTCACTTTCCTGTGGCATGTAATAAAAACATGGATATTTTGATGTGTCCAGTTCCATGCAAACTCAGCACAGCTACGGAAAAGATCAATTTTCAAAGTATGACTGTGTTGAGTAAATGAGGTATTACTACAAAGAAAGTAATAAAGTGTGTTTTCCAGTACAGCTTGTTGAGGCAGGTCACATCTGGTGTGTGTATGAATGAGTGCATAGGATTTGGAGTATGTGTTTCCTCTTCAGGAATTTTTGCCTACCACTTAATTTAACACTGAAAAAAAATCAATGGAGTCTAAAAACAACTCCCCATGCTAGTACTATGTTTTCACCATTTTCCTGCTTGATTTCAAGTTGTTCATAAATGAGCATCTAGAAAAGAGGATGACTGAGATAGCAACTATATACATTTATGAATTTTATAAAATGGGTTTTGCAGTAGACACTTGAAATTTATACTTTGCACTCTGATTTCTGAACCTTTGTGACATCAACATCTCCTTTGAGGAATGACTTACTGAAGTTGTCTCTTTTATGAACATTTTATATTTATGAAGGGATGGCTTTCTCCTGGCAGCCTTCTCCTCACTCAGCTCAACTGGAAGTCATTTTTCTGAAGAGAGGCCCACTGTTGGAACGAACTGAACAAGAAATCACATCACACATAAAAAGCTTTTGGAAGAGACCTGGGATTGGCTCTGGGGTGGACATAATTCAAATGCAAATGCATTTCATCAGTGGTTTTCTGTGGATGCCAAATTTTGGGGCAAAAGGAGGGCTACCTACTGATCATCTGCTCTTTTTTAAAAACCAGTAAATAAAATTCCAACAAGAAGACCAATATCTTTTTTGCAAAACAATGTCATAAGTGGCTTGAAGAAAATATTGTAATGTTCAGTCCTTTGTTACAGAGACATTAGCAATCATCATCTATCTTTATGTCATGTTGGTTCAATTTATACAAATAAGGAAAACATGAATATATATGAATATTAAAAAGCTTAAATTATACACAATAAAAAGGGTGAAATCACTCTATTTCTCCTATATCTAAAAACACTACTATAAAAATATTTGATGTATCTCCTTCTAGATCTTTTTGTTAGTGCTGTTGTTTTATTACTAATATTGTTTACATAGCTGAGGTTAAGCAATAAGCTTCTTTATTAACTCAACATTGGAGAAATCTCTTCTTAACCATTCCTTTCAGAGTTTGCATAATAGTCTATAATATAGCTATACTAGACTTTACATACGTGTTTATTCAGGGAAAATTAGACTCTTAGGCAATTTAAAAAATACTGGTTTAAGCTTATTCCTTATGGTCAATTATGTAGAAGTGGGATTAGCATTCAGCTCAAAGATTGGGAGCATTTGTTAAGGCTTCTGATAAAGAGTTCAAATGTGGGGTATACCCCACAGTACACAAAACTTCACCATACCTCTCAGTTCCTTCCAATTCCTGTCTTCCAGTGATGCTCACTGAGATGTGACTGTGATCTTCCCCAAGTCCTTGATATAGCTAGACATTTTTTCCCCACAACCAGGAAGGTGCTACTAGCATTTGGAGGGTAGTGATGGGGATAACATCTAACATCCTATAATGCACAGGATAGACTCTCTAGCAGGGACTGATATGTCCTAAAGTCTCATGGTTTCTATTGAAAATTATTTGATTCTTGGTTTTTTTCAATAGGAAAAGAAAAGTCTCTAGATATTGTCAAATGCTCCCTAAGGGGCAAAGTAGTCCCCAGCTGAGAACCACTCATATCACACATATCACAGTTCCTTCCTCTAGTTGGTACTTCATAAATGATTGTTCATAAATATATGAATTGATAATTCAATTATGTTTATTTGTTAATATTTTGATATATTTGTCCCTCAATCATTCCCTCAAATAGTAGCTTGCAGGTTAAAATGCAATCCATTTGTTTTACTGAAAAATGAGCACTAACTCTCCCAATAATTGAAAAAACACAGAAATTATTATGTTTGCTAAGTAGTGAAACCCACCCAGCATTTCTAGTATCTCAACAAATAGATTATTTTTGCAGAAAAAGTATTGAAAGTTCAGGAATACGGACTACTTCTTCCAAGGTCACATATTAATTTCCACCCCAGAGTTAAATAATACTTTCGCCTCCTTGAAGACAAGAGAAAGCCATCTTTACATTTCACATTCCACCATTATCTTTCTCCCCACTCTGTCCCCTATTTTAGAAACATCTCATTGGCAGTTTTCTTATATCTGTTTGTATTTTCCATAGTGCCAAGAACAGTGCCTTGTATAAAATTAGCATTAGAATAAATGACATTTAAATGATTAATGTTTCCATTTATCCAGTATCTAATTTCCTTTATGTACCTAATCAGAATCCTTATCTTTCAGCTGCCATAGATCACAGTCCTTATTAACCATCATGGAGATAAGCCAAGGCTCTAGATTTATGGTTCTTGAAGTCAACAAGGTACAAGTCTCTGTCTGCATTCCAGATGGTGTTTTGGATGGATGCTCCATGAGGTTGTTATTTAGAAGGCTGGCAGCATCCTTTGCAAAGTGGGGAGTCACAGTTGGCATTTCTCTTGTAAGCATTTTGTTGCTTAATAGATGGTCTCAAAGTAATTATGTGCCAGGGTTTGGGCAGCAATATTGGAGACCAGTCTTGCCCCGACAGACTTTGGTGACAGGACTTGGCTGACTCAATATTTTCTTTGATATTCAAGTCAACAAATATTTATTGAAGCTTTAGTTTGTGCAAGACACTTGGCTAGGCCCAATAGGAGATAGAGCCATGGTGGAAGATATATCACCAAGCATTAAAAGGAACAAAATACTTTGTAAGGTAGAGAAGTACATAAATTTGTATAAATCAATGATAGATTCTAATGGGATAGGTATCAGAATGAACTTGTTGGGGGAGATTGGAGAAAATCTAGATCAGTTAAGAAATCAAGAAGACCTAATAAAAGCTGACATTTGTTCTGAGCATTGAAGGATGGATAAGTTTTTGACAGGAAAAGAGGCCTTCAAGAAACAACGTGAGCAAATTCATATAAGTTAGTAAGCATAGGACATAGCCAGTATAAAATCATTGTAATAATAATGGGATACATCACATGCATTATGGTCTTACTGTCTTCAAATGTTTTCTATAAAACTATTCTTTTATATTAAAAATAGATTGGGATTCTTAGCAGTGACCTCAATTGAGTATAAACACATGTTGATTCTCAAATATGAATAACCAAAATTTACATAACATTATAATACAATGTTACTTCAATTAAAAAAAAAATAGAACCATGGTTATTTTACCCATTAGGCATAATGCTTTGGGCCTCCAATACTTTTAGAGGCCCAGCAAGTACTTTAGTACTTCACTTGCAATCAGAAGTATTATAACCCAATATGGATTACATTAGAAGTTGGGTTCATAAATATAACTTTGAATGTTATTTTCAGGGTGGAAATTCCTATAAAAGGCAAAGGTATATGGGAACCACAGAAGAAATAATATGATCCTACAGGAAACCATTCTTGACTGCTTTCATTCCTTTGTTTCTATCTCCAAAATGCATTCTAAAATCTTTCCTTTGTCTTCATTTCCAATGTATCAGACAGACAAACCACCAAAATTTCCTTTACGGAGTATGAGCTTGATTTTTACTGCTGTCTACCATCCATTTCCTATACAAAGGACCAGGGCACTGTCATCATTCCTCTGCTTAAAAAGTTCCCATGGCTACCTTTTACACTAAAAATATGATATCATCTTCTATCTTAGACAAAGGGCCCTGGATACCAATTTCACCTCAATTTGTGTTGTTCTCACCAAAATGGCTTAGCTGTGTTTGTCTGCTCTGTTAATGGGACATAGGTGCCTCAGCTCTGCTCAATTCATATTCCTTCTGCTTACAATGACTTCCAATTCCCTACCTTCTCGTGGCTTCCAATTCCCTATCTTTGGATCCCAGTACATAAGAGTTCCTCAGAGAGCTCCTCCATGGTCACAAAATCAGACACTTCTGTACATTACCTCATTCTAATTTTTAAAATAGTAGTTGAGGGCCCTCCCTGGTGGCACAGCGAGTTAAATCACAGCACTAAAAACTGAAACCACTTCAGCATGCATTGGATCCCTGCCCCGGAGGTGACCCATATGGCCACGGCAGAACTCTCCTGGCCCACCTGCTGCTCCCCTCAGCAGTGTACTTTGTCAGGCAGTCTATTCTGCTCCCCACTCTGTCTCTAGTGAATCCTCTCACCACCCTTATACCTCTGGCCTGTACTCCAGCTCTGTATGCATAAATAAATAAATCTTTTTTTTTTTTAAGTACACTGCTGAGGGGAGCAGTGGGCAGGTCAGGAGAGGTCTGCCGTGCCGTGTGGGTCGCCTCCATGGCTGGGGATTGAACTCATGCTGAAGTGGCTTCAGCTTCCCAGTGCTGTGCTTAACCTTTAACCTGCTGTGCCACCAGGGAGGGCCCAATAAATAAATCCTTTTAAAAAATGCCTTTAAAAATATGGTATTTGATATATGAGATACATGTCTACATTCATTGTAGATTTGATTATAGCCTATCTTCCTTTACCAAAAGGTGAACTTGAGAAAAGAATGCCTGGGGCATCCTGAGAGTTTAGAAAAGTACTAGGAAGATAGTATACATTCAACTGTGTAATTATTCAATTCAGTGTTTATTACTTTAAGGTCCAGTGTGAAATAAATTTTGTTTCTGCCTTCATGGAAATTAGAGTATAGTAGAAAGCATGTTCATTATCTAAATAATTGCTTGCAAGCCATAGGGAGAAACTAATTTTCCCAATGGCTGACAGTGGGATTAGAGATGTTAAGACTTGTGCTCACCTGAGGCTTGAGTCTATGGAGCTCATCTTCAGAACTTGTTCCCTTGAAACATTAAATTTCTCTCAGTAGTGAGTTTAGTTATCCTGAGTTTAGGTAATAGTTGCATATACAAAGTGAGGATTTTTGAAGTGAATTTTTATTTTGGAAAATTTCCAAGTCCCTTGGAAAAGTCTCTGAAGTTGCTTTCAAAGACTTTAAGCAGAAGTGTGCTTTAGAAAGGATGTCCTGGAAATGATACCGAAGGTCAACGTAAGCAATGGAGACTGTAAGTAGGAGAAGAGTTGGAAGGCTGTTGCTATGACCTGTCAACCACTCACCATATTTTAGGAACTTAAAAGCAGCTGAAATTGTATGTTATTTTCACATATTTCTTTAATAATAGCTATTAGAAAAGGTATTTATTGAGGACAACTCTCGGGCACAAAACTCTCTATTCTCAAAATGTCTCTTCCAGATATTTTCAAGTGAAAAATACCAATAACCTCTGAACACAAAAATGACAATTGCTGTTCTTCATTTATTGCAATTACCAGCTTGTGGACACAGATAACATGTATTGTACCCTTACTCTCCTGAAATAGCTTTATCTTCCCTGTTCCACATTATGTGCAACTACACAACATTCACCCACTAATTTATTCATTATTTTTAAAAGATTTGTTTATTTATGCATACAGAGCTGGGGTACTGGCCAGACATGCAGAGGTAGTGAAAGGGTTCACCAGAGACAGAGTGGGGAGCAGAACAGATTGACAAAGTACACTGCTGAGGGGAGCAGCAGGCGGGTCAAGAGAGGTCTGCTGCGCCATGTGGGTCATCTCTGGGGTGGGGATCGAACTCATGCTGAAGTAGCTTTAGCTTCTTAGTGCTGTGCTTTAACCTGCTATGCCACCAGGGAGGGCCCGTTTTCTTCATTTTTTGATTGTATATATATTGAGCATATTGTATTCTCAGGAATGCTAGACTCCCAGCTTAATGAAGTAGATACACGTGTCCCGTGGTTATAGAAATTTTTGTGAATTTGTATTTACTATACCCAGAATAAGAGCACTTAATCCCTATTAGCCCCTCTCGTCCATTCCTGCTCACCTTGTTTATTTTAATCTAACAATTTCTCTGAGTTTACATTTCTCCCCTATACTCAACATAGCAACCAAAGTGATCCTTAAATATGAATATGAATCAAATATGAATCAGATCATGTCATTCCTCTGGTCAAAACTGGCAATGCCTACCCATTACACTCAGAGAAAAAGTCCTAGAAGAGGTCTATGAGGCCCAGTAGCCTGACCTCTAGAGGTAGTATCTCCTAATGATCTTCCTGCCAGCCCCATCCCCTTCACTCATCTCCAGTTCCACTGACTTTTGCTTTTCAAAACACCTGTGCATGATCCAGTCTAGGGACATTTGCACTGTGAACCTTTCCTAGCATCTAACAACTCCTAATCTCCAACATATTTACAAATTCATTTTCTATCTCCATCACTTTTATTGTCTTCCACAAAGACAAGGTCTTTCTTGATGTTATTCACAGGTTACTGTCCATGTACAGGAACAGTATTGACACAGTAGGTGCTCAAAAATAATTGTGTTGGGTGAATAGATAAAAAATGCATATATCCACTGCAACATCATGACCGTACTGAACAAAGTGTTCAAGAGGTGGGTCAAGAAGTATGGACTAATTAGAAAGAACTGGGGGAGTAAATGCTGAGAAAATGCACAACTTAAATCAAATATCCTATTAGGCTAATTCACTGAGATGCATACAGAAGAGAGATTTTTATGATTGTGAATAATCCCACATTACAGAGAAGAGGCCTCTATATTAGACATATTTTAAACACTACCTGCTGCCCCCATATCCCCCCAACTTCATTCATAGCCTAGTTGTAATGGTGCTTCCATCTTATTTAAACAATAGAAGATTATTTTCCACTGTGAATGAATATAAGTTTAGCTGACTATACGTCATTTCTTTGTGTTTGTCATCCTCAACATTTTAGAATGATATCTCAAATTAGGTATGATTTAATGTACTGACCCAAATGTAATATGGTTTGACATTCTATAGAACCTTATGAACTGGTGAACTCCCTAAGTAGAACCTTAAATTTTGGTCAATAGGATATATAATCCTTTGGGATTTTGTTGGCCTCTGTTGAAATGTAATACTTCTTGTAAGAGTAGCATTTATCTAGTAACCCTTCAAGGTGAGTACTTCACTAACTGTTTTCAAACAAGAATTGAGAGAGAAGATGCTCATGTAATAGGGAAGAGGAGCTGAAGGATATTTAAATTATGGGTTGTGTGTTGAAATTTACTAGTTCCCGAAGGGTGTCAATTTGAAATGCATGACTTGGGGCTGGAATATAAGATTTGGTTAAGAGTTGACAATGAAGCTAAGTGAGAAGAAAATAGCTCTCAGAGGGATGAGATGTTATTTAAATGGAAGATAATCCTCATTACTACACATTTTAACTTGAGTATATCCTTATCATAGGACTGTTGTGCAAGAAACATTTCAATGCATTGGACAGATCAGTGGGTACTCAGTTTTGTTTTTTTTTACATCATTCTTCATTTTTATACATTTTTTCGTCTCAGTTGTGTAACCTCCATGGACATTCCACACCATGTGTCATCACCATAGACCTGTGTGTTCTTCTCACCCCAGTTTTGATCCTGTTCCACTCCCCTCTCCTGTAGAATGTTTCTGGTTTATAGTTGTTAGTTGATGAACATCAATTTTTTATTTTATTACAATTACTATATATATATATATATATTCTTCCTGATCCCTCCTGCTGTGAATGAAACCACCTGGTATTTTTTTCTTTTTCTTTCTGGCTTATTTCACTAAGCATGATCCATCCAGCTCCATCCATGTTGGTGCAAGTGGCATGGGTTTATCTTTTTTTGATTGCTGGATAATATTCCATTGTGTATATGTACCACATCTCCTTGACCTAGTCATCTATTTTTGGACATTTGGGTTGATTCCACAGCCTCCCTATTGTAAATAGAGCAGCAATAAATATAGGGGTGCAGGCATCCTTTTGAATTAATGTTTTTGTGTCCTTTGGGTAGATACCTAGGAGTGGAATTGATAGATCATATGAAAGCACCATTTTTAGCAGTTTGAAAAACCTCCACACAATTTGCATCCCCAGCAACAGTGAGGAGTTTGTTTTTTCCCACAACCTCACCAACATTTATTGTTGCTAGTTGTTTTAATATGTGCTGTTCTCACTGATGTGAGATGGTTTTCTCATTGTGGTTTCGATTTTCATCTCCCTTATTATAAGTAATGCTGAACATTTTTTCAAATATGCCTATTGGCCATCTGCATTTCCTCTGAGGAGAAGGGTCTTTGTAGCTCTTATGCCCATTTTTTGATGGGGTTGCTCACTTTATTTTTGTTGCATTTCATCAGCTCTTTGTATATATTTGTGATCAGCCAGTGGGGTATCTTTTTCTTTTGTATAGTGTCTCTTTTGCTGCACAGGGCTCTTTAATTTGATGTAGTATCAGCTGTTTATCCTTTCCTTCACTATCCCTGCTTTGGGTAAGTATCTTCAAAGATGTTACTGAAGTATATGTCATGTAGTGTTTTGACAATATTTTCTTCTATATATTTTGATCTTACCTTTTCCTCTTATTTTTTTCTCAACTTGGATTTTACTTGCTCTATTTGCATTACAGAGATAATAATGTCTGTCTTCCTTTCTCCTAGTATTGAGATCAAATGCACGAACCAAAGGAAAAACTATGTAATTAGAGGCTTAAGAATGTGCTTCTCAAGTTAAGAAAATAGTAAATTGACTATGTTTTCACATAACATTTGTTCCTTTCTGAAGCCCACAGTTGCTGTTTGTACTTGATGTTTTCATTCTATAAATTCATTATTAGTATGACATGTTTCAAACATAAAAATAGAATTGTATAATAATTGGCCATTATCTTTAGCCTAGCTTCAACAATTATCAGTATATCGACTACTTATCTACACTTACCCCTTGCAAGTTATTCATTTTATAGCTTTTGAGATAAAATTCACAGTATATAAATGTGTGCATATATTGAAATTTTTATTTATATATACAGTATATTTACATATATTATATATACCTAAATGATACATACACATAATATAGATAATTACATATAGATAATTTTTATAGAATTATAAGATGCAACCATAACCACAATATAGTTTGAGAATAATTCAATCATCCAATTAAGTTTTCCTTGTGCCTCTCTCAGTCCTTTTATTAGGTTGAACAATTTCCTTCTTATAACTGATTTGTTAAGATTCTTTACCATGTGTGGTGGTTGACTTAAGTGTCAAGATCAATCAGGATTGTGTAGGTAGCTTGACACTCTTCAGTCTCCCCCAAACTTAAATCTGGAAAGTTTGTAAAACATTCTATGGATGCCTTATTTTTGGTACCTCTCAGTAAAACTTTTGCCAGCTTTGCTGGCCCATTGTTTATCCCAGCCAAGACCTCCACTTCAGGCTAGCTGAGCTTCTGGTTTTCTCAATTCATTTGCTACTTATATTCATTTGTTTCCCAGTCCATGTGCTATTCATCACAACTGTTCAAGACAATGCAATAGGTTGTGGGATATTTCTGTGTTCTGTTCCAAATCAAGGAATGCCCCTCCAGCAAGACTTATTTATTTTATACATTGCCCTGTGTTGGTTGAGTTGCTATGCTGGCTGAGCTGATGGGAAAGATGGAAGTAGTTTCAAGGGGGAATGGTACAGACCCCCTGCTGTTAGGACACAAAATTCAGTTTTCTTTCTATTATTTGAAGAATACACACTTTTCAATTTTGTGTGTTCTTTTGTTCAGTTGTCACAATTCTGACATTTTTCCTACTTTTATATTTTTGTGTGGGGAGAAAACTTACTGAACTTACTATCCTGCTATACTGGAGTCTAGTTTTTCTCTAAAATCATGTATTTGTCCTTCCTTCTCCAATTTTGAATTATTGCTAGCATGAGCCACTCTTACCTCTTACTGAGGTTTTTCCATCCTTGACATTTATACAAAACTGAATAAAATGTTTAATCATATGTAGGTTTATGAACCTGAGAGAGACATTTTCAAGAGGATGTATCCTTGCAAGAGTCTGGGTAACAAAATATATGCATATTAAGATACATCCTATTATGCTTTTCTGGACATCTTGGTTCTATTAACGTCTCCTTGATTTATTTTAATTTATTTGAAATGATAAAGATGTGGAATAATTTCAAAGAAAAGAAAATATCTGCCACTGGTTCATGATAATATTTTTTTCTTTCATCGAATTTTTATTGCTACTCATATATATATATTACAGGAATGCATATTTGTGACTTTATCTGTCATTATTTTGTTGTACTCACTGTTTCTTTTCCTTAATTTTTTTTTTTTTGGCTTGGTTCCTTTCTCATTATATTATTTTAGTCTAGGATGTTCATATTGGCTTGCCCAGAAATACTGTTATGAAAGTAACTGGTCCACCTTCTGAAAACTTCTCAGTTTGGGCCAGTTGACCTCTCCAGGAATCATTCTCTCTGTGGAGCCCTACATTCTAGCTGCTGAATTTCAGAAAATACCTTACTTTCAACCCCAGGCCTGCATACTTGCTGTCTTCTCCTAGGAACTATCTTCAATTATCCCCAAATCCATTACCACCCAGAACATTCTTTTAGAAGTACACTAACCACACTGTGTTGTGCTTGTCATTCAGTTGTTGTCTCTATCAGCTATTTGCTGACAAGCTATTGCAAAACAATCGCAAAAGAAAAACCATACATATAAAACCAAACCTTTGTTTTTCACTTAGGAGGCTGTTGTGTAGAGTGAAGAAAATGTGAAAGGAAATGTGGAATGATAGAATGTGGGTAGTATATGACATTTAAAAATATCTAATAGAAAACAAAACAGGAAATATCATAGAGTAAAAGACAAGAATCTACTCTTAAACGGGGATCTGTTAATTTAGTTTGGGCTGAGCAGGCTTCGCACTAAGCACTATGTCAATTTCAGATCTAGGAACAAGAGGCTACCTAGACATGTCATGTCACAGTGATGAGGAAAACAGGACAGTGCTTTGCATTATGCTGTCCACTATGTAATCAGTTTCAAGCATTTGCTTATGTAGAGTCCATGCTCTGTGCCTAAATTATACAGCTGGCTCAGCCCCTGAACAGCCACATATGACCTTAGGCAAGTTACCCAGTTTCTCACCTCTGAAGTGAGGATAATAATGGTATCTATTTCTTCGGTTTGTTGGGACTAGTAAATAATGTTATCTAAGTGAAGAGTTTAAGCTTCACACCACCTGGCATATAATTGAAAGCAATTAAATGTTTAAGTGGGCCCTCCCTGGTGGCACAGCGTGTTAAAGCACAGCACTAAGAAACTAAAGCCACTTCAGCATGAGTGGGTCACACCAGAAGTGACCCACATGGCATGGCAGATCTCTCCTGACACTTCCGCTGCTCCCCTTAGCAGTGTACTTTGTCAGTTGGCCTGTTCTGCTCCCCTCTCTGTTTCTGATGAATCCTCTCACCACCCCTGTATCTCTGGCCTGTACCCCAGTTCTGTATGCATACATAAATAAATCTTTAAAAAAAAATGTTGAAGTGAGTGAAGAGAGGAATGAAATGGAAAAGGAAGATTCTAGAAATGTGTGAATCAATGTTTTCAATTGTCATGAATATATAAGATGATTAGAAGGTCAACTGTGAAAGTGAACTGAAGCTTAGTTGTGGTGAAAGAAAGAACATTGGATGCTTGCCCCTAGATAAAATTTAAGGCATTTTTCCAGCCAATAAGACTCTAAATTAAGTCATGTGACTTAACAAGGAAAATTTCTTAAATGTTGGCCAGGAAAGTATCTATTGTAGTAAGTGCTTTTGGTGCTGCAACAGGGATGTGGGTTCCACGTGAGCTCGCTTCGCCTCGTGCTCTCTGTCACTTGCCTCGGTGGACATCATGTGCCTTTCTGCTTTCTCTTGAGGGCCCTTTACAACATCATGGGACACATAAGAAGAAAGGGGAGTTACTGCCCATGGGACAATCTTCAACCAATGGGGATAAGACTCCACACATAAATGTTCTAGCCTCTTGTATTTCATAAGTTAATCAGGAGGTCCCCAAAGAATTGGGCCCAGTTGCAGAAAATGACCTGATAGTGACTTATCCTCCTTCCCTCTCTCCTTCCTGGGGTTATTCCTAAATAAATGTTCTGCATGCCCTCTAAAGTTCTCCTTTCAGGGAAATCCAAAATAAGACATACATAATCTTTACCAGTCTTCAAAATTCTAGTTTGCTTCTCCATGATTCTGTCGTGTGCACCTACCTACCCAGGATGAAGACTTCTATTTGATATCAATGTCTATTTTTTTGGTATATCTTACTAACCAAGTTTCTCTTAAAGGTCACCATAGCACTTTTTAATATGAAAATTGTAGCATTTATTTTTCTTTGCAAATACAAATCAAATTACAATACACCATGCATAATATTGAATATTTTTTACATTTTTTAATTATAAAGACCTCTATAGGATAACAGTGAGAGCTTTCTTAGGATGTCCCAGAACACAAGAAGATTACTTTAATGTTTGCTGGTAAATTGTTAACCCTAAGGACCACATAACTATGGAAAGCATTAAGTAAAAT
Organism: Condylura cristata; assembly: GCF_000260355.1. Taxonomy (NCBI): domain Eukaryota; kingdom Metazoa; phylum Chordata; class Mammalia; order Eulipotyphla; family Talpidae; genus Condylura; species Condylura cristata. Next base: position 16,724,991 of record NW_004567114.1, read on the forward strand.
AGACTTTCTTTCAATGGAAAACTTCCTGAAAGAATATTTCAATACTATTTCTGGTAAAAGTTCAAAATTTCTGTCTTTAGTTTTCATTGTGGTATTTGTGTAATGGTCTAGTCCCTGGAAATTCCGTAACTGGAAGCCAATCTATGATAAATTCCATATTGAATAAATGAGGAAACTGAGAAGGAAATAATTTCCTTGAAAATTACCTTGAGAAGAAAATAATTTCCCAAAGCTCCTCAATAGACTGTAACTAGAATTTCAGGCTTTTAACTCTTTAGCTTTCCTTGTCTCACATATTGTTCCAGCAAATTTTTCACTTTAAGCCTTCTTAAGGTGAAGATGCATAAGAGATCTGCTTTCTTTACAGAATCATGCTTGGGGAATGCTCTATTGTATCTAGACCAGTATTTACTTTTTTAGAGTCTGCTTAGGCTCTCCTTGGCCTTCTAGGTATTCATATATTAGGATTTCTTGAATCCACTCTCATCTGGGATCTTGCACTGATGTCATCTAGCTCCTTCAATATCATGCTCATCTTTCCCTCCTAAAGCTCTAGGTAAATGAAACATCCTGGCACCTAAATCTTTTTTTTTTTCCCCTTAACTTTTTCCCTTTGAGTAGCCATGATCACATAAATTACTCTATGTGATTTAGGGAAGTAGGATCATACTTCTTCAGATGTATGTTACCAAGACACACCAACCTCTAAAGCACCCATAAGAAGGAGTTTGGATACCTCGTTACCTTCTGTTGTATATGAAACAACATTGTACTCTCAAAATAACCGATTTCCAAGGGAAATGGAGACATGAGATGTTTCATTTTCTACCTTCAGTATTTTGACTTGAGTTCTAACCTGGGGAATCTCCATTATGAGTACCCACTCTTTTCTCCACTCTAGTCCATAAACAAAGTATTTCGTCTCTTACTGGAAATTTGGAAGAATGAGAAAGAATGAAGAATGTTCCCAGTGCCCTTCATGTCCCTACTTCTGTTACCCTGGAGTCTGTCTGCAATAAAGAATGCCCACATTGTCTTGTGCTCCTTTCTTAGGGGAGACCAGTTGGAAATATTTGGGTAACTCTAAGATGCTGCATCTGGATGCTGATTATTGACTCAGAGTTAAACAATGTTCTCTGATCATTTTATCAGTAGCAAAGGTAATTTTTTTTTTTACCTCCATTACTTAACTCATTTATACTTACTGATACGTCATTTCTGAAATCAGGAGACAACCACAAATTTTCTAAGAGTCCAACAGAGAAAATAAAAGAAGGGCTTTAAAAAAAAAAAAAAACAATACATGACTATTCTTAAATGTTCACTCTTCCAAGATTTGGAAATTTGAGTATCTGAGGGTTAAAGCTGTAATTGGGTAAATGTAGTTATGTAATGGAAGAAGATGAAAATAATGCTGGAACCTCACTATCATAAGCTAATATTTCAGTAGTTAATACTAAAAGATACCACAGTATGGACTTTAAAGCACTGTTTTGCCAAAATGTTGCAACCATGTTAAAAAACATTTTATTTCATTTTTATTAATACACAAAGGGCTATTTTATTCTTACCACATTTCTCCAAAGTAATCTTAGTTCTTTAAAAAATTCTTTGATTCTAGAAATTAGCAAGTACATTATTTCTCCATATTTTAACATAGCCCTTTGATTTCTGCAACTTGTGTTGCAATATAAAGCAGCAGGGCTCCTGATCTTATGACTGTCAGGTTTATTAATTACATGCATTAGTAGAAGGGAAGTGGGTTTGGGAGTGATTTGAGTTTAGTTTAGAGTTTATTTTGAACTAGGTAATCTTCCTGGGTACATTTTAAAGTTCCTAAACATTATTGCATGTTGGCCTGTTTTGTTTAATGGCAGTGTTATTTTTATTGCTGGTTTAAATGTGGTTAAAGAATGATCTATAATAGTTTTCTTTTGGATTGGTGAAAGCTTATTCATTGGTAATTTTTGTAAACAGTCTCCACAAATACCTGAAAATAATGTATATTTTATTTATTACAAAATTTTATTTTCAAATCCATTAGATCAAACTTGTTAAACTTATTATTCAAATTTACTTTACTCACTAATTTTTGTTGACTAAATATACTGATTTCCTAAAGCAGATAGGCATAATTACCCCACTTCTTTGTGAGTTTACCAATTTTTTTTGTATATATGTCAATTTTTTGCCTTAGCTATTTCAATTTTAAATAGGTAAGTATATATAAATTTGTGATAGTTAAGCCTTCTTGGATTTTTCCTCTCTTACTGTTTTTTTTAACCTTAAATCTTAAATTCTAATGGATTGGTTATAGTAGTTTTGTTTAAATTAGTACTTGCCTGGTATAACTTTTAATATCTCAGTGATCTTAATGTATCTGTATGAATTTACTAGTAAAAATTGTTGAGTTATACTTTTTTAAAAATCCAATTGGATACTCTGTCTTCTGACATGTAAGTTAATATACACCATTGTCACATATATATTTCTTTTCTTTTGAATTATAATTATAAAATATTCCCTTAATTTTTTTCCTGTGGATTTTGAAGCTGTGTCCCTCTATATGCTAAATATACGATATAATAGTAATTACCTTACATTTTCAAATTCTTACTTTTGTATATTTTTTCTAACAAAGCTAAAGATATTACATATTTCAAGTTTACTCCAAATCACAACAGAGGAACTTTTCATTCTTTGAAATTAATGAAACATGCCATTTTCACATTGTTCTTAATGTCTGAAGGGTTTTGGTTTGGTTGTTTATTCTTGGTCATTGTTACTTGCTGCTTCCTAATATTGAAGTAAAAATTGACCTGAGCAAGAATGTTTGCTCAATTCCAGAAAATTATCTGGGGGAGAAAAAAAAAATGATCTTTTAAAACACTATTTACGGCCCTCCCTGGTGGCGCAGTGAGTTGAAGCACAGCACGTAAAGCACAGCACTGAGAATCAAGAAGCTACTTCCACATGAGTTCGATCCCCTCCTGCCCCGGAGGTGACCCACATGACATAGCAGACCTCTCCTGACTTGCCCGCTGCTCCCCTCATCAGTGTACTTCGTCGATCTGCCTGTTCTGCTCCCCACTCTGTCTCTGGTGATACTTCTCACCCTCCGCATCTCTGGCCTGTACCCCAGTTCTGTATGAATAAATAAATAAATCTTAAAAAAAAAAAAAACTATTTCCACATCATTTCTTTGGAGAGTCTTCATCCAAATACCTTATTTCATCCCTGTACCTTTTGACTCCATGTTAAATTCAATGTAAGCTACTTTAGCTATATTTCACAGCACTAATTCTCACAACATTGAAAACCAATAATGTTGACAAATGATATTTTCATTACCACAATAAAAGGACAAGCAGCACATTTCTGTATGAGATTATATATACCATAGCTGTAGTAACAGACAATAGCAATTCTGCTATTTTGTATTCTTACCAATGATAGTGCTGCTTTGTGTCTCCTCTTGGGAACAAAGAAATTGCTGTCAAGCCCCAAACCTGAATTGCTATAATTTCTTAATTTGTATCCAATTCAGAATTCTTCTCTACCTCCTTAAACCCTGTTTGTAATAATCTTGGCAATTCATAAATATATCCTCAACACTCTTTACTGTGATTCTTCTAGACTACACGTTCCCTTATTTAGCTAGTTACACCTAACTTTGTTTGGCTATATGTTTATGTTGTATTGTTTTATTATAGGTGAGTTACTGATTATTGGTAGTTTTTTGCTGGTAGATTTCATTGGCATCCAGTTTTGAATTCCATAGATTTTTGAAAGATTTGTTTATGTATACAGGAACTGGAGTACAGGCCAGAAGTGCCAGAGGTGAGAGAATTCAGAGACAGATTGGGGAGAAGAATAGGCAGATGTACTGAAATGCACTGCTGAGAGGAGCAGTGGGTGGGCCAGGAGAGGTCTGCTGAACCATGTGTGTCACCTCCCTGGCCAAGGATTGAACTAGTGCTGCAGTGTAGATAGTTTCATGGTGCTGCATTTAGTCCCTGTGCCACCAGGGAGAGCCTCATAGATATTTTTTAATTTCTAAAATTTCTATTAATTATTGCATGCATTTTTTCCTGTTTTATGTTCTTATTTCTAATGTGAATTACTTCTCATTTTACTACATTGAGTATCCAAAAACATAGTCTTCCTCAATCTAGCTCAGTAATGAAATACTTTTATGTAGAGTGACAGCTTTTGTTTAGATTTTGTTGGCTATCTTTCTTTTGCTTTCAAGTTCCTGCTAGACCACCATGTGGACAGGCTTAGCATTTTTTCATAGTCTGTATCTAGAACCCTGAAGACCTAAAGACAAGAACCAAGTGTTATTGTCAGTACAGGTCTCCCTGCTTTGGAGTGATATTGAAGGTAATGGAAGCCCAATTACCAGTCATTTCAGGTTAGCAGGATTTTTCATTGACCTTCTATGACCTAGTATAATAACTTACATTTAAAACCATAGGCACAAATTTCACAAACACATGGTAAAAAGAGTATCTAAAATTTCCCTACACATCCTAAAACTAACTATAAAACAGAAAATTTGTTCAAATAAACCACACAAATGTGAAACTCACCAAGAACTAAATATATATATATTAGAAATTTCAAATTAGCAGTAAGAAAAAAATAAATAATAATTTTATGAAGAGCTAATTCTTAATTGCCCACTGCAAATCTTTTTTTTTTTTTAAGATTTATTTATTTAGTCATATAGAACTGGGGTACAGGCCAGAGATGCGGAGGGTGAGAGGATTTACCAGGGACAGAGTGGGGAGCAGAACAGGCAGATCGACGAAGTACACTGCTGAGGGGAGCAGCGGGCGGGTCAGGAGGGGTCTGCCGCGCAATGTGGATCTCCTCCGGGGCAGGCGGGGATCGAACTCATGCGGAAGTGGCTTAAGCTTCTTAGTGCTGTGCTTTAACCCACTGCGCCACCAGGGAGGGCCTGCAAATCTTTTTAGAGAAAGAATAAAAGAGTACAGAAGGCAGAATATGGGTGTAAAACCACACTACAAAGATGGAGCATATCATTATATATATATATATATAATGAGAAATCAACCTGGTAGTCCAGAACACTGATTTGAACATATGTGGGATGGAGTCCAGTGACAGACCTAGATGGAGAGGGGTGTGATTTTTGGGGGGAAGAAAAGAATTATGAAGGGTCAATGTCTACTCCTGGGTCATGATGATATAGGTAGCCATAAACTGATCCTATCCTTATGAACAACTATAAAACTGAACAAAAATATCTAATCCAATTGTTTATAGATAATGACAGCTTAGGGAAAGTCTCTGAGAGCAGAGAAAGGATTTTAGTGGACTCAGTGATTACTTTGGCTTTTGTATCTTTGTATCTCCTCACTAGACTACAGTGAGGAGAGAGCTAACCCAAGAAGAACATGACTGTCTCATTGAGTTAAGTTAAATAAAGTTCAGAGGAAAGAAGGTAGAAGTTTGGGTAAATATCTGGAGAGAAAAAAGTGACTATTTCTTCTTCTTCTCCTCCTTCTCCTACTACTTTACTATTACTACTTCATAAATACACAGAGTTTCAGAATCTGCAGAAGCCTTTTTGATTATTAAATCATACAGTGTAAAATGAAATTTCATGAGCTGGACATTAAAGCATCTGAAATGTTTTATGTGAAATATTCCCATAGCACACAGAGAGTAGAGAGATGTTAAAGCTTCAACAACCCAGAATTAAGAGTTTTTACTAATCATCTGAGTAATCAACAAAGACCAAAATATCACATTTAGTAGTAGGGCTTAACAATACTAAGAGGAAAGGATTCTAATCCTACCCTAAAAAAAAAGTTTAAAAACAGCACTTAAAAAGATCCAGCTGACCTACAAGTAAAGTAATACTCTAATAGAGCACAGTGCAACAAACTTTAGAAAAAAATAATAAAATCCAGGCACTCAAAAATTTACAAATCATGAGGTACAATATCAAATTAAAACATTACTAGACATGTTAAGAATCAGAAAAATGTGATTCATAATTAAATATGAATAGAAATAATAAATAGAAACAGACACAAAAATTAGGTAATAGAACTATCAGGAAAAGGTTTTTAAGCAACTATTACACATAATGTGCTTAAGGATTAAAGAGAAATATGAATAATTAGATAGAATTGGAAACTATAAAAAGTATCAAAGGAATCATCTACTTATGAAAATTTGGAAAATATGATATCTGGAATAAAACATTCACTTGACAAATACTCCACAACATACACTGCAAAAGTTCACTTTAGTGGACTTACTTCATAACTATAGAAACTATCCTAATTGGATAGAACATGAAGAAAGCAAGATTTCAATATATAAGGAAAATATAGTAAGCATATAGGAGAAAATATAGTAAACTGGGAGAAAATATCAAGCAACCCAAATTGCTCCTAAGAAAGAATGAACAGAGTGGAAAAACCTGAAAAAAATACCTGGTACAAAAATGTTTAAGTTGACTCTCCCTGGTGGCACAACAGGTTAAAGCACCACATTATGAAGCTTTCCGAAGCCACTACAGCATGAGTTCGATCCCCCACCAGCCAGGGAGCTGACCCACATGGTGCATCAGACCTCTTCTGGCCAGCCCACTGCTCCCCTCAAACAGTGTCCTTTGTTGATCTGCCTATTCTGCTCCCCACTCTGTCTCTAGTGATCCTCTCACCGTCCCTGTACCTCTGGCCTGTACCCCAGTTCTTGTAAGCATAAATTTAAAATAAATCTTTAAAAAAAATGTTTATGCTTGATGATAAATATAAAGTCACATAAATATAAAGTTCAATGATTGCCTAGCAGGATTAACTCATACAATAAGAATCATAACAAAGAAGCTGGCAATTATATTCTTGAAAACAGTGATAAGAAAAGTGATAAAGCATAAAACTATTCAGAGAAAACCCCATATTATGTGACTAAAAAAATAATAAATGTGGCTGATTTTTTATAAACTAAAAGGTTATGGAATATCCCTTCGATAATATCCCTGTCAATTATGAAGAAACACCAGGCATCTATAAATTAAAAGCTATCTGAAAAATACTTGGTCTGTACTCTTTAAGGATCCTAATGTCATTAAAAGCAATGAATGAAAGTTTGTCACCTGGGATGTTAGAGTATCTATGCTTACAGTTACAAGCATGGAACAAGTCTTGGGGAAAAAACAGGCTGAAAATAGTACAGATATAATTTGGCAAACCCACTTGAAACATGCATCTTAATCTAACAAATATTTTGAGAGCTTACTGTGTGTAAAGTAGGGCTTGGCATGCAATAATAAATCATGTCTGTTTTAGCTTTCAGTACCTTACTTCTAATTAGAAATATAAATTATCAATAAATAACCAAGACAGACAAAGACAAAACTGCCCTTACCAATTCAAAGAAATAAGAATTAAATTCTATCTTTCCAGAATTCAATAAGCCCAATAGAAAGAAGTGGCTTTGAACTGTGTCTTGAAAAAGTGATTTTAACTACGTAGACAGAAGTTTAAATTTAGAGCAGTTTTCATTAAAGATAGAAAAGACTTGGGAAGGAAAAACTCTCATTGACTACGTTCCTTTCTCCTCCACAGCTTCATTTACACTCATTACCTATTATTTTCTAATTATCTTGTGATTTTAAAATCACTTTATCGTCTGATTTTCATTTGCTAGTCCCTAGAACAGCCTTGTTTGCAAACAGATTTGTGATCTCCCACAAGCAAATCCCAGCCAGGAGAAAAAAAAAATAATAACAAGTTGGCACCCCAAATTATTTTTTTAAGGTTTATTTATTTATGCATACAGAACTGGGGTACAGGCCAGAGGCTCAGGGGCAGCGAGAGGCTTCACCAGAGACAGAGTGGGGAGCAGAACAGGCAGATCGACAAAGTACACTGCTGAGGGGAGCAGCGGGCGGGTCAGGAGAGGTCTGCCATGCCATGTGGTCACCTCCGGGGCAGGCGGGGATCGAACTCAAGCTTCTTAGTGCTGTGCTTTAACCCGCTACGCCACCAGGGAGGGCCGGCACCCCAGATTATTTTAATGTGTCTAATAAGTCTCTAATAAAAAGAAAATCCTGTTAAAATATTTATTGTCTCTCAAGGAAATAATACAGTAGTTTTCCTGTGATTTCAGCATCTTCTCATTTGTAATTCTACATCTTATGCCTATGGAACTGTGGCATCATGCGAGTGCATGTTGGAGTCCTACCAGTCTGAATATAAGTATTGGTTTTGTTGTTTACTCGTACATCTTTAGTTTCATTCAACTTCAGTGCTGGAGTTTTTCTATTTGCATGAATGGGTCTCTTTAAACTTCAGGCTTGTGGAAAAAATACAACAAATTAAAAGAGCGAGGTGTCTAACTAGGTTACATAAAAGTTCAAGAAATGCAAGTTTCTCTTCTTTGTCACTGCCTTCCATCCTGCTCTTCCCTCAGCCCTCCTCTTGTTCCCCACCCTATTTCTTTGTTCATTAACTTCCTTGTCCAAATCTGGGGATCTTCCCTAAATTGCTGTGGGCTGAGCTTCCATTTATACTCCCAGTGGACTCGCTTTGCTGGGGACAGACTAACTGAAGGCACTCGGCAATGCTTGTGTGGTGTCACATGTTAGCAGGCACTGGAGACAGAGAAGCCCCAAATATTCAATAACTGTTGATGATTCTCTCAGAAGGAATGCGTGAATAGATCTAAAAGTTCTCCATCATGATTGAGATATGTTCTTCTTGTACCAGTGATTAGTAAAACCACTATCAAAGATGCTACTGAGCACTAATTTAGGCTATAAAGAACCATTAGTTAAGAGATTTTTTTGTTTTGTTTTGTTTTGTTTTGTTTTGTTTTGTTTTGTTTTGTTTTGTTTTTTAAAAGAACTGATGTATGCTGAACTGGACTCTGAAGGCACACAGGAACCCTGAGAGTAATCCAAACAGTATAAAACTATTTTCTGATGCATTCTCTTTAAAATCAAATATTGTACGATATGTCTTTTTAAATTTCATGCCTTCATATTTCCTTACTTCTTTCTAAGACTACATTGTAACCTCTTGAGGATCAGAATTATACCTGAAGTGCAGCATATTTTCTATAAATACTTAATATAATAATATAATTAAAAAGAAATGGGATATATGAAACTAAAATAGAACATGGCAGTGAAATAAGGCAGGAGGAAGTCAGCAGAGAGCTTGTCACATGAAATACCCTTTGAACAATAATTGCTAATCTTTCATTAAATGCATTTCAGACATCATTTCCTTTAATACTCCTAACAACCCTTCTTGATAAAAAGTGATGACCCTGACCTTATGGAGGAAGAAATAGGTTCAGAGAGAACTGAGGTAATTTGCCAGGGGTGTCACCAAGCAAGTTCCAGATACACTATTCAAATGTAGATCTGTAAAAATTGAATTCAGATTCCACAGTCCTGAATCTTTTTTTATTTATTCACTTGTTTATTCATACAGAACTGGGGTACAGGCCAAACTGTGTGTGGGGGGCGATGGTAAGAGAATTCACCAGAGACAGAGTGGGGAGCGGAACAGGCAGATATAATGAAATACACTGCTGAGGCAAGCAGCGGGCTGGTCAGCAGAGGTCTGCTGTGCCATGTGGATCACCTCCCTGGCTAGGGATCAAACTCGTGAGCTTCATAATGCTGTGCTTTAACCCATTGCACCACCAGGAAGGGCCCACAATCCTGAATCTTCAGCGACTTTTTTTCCCTCAGAATTTCTCTCTCTTTCTCCTTCCAATGTAGAAGGTGAAAGGATTCTTCTTGCACCATGTCAGGCTAACCAACATTAGTCATTTTCTTTTAGGGTTCATAAGACAAGGTTAAATACTGTAGGCATTATATGAAAGATTGAATACTGAAATTTGAAATACAGTCTATGTGAGGCACAATTGTCTTCATTCATGCTGAAAAACTCAGTTTGTCCATAGGAATGAGCCGCATCTGAGGGTATGCTGAAGACCCTACTGAGGTACAGGTATTGTCAGCTCCTCTAAGCAGGGTTCAATATGTTGCCTCATGTATATATGAGGAGATTTCATTTTTTAACTGCACAGTGACAGTTAAACATCTTTAACATTTTATAATGTAATATAATGTAATAGGTCAGCTTGATTACATTGATGGAGTAGGAGCATGGGATATTAAGAACAAAGGTTTTTGACAATGATTTATGCTGGATTATCAGAGATTTCATTGGTTCCATAACCTCTGAAAGAGACACAGAATGTTCCCTTGTGAAGGAAATGGGTCAGCAGCTTTGCTCAGAGAAAGACTGCAGGTGAAGGAGAAGGAAAGTCCAAAAGAACCTGGATCCTTGAAAATAGCTTAGGAGTCTTCTGCCCAGGAAAATGTTGGCTTGGGCTGCTCTCTAGTGGCAGGCAGTGTTCACTGTTCGCAGCTCCTTCCACAGGGATTCCATGTTGAAGGGCTTGGTGGGCTGGTAAAATCCATGCCTTTGCTTAGACACCTACAGCTGTTTGCAGAGGAAAGATGTGTGGACATACACATGCATGCACACTTAAAGGTGCCTAGGGAAGAAGGTAGGAGTATGGTTTTCTCTGAGCAGTAAATCAAAGTGGAGATGGGAAGTGGGTGCCTTCTATGGAAACCAGAAGACAGAATAAGAGAATGACCAGACTCTTGGACTGACAGCTCAGAATCCCCTACCTCTTCCCACAGCTATGGGAAGTAGCCATGTACGAGTTACATTTAGTCTGGAAGTTTCCAAAATTGACGTTGCATGGGCTCCAATTTTAACTGAGAAGTAGATTTTTGCACAAGGAATGGGACAGAAAATGGGAACATAGGTCAGGCTGCATCTACTACCCCCATTTCTGAAGGAAACTTGTAGTCCTGTCTATTATTTTTTCTACCCTGCATTACCCCCAAAAAAGTGGCACAGAAGATGGTGCACCTCTATTGTCACTCATCCCAGTTTTCCCTCTATCGTGTTCTAGGTGACTGGATGATGCTTTGTTTCATAAATATTTGAAGGAAATATAATGAAGTTCAAATAGGTCCAGTTTCAGTTGTGTATAATTTTTTAAACTTATATGTAATGTGTATTTTGTCCTTCATCTGCTCTAATTCTTGATGAATTTATAGAAAGTATTGCATCCTTTTATGTCTCAGTTAATACATCTGTACCATGGTGGTGGTAGCAATGGCAAGTTGGTTAATATTTCTAGGCTTCTTTAATTTCTGCCTCTAGATATTATGGTTCATCCAGGATATATGTCATCTATCGCCAAAATAATGTCTTGAATTATGTGAGAACAGTTTGAGTCTTAGACAGCTAAACAGAAATTCATCCTGAAAAGAATACTCAAAATAGGAGCATACCAGACAGGTGCACAGCAGTGACCTGTCTTTCAGAAGACTAGATAGTAAGGACAGAGCTCCTGGCAGAATAACGATTCTACACAAACTTCCTTTGGTTCCTTCGTTTTCTTCTCTAGATCTAATTTCTTTGTGTTTGTATCCCTATACATAAAGCAAAGAAGATTAAAGCAATTATTTGGATAACTCAGGCAGAAAGAAACTCCACAACACCCACATAGGTTGCAATTATCTAGACATTTCAGGCAGAAATGGAGCTCCAGCCCAAATCATCAGGACAGTGCTTCGATTCTTCTGAAAAACAGCAGTGCTAATTTCATGACACATTCAATGTGGTATCACAAAGGACTGATGAGAGAGCAAACTCCTTAGTTGACATGCTTAAAAGGGAGTGTGGAGTAAAAATATTTTACATCAGTTTCTACATCATTTCAGTAGGAAAAAAGATTAAGGTGGTGAAATGTGTAAAGTTGAAGTAGGTTGAGGAGTACAAAAGAAGGATTTTATACATATGCCCTGTGAAACAGAGAGAGACTGAGGGAAATGAAGGCTGCTAATCAGTTAAAGCTGGGCATGAAATCGACGATGATTCTAAAATGGCTGAGCGAGTGCACTCATTCTTTGAGTCTAGTTTTAACAGGAAAAATGAAGCAAACAAATTTGAACTATCAGGATATAATGAAATCTTTTCCAAATAGCTATCGGTAACAGTACGGTGAGGGAATATAGAACCTGGAAAATTTGTGCATTTATAAATCAGCGAGACAGGTACCTGAGATTATTACGGGAATTGACTGATATGAAGTACTTACTAAACAGAGCACTCACTTTCAAAAAAATCAGACAGTTGGGAAGATGGTAGATGTCCTTTCAAAAAAAAAAAAAAGGATAACACAATATCTTCAATATTTTCTTTTTGAAAGATGTTCAATTTCTTGAAATAGCAGTCCTACAAGTTTGAGGTTCAATTAAGAAACAAAAGAGAGATGAAGTGCCATTTATATTTAAACCATAAACCCCTTTATGGCCAATTCAAGCAAAATAAGTATTCATGTAAATAATAATAATAATGATGTTAATAATAATAATGATAATAGTGATGATGAGGAGCATGAGAGAGTTATATTAAAATCCAGAAGGCCAATGTCTTGCTGAATGAGGCTAAAAGAATTTTACAAAATGATGTAAAGAGAAGCTAATGCCTTTTTAGTTGTGTGTCTCTGAACAATTTATTTAACCGCTCTGTTCCTTAGTTGTTACCTTTTTACACATCATGAAACTCCCTATTTTCCTGAGGTTCAAATGAGAACACAATAAAATACAGTATCTACAACTGACTTGGCTTTTAGCAAATCTCATTTCCTTATTTACCATTTAAAAAATATTATCTGTCTTAGTGTTTGGTAATTAAAATTTGAAACTGTTCTGCATAGTTCTCCAGCAAATCTTAAAAGGGATTTTTAAAAATAATATCAGTTATCTCCCAACCTGCCCACTGTTCCTGTCAACAGTGTACTTCCTTGATCTGCCTACTCTGCTCCCCACTGTCTCTGGTGAGTCCTCTCACTGTCCCTACACCTCTGGCATGTACCCCAGTTCTGTATGCATAAATAAATCTTTTTATAAAAACCTAAATATTTAAAAAATATATTGGTTTATGTCCTATTTTTTGGATGTAGAAGCTGAGTCTAAGAAATATTTTATGACCTGATGAGCTTCTTGCAGACAGAGTCCATGGGAGCCAGGACACAAGCTCAAGATCCTTGTTCTGAAATTTCTGTTGCACTACGATGTAGTTATTATTTATACGGATGTTGCAGAGAATAAGTACTAGGTTAGAAAGAACTTTTTGGAAAATACTGTCTTCACTATTTGAAGCTCTCTGAAACACATAAAGCCACACAGAAATGGAAAGATCAGTGGGAGTTCTTGAAATCCTAGGAATGAGTCTTAGTTGTAAGATTATTGGTACATGGACAAAATCTACTTAGAATCCCAGAATTTGAGGATGGAGAAGAGCCTAATGGTTTATTAACACATCACCATCCCTTCTTGTTCATAGTTTCTGCAAAGGGTTATCCAATTTGTGATGGATTACCCCACCTGTGGTGAGAGGCTTAACTGTCAGGATAATCTATTCCATCTCTATTTACATAATACTCTGTCTGACTTACAAATCTTTCTGCTTAACTAATGCTTTAACTTCTACCTGTTGGTTCCAGTCTCACTTCCAAACATTTACCATATACCTGCCAGACAGACCCTTGTGGGTACTTAACCTATAGTTCCAAATCCCCACTCCCATTTAATTCTTCTTAAAACCTCAGACAATTTGTTATTTGTTATTAGTTATTTTCATTATTATGGTTATTTTCTCAAAGTACAGGGTCTCAAACTGAATATAACCTTCCTGATATAAGAGAGCAAGTGGACAAATCAGAAACACATCCATCATGGGATGATATTGAAGTAGAAGAGGAATTTAGCTGCTAAATCCCTGCAGTCTGTACTTCCCCCATCTAGTATTTCTGAAAAAACAGCTGTGAAAATTCTAGAACAAAGTGACTCAAATCCTATTAGTTGGACTCAAACCCTATTATTTTATCTCAGACATGGGTACTGCTAGTCCTAAGACTTCTGCTTATCTTGAACAGGAGTTCAAGGTCTGGTGGCTTTCTTAAGCAAATGGACCAAATCTTACTATCCCTACTTGTATATTCCCTGTTTTGTTGAGCAAAAGTGGTCAAATCACTTTCAGGACCTCATCTGTGCCCTCCTCAAACTAAGCAAGTATTTATACCAGCAACCATACTACCCAAAAGGGGATTCTGCTCTGAATCTGCCCCCACGCACTCTTGAATGTGCATGATCACTACAATAAAGTTTCATCTCTCACTCACCTACAGAGACTCCCACATGGGTTCTTTCCTGAATAGAAGTCACAAATCTTGGGGTCCCTCAGTTTCCCTTGGGCCTCAATATTATCCAAAATTCTATGCGTTTCCCAGAGATCTCCAGGAGAGCACTCATGTAATTTTCTGGGAAAAATAGGTTCTGTAATCACATGGAATTAGAAAAAGCTGCATATACCTTCTACTGGAGATCACCCATGTCTCAGAACATGTACGTTCATTAGAATATAACAAAAATAAATATATGGAGTTATAGATTTTTTAGTTAACTCAGTGGTGGGTCTCCTTTCACAGAATACACATTCATTGAATTATCACAACGTGGACTTTATATTGCAATTTTATTTCTCAAAAGAAATTGAAGGAACCACATTCAGGTTCATGATAGGAAAATAAACATGTATATATAGTTGCAGGTTTGCCTCCTTTTCCATTAATAAATGTAAATTGTTTTATGTAATAAAGCAAGTCTTTATGCCACTCCCTTAGCAACCATGGGCTTGGTTGGCCGCCAAAGTAAATTGGTTTGCATTTTCTAGAATGTCATAAAAATGCAACAATATCTTACATACTCTTTTGTCTTATTTCACTTGGCATGATTATTCTGAGATGTACTCACATTGCTGTACATATCAGTAATTTCATGTTACTGTGGAATAGTATTTCATTGCACTATTACACAATGGTTACCTTGTCACCTATTAATGGATACTGGAGTATTTTTCAATTTGGAATGTTCAAAAAAAAGTGATAGAAATACTTGTGTGAAGATGGCCCTCCCTGGTGGCACAGTGGGGTAAAGCGCAACACTATGAGCCTATCTGCAGCTACTGTGGCATGAGTTCAATCTCCAGCCAGGATGCTGACCCACATGGCCCAGCAGACCTCTCTGACCTGCCCATTGCTCCCCTCAGCAGTGTATTTCAGTCGATCTGCCTGTTTTTCTCTCCGCTCTGTTTCTGGTGACTCCTCTCTCCACTGGCCTCTCTGCCCTATACCCCAGTTCTTTAAAAAAAAAAAAAAAAATTGGGGGCCCTCCCTGGTGGCGCAGCAAGTTAAAGCACTGCACAAAGAAGCTTAAGCCACTTTCGCATGAGTTCGATCCCCCCCTGCCCCAGAGGAGACCACATGGTGTGGCAGACCTCTCCTGACCTGCCTGCTGCTCCCCTCAGCAGTGTACTTTGTCGATCTGCCTGTTCTGTACCCCACTCTGTCTCTGGAATCCTCTCACCTTCCACATGTCTGGCCTGTACCCCAGTTCTATACGAATAAATAAATAAATCTTTAAAAAAATATTTGTAAATTATTGGTGAGTATATATTTTGTTTCTGTTGGGTAGGTACTTAGAAGTGTGTATCTTAGTTTTATCATATTTATATGTTTCATTTTTCAAGAAGCTGCCAATCTTTTCACACAATGCTTAACCATAGCACATTTCTTCTGGAAGTATTTAATAGTTCTAGTTGATACTATGTTTTAATTTGTGTTTCTCTGAGAGCTAATGATGTTAAATATCTCTCATATGCATTTCTGTCTATTTAACTACTTTTTGGTGATGTAGCTGTTCATTTTTGCTTACATTTTTATTCGATATTTTAGCTAAGCATTGGGTTGTGAGAATTCTTATATATTTTTATAAGTCTTTTGGACTATATCTTTGTGATAACTATTTTTCTCATCCTGCAGCTTGACATTCTGTTTTCTCCATGGTGCCTTTAGACAAACAAATGTTTTAAATTTTGATAAATTAAGCATATTGTGCTCTTTTCTGGTTTATGTTTTTTTGGTTTTCTGCAGTTATAAAGTTAATTGGGGATTTATTATTTATTTGTTTCATTGAGGTAACATTGTTTAATGCTTTTTTATTTCTATCCAGGAAACTTTGTAAAGCATAAGATCTCAGAAAACCTGTAAGTTTTGTTCTACATACTTTATAACTTCATATTTTATAGTTATATCTATAATCAATTTCAAAGTAATTATTATACATAGTGTGAAGTAAGGGTCAATATTAACTTCTCACTATTCAAATATTTAATTGATCCAACATCATTTGTTGAAAATAAATTTCCTTTCCTCATAAAATGTCTTAGCACCTGTTTTGAAACTCAGCTGTTCGTATTTGTGAGGATAGGGCAGTTCTATTTTTTGATTCTAAGCTGTTTCATTTGAACTATTTGCTTCTCTCTCTGTCTAACCAAAGCTTAACTGTGTTGATTATCAACTATATAGTTAAGTCTTGGAATGAGAATTTTAAATACTCTGTGCTCTTTAAAAATATACCACATTTGTTCTGTGCATTTTTTTAAATTTTCTCATAAAATTTAGAATGAATTTCGCAGCACATATAAAATGCCTGTTGGAATATTTTTTTTTAATTAGGAATGCATTGAATCAATAGGTCATTTTGGGGTGAATTGCCATATATTACCCATAAAAATGACACAGCTGTCAATCTATTTAAGTCATCTTTAATTTTTTTTTTCAGTGAAATTGTGCGACTTTTGGTGGTGAGGTTTTGGATATTTTTGTTGAACTTGTTCTTAGACTTCATGTTTTATAACACTATAAATATAATTTCAAATATTTTACATCCCAATTTTATCATATTTAAGAGTATAATTGATTTTGTGTATTACATAGGTATCCTACAACAATGCTAGATTTATTTACTAGTTTTGATTGTTGTTTTGTAAGGGTTTCTTTGTGAACAATTATTTCTTCTATGTCTATGAACAAACTTAATTATTTTTTCATGTGATTATGTCTTCTTTTAAAAAAACCTTATTGCAATGGCTAGTCCTTCAGCATAATGTGGCATAAAAGTAATAAAAGTGGGATCATCTTTCCTTCAATACTTCCTTCTCATAGTAACCTCAGTCCCTTTGTGCTCCCTTTGTGCCTTATGAGATAGCTGTTCTGTTCTCATATCTAGTTATCAGAGTCTGTGCATTCAATTGCCTGGGGGCATCAACTACTCTGACTGGTGACATGATTTGCTGAAGAAATTAGGAGGAAATTTACATCTTTGTTGGAACCTAATGAACTTAAGTAAAGGGAAGGTCTAAATCTGTAGACAGACCACTCCCATTTGTTGTTACTTCATCAAGTAATTCTTTTTGGTCCTGGTTTCGTCTTCTAAGCTTTGGAAAGATAATGAAAAGAGGACATTTCCTTAGAGTAGTGCACACTCCTTGAAGGTGTTGATGTGAAAGGAGGCAAGTGAATGCCTGCGGAGAGCTGGCTAACAGTCCCAAATTTCTTCAACTCCTCAGACCTGCGGGGCTCTGCAGCTCCCAGGCTATTACCCCTTAGAAGCCTACACTGAGGGTCTAGTTTACTGCTGCAGGTTTCTCCATTAAGGTGGTAGCTAGGGATTGACTCAAAGTACTGCAGACAAACAGCATGAAACATCCATTTCTGCTCTTGTCCTCATTTTCTTCCTTTTACTAGATTTCTCAACCAACAACAGCCCAGAGCTTTTCACATGTTTTTCATATTGCTCTTATTGTCATCTGTTGCTGGGATCCATCTACTTTCATTTCTAAAATATCTCCAGGATTTGTAAAGTGCAATTCACATGAGCTACTTCTGCTATTCTGTTATAATTGAAAAATCTCTAATTCTTAGTTTTCTCCTTTAAAAGGGAGATGGTATTAATGTCTACCTTACAGAATTTTGAGGCAGTCAGAGGGGAAAGTACATGCAACCTGGTATCATGGGAAAACTAAGTAAATTTTGCTATTATTCTTATTAGTATCATAATCAATTAAGAAACATTGAGCAGAATAAATCCAAAGCTAATATTACATAAATCACCTCCTATGTTTATATATACCCATTGTCACTCACTGAACAAAATTCTATGAAGTCACCAATCGTGCTATTTATCTAGTCTTGTCCATAAACATTTCCAGGGAGGCACAGTGTCATGCTGTGTTATATATATATATATATATATATATATATATATACATATATATATATATATATATATATATATTTCTAAACAGAACTCTACTTGAGTTTACCAGGGTAGAAATGATCTAACAGTGAAAAGAGATAGAGCTGGTAGGTTTTCCTTGAGATTGTTTAAAACTGAAATAATGACCCCTGTAAACGTAGTGCTCATAAACCACCTTTTAAGTGAATAGATTGTTGTAAATTGACAATAACCTCATCAGTCAATCAGCCACCAAGCCACATTTATTCATCACCTATCTGCTTACACCTTCCTTTTAATCTTGAATCTCAGAAATCAGCATGAATGGTTTAACACTCTCATAAGGGCTCTCATTAGTGAGGGAAATTACTTATTTTGTTCAAGGAATTTAAACTCATTGAATGAAGCTAGTTCTTTCTTACATTTCTGTCCTAATTTGGACTTTTTCACAATGAGTATAAAGGAAAACATGATGTCACACTCAGCTATGGTTCTTCAAGTCACTTTGCCAGTTGAGGGCAATGGTGAACAGAGAGGCTTTAATTCCATTGGAACTGGCTTCCATATGACCAGTCAGCCACTGTTTAGCTCAGCATTTCAGTGAGAATCCTCCTCCCTTAATTAATTCATTGGACTCCTGTCTTGCCTGGAGCCATTTTTCAGGATCAGGCATGACTGTGATCCCTCCCGCATTAGACACACACACCATTCTACCTCTCCTGCCCAAAGCCCTGGTCTGTTTCCCTTACTGCTCCACTCTGTCTACCAGAGACAAGGTAGGTTCATCTTAAACCAGCCATTATCGTCTTTGCTATACCTCCCTCGGGACAGTGGTCTTGCATTAATATAACTGAATATGGCCCTTGCAAGTGCTTCTATTTAGCCTGGATTTCATCATCTCTATCCCTTATGTGGGTTGTTTTGTCCCTCTGTTGATGCACAGCATCTGGATATTTCAGAACACTGGTTTAGGATTCTATTAGCTATCTTGCTGTGCGTTTGGGTGACATTCCTCTCTCCTTCAATCCTGAACTGGCTGTAGGCTTGTTTCTGAGCCAGCTTAATTTTTTGGATCCCTCCCTTTGTTCAGAATCAGAAGATTTCCTGATTATGTGCTTCTCTTTCTATGCTCTCTCTCTCTCTGAGGTAAGACCTACTCATACATGGCAGTGGGACCTACTTGTGTCTTTTCATTCTCCTAACTGCCCCCCCAATCTTCCAGCATTTGTCTGCCTCTTTTGAATATCATTTACCACCCCTTTTTTCTGTGCTTAAACATATTCCAATGCATAGTGTGATTCCTTTTGTTTTCTAATGGTAAAGATTATTTCCACACATTTACTCATTTTTATTTATTTAGAAGAGGAATAATGAAAACATAAAAATATTAATTCAAAGTCTTTCCAGTAATAATGACTTTTAGACATGAGTTTAAACCATTAACCTCTACTAAAATAAATATTGATATGTCCATGTCACTTTCCCCTCTGTGAAGGAGTCACAGTTCAAAAACAATGAACAGAACTTCAAGATAAGTAAGGTCAAATTAGTAGTCTCTGATTTATTTTCTTCTTCAGTCTGGCACACACAGCCTATACATTTTCTAAAGGTCGTAGTTTAGGACATATAGAACTTTACTGACACAGAATGGAGAAATTAATGCTTATTACTTCTGTTAGCTAATGTACTACAGAGATCAAACTTACGGCAATCTCAGTCACCAGAAAAGTAAATACTTTATTAAAGAGAAATTAGGAATCTAATTAATCGTATATACATAGAGTTCCAACATCAACTCTTTGGGATTCAACCATGATATTTCATACATTTTTCCCTTAAGAATTTCTTTGTTGGGCCCTCCCTGGTGGTGCAGCAGGTTATAGCACAGCACTAAGAAGCTAAAGGCACTTCAGAATGAGTTTGATCCCCTCCCGGGAGGTGACCCACATAGTACAACAGACCTCTCCTGACCCTCCCGCTGCTCCCCTCAGCAGTGTACTTCATCAGTCAGCCTGTTCTGCTCCCCACTCTCTCTCTGGCAAATCATGCACCTCTGGTCTGTACCCCAGTTCTGTATGTATAAATAAATAAATCTTTTTAAATAATAATAATAATTTCTTTGTTGGAGGAAAAGTATATACCTATTTCTTAAATTAAACCCATGTGGTTAGTACTACAGTGGAGATATAAGATGAAGTGTTGTGATGATTAATGTATCAACATAGATAGGTTGTAATCCCTGTGTTATAATCATAAAATGATAATATAGTTGTAGGTATAAAAGTATTTGAAAAGGCACTTACTGGTCATAATCAAGTAGAGGATATTATTCTAGATAATTTGGATGAGCTTGACTGAAAGCGTTAAAAGATTCTAAGAGCAGAGTTGAGGTCTCCTGGAGGAAGAGAAATACTGCATTTGGACTACAGTTTTAGCACATGCTGGAATGTTCCAGTGTTCCCTTTAAAATGAAATATCTAATACATTAAAGACTTATATAGAAATCCTTATAAACTGGATAAGTCAATTCTTTGCTCTCTTTTTCTTTATTCCTCTCCTCTCTCTCCCCCCCCTCACCCCCATTATATCTTACTTGTTTAACCTTGGATTCTTTGTGGTAGAGATTTTGAGCCTTGGAGAATGATTGGAATTTAACAGGTGGAGTCAAGACTATTGCAGTGAGAAGATAGGAACCTTTTGTAGATCTGAGTTCCAGATTTATCTTACTGTCCCAACTATCCATTGTATCCCTGATTCCTTTTATATACACTATCATTTCAATTAACTGTTGTGCTAATATAAACTATTTTTATGTACCTAATGAGTGCTAAGATAGTCCTTTTTTCCTAATCATTGTTGAGAAATATTGGTGGTCATTGTGTAAAGAAGAAAATTGGGTCTCAGGTAGATTAAGTAGAGTTGAAGGCTTTATTTCATGTTTTTTTGTAGCTTTTTCATTTCCATAGCCACTGGAGGTAGGAATCTGGTATAGTAAGAGATGATGACTTTGAGCCTGAGAGAAAAGGCAGAAAAATCATAAAAATGACTGCAAAATATTCTGTTAAAAATGAGTGATTATAATACTATTTCTGAATAGTAAAGGAGAAGTGTTCAGATCTGTACTTTATATGTAGAAAAAAAAATTCAGAAATATTTTATGATACTTTGAAATTTTGTATTTGTCAGTGTTCTTCAAAGAAACACCCATAAGTGCATCATACATACAAATAGGTATATTGGAAGGAACTGGCTCATGTGATTTTGGAGGCTGAGTGTCCTGCCATCTGCTATCTGAAAGCTCAAGGCCCAGGAAAGCTGGTGCAAAGGTTGAGTGCAAGTTGAAGATCTGAGAAGTAGGCAAAATGAGGGCAGAAAGCCTGATGTTCAACTCAGGCAACCAGAGAGAACAAATTTATCCTTCTACAGTTTTGTTCTACTCAGTTCTCAATAGATTGGATGATGCGCACCCATATTGACAAAGACATTCTACTTAATGAACCCGACTGTTTCAAATGCCAATCTCATCCAACCATCAGAATTTCAACCATCTTTCCTATAAGCTTTCTAAGAGTGGCTCTTTCTAGGAAGGTAAAGAGAATTTCCTGAGGCCATGGGATTCCAAAGTGGGAAAGCAAGATAGGTCAATAAAGAGTAAGAACTAGCTCATGCATTGAATACAATGATAACCTAGTTACTGATTTTGCCTAGGATGTCACAGTGACATAGAAAGAGCAGACTAGAATAAGGGACATATAAATTGAGCTTTTTAGAATTTAAAATTGTCCCAACTTTGTTATTTTGTAGGTACTGAATTAAATTAAGCAAATATCAGTTATCTTTTATGGGTTCTGCCAGTACCCATATTTCATATTACTGATTTCTTCATGGCCCTCTGCAGTTAAGGTTCACCTGATCCCTTTGCTCAAGAGAGCAAGTTTAGCTAGCTCTCCCTGCCTGCCACACTGGCCAGTCAGACCTGTCAGTGGAGGTGACTTCGCTCTTGCTTCAGGCACCATCCTGAACATGACTCCTGAACATGCCTCCTGAAGAGTCTCTTCTGTCTTCCCTGCCTGGATTTCCATGGTTTGACTCACAGTAAATACAACTGTCCTGTGCTAAGCTTCTATCTAGTCTTCCACAAAGAAAAGCCTGACTCTTTCTACTTTTCAGTTCACACTCTCCTTTCCACCCACTTCCTCAGAACACACATATAACAGATTATCAAGCTATAAAGAATCATTAAGGAGTACCTGAGAAGGAAGGGAGCATAATGGGCTTGTCTGTCTCCTATGCTGAATTCAGATTAGTTCTCCTCACCTGCTAGTTCATGACACAGGGATACCAGACTCTGGGACCTGCAGATAAGGTCTAAACTCACTTTTTAATGCTAATATGAAGCTTTCATATAACAAAACATTTGGGGAGTGCAATGGCACATGACAGAAAGTGATTTCACTGTTCCTCTTTCTATAAAAATGAACAGAATAAATGTCCTTCCCATTGCAGATATTCAGGCAGTGCAGAACCTTGAGGTTGCTCAGGTCATCGAATGCACCTGGGCTCTTCTGGAAACTGGCCAGATGAGTAACTTATAGCAAGTATTTTACAGAGGCATTGACTGGAATTATGGTATTATTTGCAATAGAGTGGATGAAGATCTTGTGCTTGAAATCTGATCTTTAGCCTACTTCATAAAATATTGAATATAAAGACCTAATATAAAAAAGTGGCATCCTAGAACAAGTTGTTGTGGGACAAAAAGAGTAACTTAAGCTTAACAGGATCATCAGGGCTTGGGTTGTACAAGATGAGGAATTTAAACTGGACTAAAATAGAGATTTTAGGAGTGAAAACTTTCCATCAGAACCCAGTAGATAATCATTATCTCAGATATAGCTTTATTTTCTCATTATGTTTTTTTTTTAATGAGTATTTTCTCTTCATAACAACTCAAGTTAAATAACCCTATCACATTATTCTTAATGATTGGCCAACTGCACAGGACACATAAAATCTGTTGTTGCCCTGGAGATTTACTCATTCATTCACTCATTCACCAATCAATTATTGAATACCTGTGTGCTTAACATTCTTCTAAGTAAGTGTGTGTGTGTGTGTGTGTGCGTATGTGTAGTGAATCTTAGTGAACAAGACAATTTTAAAAATATCTCTGTCCTCATGGCAAAGTCAGGTTAATTATGTTCTAAAGAAAAAGTGATTGTGACAAAGCCTATTTTTGCCAATATATAAAAATAGAGAAAAGAGGAGAGAGGGAGTTTGGGAAAGAAAAATGGAGCTAGAGAGAGATTGTACATGAATAAATGGGTTAAGTTCCTCAGTCTTATACTAAAATGTTATACATAAAAGTCGTTCAGGTTTGTAAAGCTTCTCCATAATGTATTCTGGTATGAGATACTAAATGTGGATAGAAAGCTAGGTATTTAGAGTTATCAGTTTCCAATTCCAATAATTATGGCAGGTATAATCAGGGAAATGTGAGTTTCATGGGGCACAATTGTGAAGTGTGCCCAGCACAATTATTTGAGGGAAATGTAGAAGAGGAAAAATGTTGGGCAGTGGAGGGGAAAAGGCAATGGGTTGGTAAATAAAGAAGCAAATTTGAGCAAACAGGAAGGAGATCAGATATCTAAAAAAAATTCCTGCAAAGTATTTGTTAGTATCATGTTTTCTCTACTTCAGTTCAGAATATGGTAATGGGTTATTTTTTTCCTCCCCTCCCTTTTCAAGCCCTCAATTAGGTCTTGAGAAAAGAGTCAGTGCACCTTTAAAACTTTCTGCTTAATCACCTATAGCGAATGCTCATTTAATGATTGTCTTTTTGTACCAAACAAGAAGTAACAATGCTTTTAGCAAAAGAAATGGAATGAGAAAGAAATTGCCTAATCAGCCCTGCTCATGCAGTGCTTTGTGAGAAAGATTATTGAATTTTCAGTCTCTGCAGAATTTTAATGAAGTTCCATCATGCTGGAAAATCCAGTCTTTTGTCAATAGAGTTCAATAACTCGACCACCCATGTAATAAGATGAACCAGTTGAAATCTTTCACTCTGCCAAAGCCAGAAGCAGGCTAGAAATACCCTGGAAATATGGACGCACTTTCTGTGCTTACCACCACAGATGATCCTCCAGTGGTCCTGGCCAACATGCTATAGCCCAAATAGTGTGTCTACACAGCTGTACTTAAACACCACAATGCTCACTGCAGTTCCTATATACTAAATAGTCTGGTAAGAGCTATCTATATAATTCCTTTCCTACCCACATAACTAGGAGGCATTGCTCTCACTAGTTCCATTTTACAAATAAAAAACTAAGGTTAAGGTAATGGAGTTACCTCAGGGGTGTTGGTATCCTAATCCTTGAAAGTTATGATTATACTGCCTTAGGTAACAAAAGGGACTACCTATGTGCTTAAGTGAAGGATCCTGAGGTGGAGAGATTATTTGGTTATCTAGTTGGTCTTGAAGTAATTTTAAGTTTCCTTATAAAGGCAAACAGCAGAGTCAAGAAATACAAAGTAGAACACAAGATTATAAAACTGGAGGATGGAGTGGTGCAGGAGAGACCCATAAACCTGCTGACCTCTCAAGAAGGAAGAAGTAAGGAAACAGATTCTCCCTCAGAGCCTGCAGAAAGAGCCAACCCTACCAGCACCTTGATGTGAGCCAAGTGAGACTGATTTCAGACTTCTAGCTTCTAGAACTGTAAAAGAATAATTTTTTGCCACCAAGTTTGTAAGTTGTTATAGCAATAAAAAGAAATGACTACTAAGAGTAGGTCATTCCCACACGATTATTCACCTAGGGCAGGGGTTCTCAATCTTAGCACTATTGACATTTGGGTGGGATTTCAGTGTTGTGCATGCTGTCCTGTGCATTGTAAAGTGCTGAGCAATATTCCAGTCCTCTACACACAAGGTGCTAATCGCAACCACTTCCATTGGTACTAAGCAGAAACACTTCCAAGTATTGTAAAATGTCTCCTGGTAGGGGTTGGGGAGTGGGAGTATTGTCCTCAGTAAGAATCACTGATTTGGCCCTCCCTGGTGGCGCAGCATGTTAAAACACAGCACTAAGAAGCTTAAGCCACTTCTGCATGAGTTCAATTCCTGCCTGCCCCAGAGGTGACCACATGGCGTGGCAGACCTCTCCTGACCCGCCCGCTGCTCCCCTCAGCAGTGTACTTTGTTGATCTGCCTCTTCTGCTCCCCGCTCTGTCTCTGGTGAAGCCTCTCGCCGCCCCTGAGCCTCTGGCCTGTACCCCAGTTCTGTATGCACAAATAAATAAATCTTTAAAAAAAAAAAAAAAGAATCACTGATCTAGTGGGTGGCAGAGTCACCCACTCTTGTTCTTCTTGACCAAGAGTCTTTTAATATCACTGTCTACTGCTTCATCATGTGCATTTGCAAGTGTTAACTTTAACAGTCATATATCACTCCTGAGAGAACATAATTCGCAACATAGTTCTCAATATATCCCTAAAAACCCAGCTTCATACCCTTGACAATCTTTGCCAATTAGCTCATGTTGTGTTTGGGATGCAAAACTTTTTTGTTGTTATTAAAAGGAGGAGGGAGGAAGAATAATTACTGGTCAGAGAGAAAGGTTGAATTGTAGCACACCTCAACAAATCCTCCACAAAACTGTAGCATAACATAGAATACTATCCATGAAAGTTGTCCCATGTGAGGACAAGATAGCCAGGTCTTTACACCAATGCCTTGCTTAGGGAGTATGAACTACCTGGGAAGAGCATAACCTTCCCAGGTTACGGAATGGACAGCAAAGGAGTTTTCCTTTCTTGGATGTCAAGGTAACATTGTTCCAAATCTGTCAATATCCATCTATTATGGTACTAAGGTTTAAGATCTGTTTTGGAGCAGATCATCTAAGATTTTGTTAACTTCTCTTAGAAGTAAACTTAGAATATGGAATCAAGTAGGGCCGGCTTCCACAACTCATTTGAATTTATAAAAGATACATATCATCCTCTCCTTCTTTACCCAATGTACATTCTTTTATTTTTAGCTACCATTTCTGCTGCAGTTGGTGACTTCTGGTAGTGTTACCCAAATTCCCATCCCTGAGATCCTTAGATTCTTGTCACCATGCCCTTTTTAGGTCTAAGTTACTGAACCTGACCAATTATAGTAATACTTGTGGAAGTAATTACAAAGACAAGACACACCAATTCTTCCTAATGATTAAGGTCCACTGTCCTCATAACAGTGGATACTCTACTTCTTACATACTGGCTCTGGTTATATGATTTGGGGAATCCAAAGAGCCTGGAGTTCAGTCATATTTTAATTCTATGGGACCCTGGCAAAAGTGTGTTCCTTTTAAGGACCAAAAAATTTAAGTTATGGGGACATAAAGTTCTTCAATGAGTCACTGGAAGTCACTCTAAGTGAGGTCATACCTGTCATTATCACTTCCTTCTCACTGAGTGTTGTCTCTGAACCAATGCTTTGGCTGTACTTTTAGTAGACTGCTTTATTAACTGGCATTTTCCAGGATGTGAATGCTCCATGGTCCTGCCTTTCCTAGAGCATTATCAGTAACTGAGCAACATGAAGGTATTAATTGGGTGTCATGATTCTATCTGATAAATCTGGTAACCTTATTGCTGAGGGATTGACACCATACTTCGAAGCCTCCTGTTATCATCACAGGAATTGTCCATCCTACGCACCCAGTGAGTCTCTAAGTGAAAGCCTCTTTCATGACTCTTTGTTCTTACCCCTCCTTGGGAGTGTCCTCCCACTTTCCTTCTGGTAAATTTTAATACATCTTTCAAACCTCAGTTTTTCATGCTTTCTTTTTTTCCCACAATGCCACGTGGTGTCTTCTTTTTTGCCTACTTATTTATCCTTTAATCATAACACTTCTGCTATTTTCTACCTATTCTCTTTTTATCTTCAAGTAATAATTTACAGCAAAGTATACCCATTCCAAAATAGCAACTTCTGAGACTACTGAAGACTCTTTTATCTCACCTCTGTAAGTGACCTAGAGCAGTTATATTTGTGCTGTGTATTTCAGCACTTGGTTTTAGATTGTCTTCTATTTTCTGCTTCTAATTTTTATGCCCCAAATTATTCTAAACTACTTCAGGGAGGAACTACATTATTCCTTGGAATGTCCAACATAGTCTGAAGCTCTGCAATTCTGCTCTCTTGATTACTAAAATTTACATTTGTTTTAAATCTTCCAAAAGATTTATTCATTTTTATAAATATTTATTTCATAGTCACAATGAATTTTGTAGGGCATTGCCTTTTTATTGTGTGATTTTCTTAAATGAACATAAAGATTTTCAAAAGAAAAAAAACACATGGAAAAATTAGACTCTATGCTGGGCAAATTCATTAGACTTGCAGCTGTGGAGTTCTTCATTATAAAAAAAAAAAAAAAGCAAAGTGATCTGGGGAGCTTGATTCCATTACCACCAGTTTATTGATCTCTATAAATCAAAATGTACCACATGGTGCTGACTCCTGGAAATTCCCAGAAGCTCTGTAGCAAAAATACTACAGTGGAGATAGGAAACTCTGGTATGAAGTGAAAAAACATCCCAGATTCAAATTTCAGGAAGGAATATGGATTAGAACTGCTGCAAAAATACAGTTCTAGTTTTTATTACTCTTGCAAAAATCTTATGAGTGACAATTGTTTTTTTATGTATTTTTTAACCCAATAGTTAGATTAGTCATTAATATTTTGAGCATGTTTTAGGAAAGTTGGTATTGTGATGATGTTACAATAGATTTATGGGCAGAGAAATAATGATGCACCCCCAAGGTAGGAAGTTGTTATAATGAGCTAGGTTGAAGTAGTATGACCTGAGCCAGGATCATAATATGAGAGTGGTTATCATAAAACAATTATAAAACTAGGTGATATGTGGGCAGGGAGAGTGAAAGACTTAGTTTTTAAACCTGGGCGCTTGGAAGGATGACAGCGATATTTTTGGAAATTAGTTAGAAAGGGGTAAGGGGATGTTACTAGTTGAAATATAGCCACGGTTTACGTTAACACAGGGATGATAGATAACTGGGGATATATTCATCCAAATTATTATAATCAAAGTTCCAATCTCCTCACTGACATATTTTTCTTCATCCAACATGTATGTATTGAATGACCTCTGGTTTCTTTGAGAGGGTCTGATATTTCTGGCTAAGTGATAATTGGATCAGAATACAGTGCAACAAATCTACTAATCAGCATTATTCAAAATGAGTATAGATTTGGTTCAGGTTAATTCATGATTTATAATTTCAATAATAGAAATTTCCTTGAGATTAAGTTCAGAAGTCTCTTCAATTAAAGCCAAATATCAGCCATTTTTATGTTCAGGTGAATTGGCTAATAAAAATGAAGGAAGTGAGTAAAAGTCTAGGAAATACATCAACATCTTTAGTGTGGGCCTATAGAAACAAAGACAGTTCTTCAACTATGATGGACAGATATTGAATTAGAAAAGGCAAATTGTGAAGTTTAATCTTCAGTATGGAAAAAAAATTATGGGCACAGATCAATAATGTAAAGCATAGTAGTCATGTGGAAACTCACTGAGGTTTTTTAATGACAAGATATATTTATCCCTATTATGCTAGCTTGAAACCAAGACCAGGGTAGTTTAATTATTTAGTTTCCATTTGGAAGGACCATAATTTGCCTAAGAAAGGGATGGCGAATCACTGCTTTGGCTTACAGTGGGCATAAATAGAATTTGAACAATTTTCTCAGCTTGTACGAGACTGAGAAGATTTCTGAGTCGGATTTTCCTTTTTAAAACCAGAATACTCTTTGTCAAACTGGGAGGAATTTCCACTTTAGAGTCTCAAAGTGAGAAGCAAGCGAGTTTCTGGACAATACATAAGCTATCCTGGCTGCTGAAGAACACGATCTCTTGTGCTGTAATGGTCCTTTCCTTCCCAGGGTTGGTTTCCTGCCAAACATGGATAAGGGGTGCAGGTCTCCAGATAGCTGTGGCAACCTTGGGCATTTGCTCCTTTTAAGTTCTCTTATTAAGCACATAGCTTCTGAGTCTCCATCAGAGAGTTGTTTTTTTTTTTTTTATAAGCCAGCTTAATGATATACCAAATGCTAGTGAATTGCTACCTGGTTCCACATGATTTTGACTCTTTAACTGAAATAAGCTAACACACATTGAGTAGAAATGAAAAGATCATTATATTTTCAGGAGTAAGTAACAAAAAGTCATTGTGACTGGCTAGGAGAATAAATGATTTGGATGGCAGATTGCTAGGGTACTGAATTTATTCAAACAACAGGAATAGTATAGCAATATGTGTAGCAATATAGCAGGGAAGGAAGGAAGTCCCAAGGAAGTATTCTGGTTAGCAGAGATCAGAAGTGTGAAGCCACTTCTGTAATCATGATCTGCAGAATCAGAACAATATAGCATGAGAGGAACCATGTTGCATGAGCTAGGCTATATGGTTAGGTTTTCTACAAAGTGTTTCACAATGAGAGAAGGTGTAGAAAATAGGAAATAGATATTTCTTAAAAGATTTATTTATTTATGCCTACAGAACTGGGGTACAAACCAGAGGTGCAGCGACAGTGAGAGGCTTCACGAAACAAACTAAGGAGCATAACAGGCAGATCGATAAAGTACACTGCTTCCGTCAGAGGGTGGGTCAAGAAAGGTCAGCAACACCTTGTGAATCACCTCCTGGGCAGGGGATCGAACTTGCAGGTACTGCTTGCTTGCACTGCTGGGCTTTAACCCGTTGCACCACCAGGGAGGCCTAAGGCTTGAGGGCTTGAGGGCTTCAGGGAGGGTCTGACACGCATGTGGATCACCTCGAGGGGCCGCGGATCAAATTCACATTGAAGCAGCTGTGACTAGCTTGTAGTGCTGCGTCCTAACCCGTTGTGCCAGCAGGAAGGGCCCTGAAATAGATAAAGCTTCCGAGGGTGTGACCCTGGCCAAAGGATGCTCCCCATAGTGTAGGAAGTGTTCCCCACTTACTATCCCTGGACCTGAGGCAACCATACAAGTCCTGCTCTCATTTCAGAAGAACTGATGAGACATTGGGGGGAGGGGGGAGGCCAGTCATCCTCTTAAATAAGCACCGCAGGTGATTCTGATGTACATTACATTTTGTAAACTACTACCTTAGAATAAATACTAAAGTTACTTTCTACTAACTGTGAGAGGTTTCATTGCTCCTGACACGGAAGATGAAAGACAAATCACTCACTCAACACATCCTCTCCCCTCCCTGCCCTCTTGCCAGAAGCCAGCACAGCAGGCCCTTGATAATATCATTTCATTCAACATCTTTGTTATAAACTTGATGAAGAAAATATAATCGCTACCCAGCTGGGACTCTGGTTGGAGTTTGTACATCTCTCCATGTGGGTGTGGCTTTCTTCCAGGACTCCTGCTTCCTCCTCTCCCCCACCCAAAGGTGTGCCTGTGAGGTTCTCTGGTGTGTCAGTTCTGACAGTGCAGGTGTGTGTGAGTGGTCCCCCAGTGAAAGGGCCCTCTTATCCTCTGCTGGTTTGCCCCTGTGCCCTGAGCTGCCAATAGGCTTTGACCACTTGGAAGGCAGAATAGGGGTTAGCATGTTCGAAAATGAAGCAATGAGTGAATATAAATTATTGTCTATATGAAAAGTGCTCTGTGTCTTTGTTTAGATGTTTAGTGATTTGTGTGTGTGTGTGTGTGTGTGACCAGAAATAAGCCATTGGAACTTAATTCTTGTTTTTTGTATCAATTAACCTATAGTAAAATCAATTAACCTATAGGAAAATTAGTTCTGTTATTTGCTTAAAGCCAGTTTCCAACAACCTACCCAGGACATTAGTGAGAACTGACCCCCTGCTTTAAAATTCCTTTCTGGGGGTTCTCCCTGGTGGTGCAGCAGATTGGAACGCTGCACTGCCAAGCCAAGCCAAGCTAAGCCAAGCCAAGCCAAGCCAAGCCAAGCGAAGCTGTGGCAGCTTCAGTGCGAGTTCCATCACCGCTCCAGAGGTGACCCACGTGGAACAGCAGACATCTCCTACCTCGCTCACTGCTCCCCTCAGCAGTGTACTCTTGATCTACCCATCCTGCTCCCCACTCTGTTTCTGGTAAATCCTCTCACAGTCCTGCACCTCTGACTTGTACCCCAGTTCTATGTGCATAAATAAAATCTTTTAAAAAATTCCTTTCTAGGATTTGTGTCTGAATATCCCTTTCTTTTTCACTAAGTAACACAGCAACACCTAAGTTTACTGGGATTCACAAAAAGTAAATTGTCTTGCTTAATGGGCTTTCTGGGCAACTAAGAGTTAAGTGACAATATAAAATCCATTTTAGATATTCAGCAAGGTGCAAACAGAAGTGTTCATATTTGCCACTCACTTTACCATCTCAGTGAAATGAACTCAAGAAGCCTTTTTTTATATGAACAGGCTCTGTCAGTCTTCTCATTATATTATTTCAGATATTACTGATTGTTTTACAGTAATGAAGAAATATTTGATAAAATATTGTGCTTTACAACTTGGATGGAGCTGGAAAAGATCCTGCTTAGTGAGATAAGCCAGAAAGAGAAAGAAAAATACCAGATGATTTCACTCATAGCAGTATAATGGACCAGGTGAGAAAATAAGAAAAATAATGAACAACCATATACCAGAGACATTTTGCGGGGGTGGAGTGGGAAATGGGATCAAAAACGGGGGAGTGGGGAAGGAAGTGCAAGGGATTATGGTGATGGCACATGGGTGACTTGGTGATAGGAAACCCGTGGGGATTACAATTGAGATTGAAAAAAAAAAGGAAAAAAAGAGGGAAAAAAAAAACGGTTAAAAAAAAAAAATTGTGCTTTAATCAATTATATTCTTTTTATTTTGGCTGTAAGCTAAGTACAAAGCAATACAAGTTATTTGAATGTTCTCTTTAAGGTAGGCTATGCCTGATGGAGTTGTCTGGAAACGGAGCTGGTCAAGTGCTCTGGCTCTTGGAACCTTAGTAGAGCCATGATTATTATTTTATGTGGGTCACTAGTCCTTTTGACCACTGAACAATTTAGACTGAACTTCAGTGACAATTTTATTTACAAAGGACTTAAGATTTTTTGCTTAATGTTTCCTAAATTTCACTTTCATGCTAAGATACTGTCATGTTTGAAATTTCCCCAAGATATATATTACTAATTAGGAAATCTAAAGGCTGGTTCTCTTTGTCATTAAATAGAGTTACTAAGCCATATACCTTGTAGGATTACTGTGACAATTAAATGAGGTCACCCAGTCATGTCCTTTTTATAGCAGTGCCTGGTGCGTTATAAGTTCTCCAATAAATGCCAGCTATTATTAGCTGTTCCCTTTGAGAAATGCTGCTTCACTTTCCCTTGATCTCCCATCAATAAGTGCAGTTAAAGACTTGCTGTTTTCATTTGCACCTTGTGGAAAAAAGGAAATAAATATCTAGGGGACAGGGGAGGTATTAAGAGTCACTCCTAAAATAGTGTATCACATTATGTAATGGCAAATGGCATGCTGTAGAATATGTAAGAGGTTTATAATTCTAGGAGTTAGTAAACATATCTTGATCTGAAAACAATGATATTAAGAACCACCTGTCACAAGCATCATAATTTCCCATGCACTGAGTTTAGGATAATTGACTATACAATAATATCAAAAGAATTGCTTCTTCATATGAGTGTAAACTTTGGTTCTTGAAGAAACTAAACTTGTGGTTCTCTGTAGAATATCCCCTGACTTCTCTTCTCTACTGAAAGATGATAGAAAGCAAGTTCCTAATGATGATTTTAAATATATCTATACTGCATAGCAACTATACTCTTAAAGTGGAGATTGTGTCATCTCACCAAAACATGTCCTTAGTATCTGGATTCCTGGGTCTCAAGGAAAGAGGAAGGCATCTCTAGTTCTCATTTGTCCAAGTTATTATTCAAAGAATGCTGTACAGAGTTATTTTAGTCACCAAAACTGGGAGAAAGTACAGGTCAGTCAAATATAGCAGCAGTTGTATTATTGTACAATGATGTTGCATAATAGTTTAACGAAGCAGCACACAAAATCAGATTCCAGGTCTCCTATACTGGGAATTCTAGGTAGCCTGAATGTAATTCATTTCTCTGGAGTTAACGCAAAGTGTCTGGGTAATGAACAGCTCATTTTGGGCAATGTATGCTAAGAGACTAAATGACTAAGTTAATGATTAAATGTGCCCAGTGTCCAAATTCTTGATATTTCATAGCAGATAGCAAGAAATTTGAGATTATTTGATTTTTCATTCTGTTCCCTAACAGAGCAAGACATAGCTCAGAGAACACTTTTGTGGGTTTCAATATGAATTATGGAAATTTTGAGATATGCAGATGATGAGTATTGGCAGCTAGAGTCATTAGTAGTTACTATTTAAGCTTCACCCATATTCAAGAGGAACACAGATTCAGATTTAAGCATGGTCAAATAAGACATTTGAAGGAAAAGAAAATGGGAATAAATGCCACTTCCAGGCATCATAGTTAAGTATAACATTTTGGAAAGAAATTTGTTTTTGTTTTTGTTTTTTTATGGCTCCTGAGTGAACTTGTAGCTGTCAAATGTGTGACTTTCCTTACTTTTCATAGCATATAGTGTATGTATATGTTCACAGTGTTGGGGGGGATAACTTAACAGATACATCTGTAGTGATTCTTTATCTCATGATAGAAATCAAAAATAATCATTGAGTGTTTCCTTATTTTAAGGCCATGCTAGACAATTTGAGCAGTAAACTAAGGAAAATTTCTACATAAGAAGTTAAATTATTAAAATAATCTAGCACCCCTTAGCTTTTGAGATGTTCTTTAAACAGTTTTCATATTAAGATATGTCTAGGAATGTCTTAAAATACTAGAAAAGGAGTCAGTAAAAGTGCTTAATAGGCTTATGAGCACTGCCATAGTCCAGGGAGTAAAACTCAGTTCCTGCCTTGAAATAGAAAGAATACAGAAAAGAAATGTATGTACATACCCCTTCCCTAGAAAATAAACAAAATCTAGAACAAAATGAAAAACATCACAAGAAACGTAAAGTGTTTGGGGATAAAAGGCAGAATTTTAAAAGAGGAAGAACTCAGCTAGCAATAGGGGAGCTTAGGAAAGATGAACCTTGAGGGATAGTCCGGATGGCATTTGTATTGCAGGTAGAAATCAGAGATAGAATGACCCAATATATTCAGATGTCCAAGAAAGGTCCAATTTGGTTGTATCGTTGAACACTTTAGGATAAAAGCAAATAGTATGAGTGATTGTATTATATTTTAGGGGCTCTCACAAGTCAGAATAAGTCTATGGTCTATGGAGTGTCATGGGAAGCTGTTGAGCCTTCTCTTGCTGGTTGGCTGGAAATGAGTAGAGATAACCTAGAACAAAATGGTTTGAGTTGATCTGGGTGTCTATAGTGAAAATATTTGTAGGCTACATGGGGTCAGTTGTACATTAATCAGAGTAATGAGCCCTGTTTTTAGATTAGGCTTTCACTGCCATTAATAACGTACCTTGCTAATTCCCATATGAAGATGTGTCCATTTGGTTATTTCAATTAAAAGATGAGCTTTTGACAGCATTGTTTCAAAACCTTAGTAATTAAAATTGTTCAGCCTTAAACTAACGGCATTATTCCTATGATGCTTAGTTTTCTTCTGACTCTCACTTGGACCTGTCTGCCAAAAGTCACCTTGTTTTCTGATCTGTGTGTTACTCCTGTGATTTCTACTCTGAGTTTTGCTACTGCTATTTTAGTTAAGAAAGCAGTATGTTAATGTAATCCTCACCAATTTTATGACCAGAAATCCATGAGATGACTAGTAGGGAATTTAGTTTAAGAAGCCTGTGGTGGGTGTCATATTTTTTTTCTTCTTCCACCCTTTCCAATGTAGCAGACCCAAAGGAAAATTTTATAGCTATGGAAATGTTCACCAAAGGAAAATCAAGGAGTAGGCAAACATTAAATTCATTCCTTTTTGACTCCTACTCAGGACTATGCTGGGTGTTATCAAAGTGGCGCTTCCGTAGTAAATAATAAAGTAGAAAAGAAAAAGAAAAAGGACTGGAGGAGTCTAACAAGCACCTTAAGAAAAAGCAATAAAGCCAAATTATGACTGAGGCTAAAAACACCGAATGTTTTCTCCTTTGTAAGTGAAGGGAGGATAACAAAGTGCTCTTGTTTTAAATAGTCATGTTCTATAGCAACGGAAGCCTTTCCAAATATAGCTTCATTCTTCTCCCTGTGCAAAAATAAAGGTTAACTTTGTTTTTTTAAAGATTTATATATTTATGCATACAAGCACTGTGCTGTAGCCCAGAGATGTGGGGAGGAGGGGGTGACAGGATTTGCCAGTGACAAAGTGGGGAGCAGAACAAGCAGATCTACTGAAGTATACTGCTGAGGGGAGCAGTAGGAGAGACAGGAGCGGTCAGCTGGGTCACATGGGTCAGCTCCCTGGCTGGGGATTGAATTCATGTTGCAGTGGCTGTGGACAGCTTCATAGTGCTGAGACTTTATGCTGTGCCCAAGTTTAATTTTAGCTGGGACATTTAGTAATCAGACTAGTACTGTATCATAGGCTATCTCATCCATTTATTTCATGTTAAAAAACCACAAATGCCATCATTCAATCCTCACCATCTTTCAGATATTTACTATGCTAAGGTTTTTAGTTACATTGTTTCCTTTTACCTTTATCATCATCTTAGGGAGTTATTTCCAAAATTGACTAAAATTAAAATGGTCATTATCATTTTTTAAATTTAAAATAGATGTATGAAATATTTTTATAAAATAAAATCATTTGGGCCTTTCTGGTTAAGTCTCAGGGCTATCTCTGCTTTGGTCTAAGTTTAATTTCTGGCCAGGGAAGTGACCACATGGGGCAGCAGCAGACCTCTCCTGTCTTGCCCGCTGCTCCCCTCAGCTGTGTATTTCAGTAGATCTGCCTGTTCTGCTGCCCACTCTGTCTCTGTTGAATCCTCTCAACCCTTTTCCCACCATCCCCACACCTCTGGCCTCACCCAGGAAAATACAATGTTGACTGCATTACAATGTGTGGGTAGCAGATGGTCTGCTTCTTTCATTCCCTTGGACACTGCTGTATGAGCAGATAGCTTGCTGTGGCTTCATGTAAGGAGCTGATGGGCCTCACTTCCCCCAGCTGCACTCATCTTTGAGGTAAGGGCTTATGGAACTGTTTCATGTCATCTTCATATTCACCTTGGGAAACACTATCATTCTGATTTCACAGATGAAGAAATTAAATCCCAGAGAGGTTTAATTCTGAAAATCCTTCACTCCAATCCATTCAAAGAAATTGTGGGACCCAGACAGGGTATAAATAGAGGGCTTCCCTGACACACGGCAACATATTTAATAGTTATCATTCACAGTGGTATATAAACATATCCCATACCTCTATCAGATACATCAATATATTTGAATATATTGTACCAAAATTCAAATATTGTACTTAAATATATTTTATAAAATGTAATTTGAAATAAATGTAAAGGATAAAAACATAGTTTCAAATTTGTATTCAATTTATTTTCCTGGAAAATATTTTAAATTATTAGCATTGAAGAGACGCATCATATTTTTATAAACATAAAATCAGCTCCCTGCTAGCCTTCAATCTCCACTTAAGAGATCCATGTAAAGAGCCCACACTATATTTCTTACATGTTTCATTTCAACATGCAAACAAACACATGTGCACAAATTAATGGGATGTGAACTGTTTCATGTTGAATGTTACAGGCGCTCTATAGATATCATGCACAACTGTTGCAGAAACCGCTCTAATTAGTAGATGCCTTTGGAGCCATTTGTTTCAGTACAACTTGGAAATGACACTTCATTATGTAAGAATTTATTGCATTTATGCTATCTGAGAGCAAGTTTCGACAAGTTAATTAATTTGTCTTTTATCTAAACGCCTTTGCTGCAGCTCTAATCCTCCCTGCACTCCAATCCAGTGTTCTTTTTGTGCTGTCTCCAGCGGCACAACCAGCAAAACTTCAGGTGGTTGGAATAAAGAAACTTTCCTCAAAGTCCCAGGGCAACAGTTGTGGAGAAGCAATTCCCTGGGTCTTGAGTTGTGTTTGTCAGGAGAGTGGATATTGAGGGTTGTGTGCCAGAGTGAGGCCAGGATCCCAAGTGACCGTCAGCCCCAGTGGAGTTTGGTGAATGGAGTTTCCATGTTTGGAAAAGGCACGATCCCTGCAGCCACAGAGTTCAGAACAGGAATCCTCTTTTCTGGGTCTATTTGTGTTAATAACACAAATAGATTATGGCGACTTGTCCTTCTAATCCAGGCCCATGTGATTCAAGAAACTTCTATAACATTCTTGACCACCTCCCGGTTGGGTGATTCAAGAAACTTCTATAACATTCTTGACCACCTCCCGGTTGGGTGATTCAAGAAACTTCTATAACATTCTTGACCATCTCCCAGATGGGTGCATGATCATTCTGGATTTGAGTATGAAGGAGATGGAGAATGAGTATTTAACTTCCTGCATGAGTGATACGAACATACGACATCAAAGCACACAGTGACCTTCCTCTAAAATGAAGGGCTAGCTACAAATAAATGTTATCTGTACCAGTAAGTTTCAACTTCCTTTTTTTCTGAGTTTATTAAAAATAAAAATAAAAAGGCTTCCTACTTTAAGATTGTCATTAAGCCAAGAAGCTACTTCAAAAAGAAAAAAGAAAAAAAAAATGATTCTTATGTCCTTAAGTAAAAAGCGACTCCTGGAGCCAACTTGAGAAACAGCGCAGTACTGGTCGCTGACCTCCGAGGGACCCTGTCATCACTCTCCCAGAACAAAAGAAATTCTCCCCTACTGCTCTGGCATTCCTGTGTCTAACACACTGGGGTGTCGATGAAGACCACACTATGAAAGCCCTCTGCCCTTAAGAGACTTCGCATGAATTTTCTGTGCAAAGGAAGGAATTGAATTAAAAGTAACTGTTGGTGGTTCCTCTAAGCAGTTTTCAAAGCCTTAAGATTTTTTAACATCCTGCAGTTAAATTTCCAGGAAAAAAAGAAAAGTGCCTTAAAAGTCCTTTCCTTTCCTTATCCTTCAGTAATTCTGTATAGTACTGGGAGGCCTCCAAATTACATACTCTCTCCCCCTGGTAATCGGTATGAAACCATCATGATAGATCATTTGTATAGGATATGTGAGGGGCAGCCCCAGACTCCATGATGCTCCTCCACCTTGAATTTTTTCCTACTTAGAATATCTCAAGAGTGCCTTTGTTTTCACCAGATTCTTAAGCATCTGATCTGAATTCAGCTAAGGAGTCTATCAATAGCTCACTTTCCCAAAACAAACAAAAATACTCGCCTGCAGCTCTTTTCATGCTCCTGGCCACTTCTCATTTTAATTGGGGTGATGTCTTAAAAGAATAAGGTGATCCCATT
The DNA here is from genome assembly GCF_000260355.1 of Condylura cristata. Taxonomy (NCBI): domain Eukaryota; kingdom Metazoa; phylum Chordata; class Mammalia; order Eulipotyphla; family Talpidae; genus Condylura; species Condylura cristata. Next base: position 16,763,713 of record NW_004567114.1, read on the forward strand.
ATAAGTCTTCCAGCCTTCACTGTTGTATTCCAGTTTCTGTGCAATTGGCATGAATGCTGTTGTGGACATTTTGCCTTGCTGTTGACACCCCTGTAATGCCCATGGAACACAGAAGTTTTGCCTCTGCCTTCATCTTCCTTGATGGTGAATGAGTTCATAGAACATTTAACAAGCACACAAGTTTCATGTTGTCTGGTCTATCACTGTCATATCTTGATAACAGATCAAAGGTTGAGTACCTACCAAAAATGTGTCGGATGAGAATAACTTATGAAAAGCAAACATTATAGATGAGACTACATAAAGGTGAGTTGAAGACTGGAAATTCGTCCTCAGCCTTTTAGAGCTTCTCTCTTACTGCAGACTACACCTTTCTTCCTCCACCAGCTACCCAAGGTTTTCACATTATCTCCAATCTATATGGGATCCACAAGAAACTGTGTCTTCTCTGCTTTTTCCTCTATATATCTTTAAGAAAATTTCCCCACCTCCTCTCTTATATGCTAATCAAACTTTGTCTGTACTGTATTCCACAATCTCTCAAATCCCAGGTAGCTTAGAGGTACTGCCAGGTGAACCTATAGATACCAAAATAAATATGGACATACAGGAAAATAACTAGTTGAGAATCTTGAAAAACCCATTGAAGAGACTTTGCAGAAAAATAACAAATCATGATTGGTCAAAGCCTCATTAATTGGCATAAAAATACAAAATTATAGTACCACTCACATGTAGTTTTGTACATTATTGTTTATTAAGTTATATAAACTTAATTGAAGGATCAATTTAATCCTTCTTTATAATTACATTTAATTTAAGCTGGGAGGAATACCATAGAGGGATTGCTCCTCAGACACAGATGGAGCCAATTATAATTTCAATTTAAGATTCTACAGCCAATGAAGAGGAGTCAGGGTAAGCAGCTCTTCAGCAAGCGCTTCAACAAAGTCAGTGAACCCCGCGTTACAGGGGGACCACTAACTTGGACAGAATCATCAGATATGGTAAGTCCATGCACATAGCATGGTGTTCACATTCCTAATGACGCTGACCTCTGTCCGCTGTGGTAAAAGTAGCCTTAACTCTTGACTAAATTACCTGTTAAGTCTTAAATCCCCTCCCTACAAAGAGATCCTTTGATTTGTTGTTACCAATAACTAGTTTGCTGGCATTTCATTTCAAAGGGAGTACAACTTTGCACTATAAAGATGCAAAACTCATGGAAGAAATTTGTATCACTTTAGGTTAAAGCCCTTATGTGCATTCCCATGTGGTGAATCTGCCTTTTAACAGTTAACGATGGGGTGTTTGGTTTTCTCTGACCTTTTAGAATTCACTTCTCTTGTAAACATAACATCAGCATCAGTGAGTAGAGAAAATGAAAGAGGGGTTAGGTTGCTTCTTCTCTGACTTACCAATGAATGGATCTTTTACAGAATGGAAAGGAAAATTTTTATCATGGCTTCTGATGCTTTCTACAGCTGAAAATCTGATTTGTTTCTGATTCTAGTGTCTGAAGAACATCTCAAGTTGTTTTTTTTTTTTTAGATTTATTAATGCATACAGAACTGGGGTACAGGACAGAGGTGCAGGCACAGTGAACTGATTCACCAGAGATAGATAGAGAGGGGAGGCAGATCTACTGAAATATACTGCTCAGGGGAGCAGCAGGGGAGACAGGAAAGGTCTGCTGCACCATATGGGTCACCTCCCTGGCTGGGGATTGAGCTCATGCTGAAGTAACTGTGGCTAGCTTACAGTGCTGCACTTTAACCTGTTGCATCACCAGGGAGGGTCCAGGAGATCTCAAGGGTTTTTTTGTTGTTGTTGTTTGTTTTTTAGAGGTTAATTTATTTATTTGTACAGAACTGGGGTACAGGCCAGAGATGCGGAGGGTGAGAGAATTCACCAGAGACAGAGCGGGGAGCAGAACAGGCAGATCGACGAAGTACACTG
>NW_004567114.1:16766608-16796851 GCF_000260355.1 Condylura cristata
AACTTGTGTTGCTGTGGCTGATGATAGCCTTAGTGCTGTGATTTAATCTCCTGTGCCACCAGGGAGTATCCCACAAGTCTACTTCTTAAAGGAAAAATTTAAATGACAGAATTTCTCCAGGGGGCTTTATTACTCAATGGTTTTTTGGTGTGGCTCTTCATCCCCATCTCCCTGTGGTAGTAGAAGAAACATAGATTTTTACAAACTCTTAAGAGATGAGCTTATAATCTTGAACACACTTGACCATATACAAAGAACTTGCATCCAGTAAATAAGAAATAATAAGAAATTATTACCCATCTCATAAGGAATAATCCTTTAGTCTCTAATATGTTGTGCATGCTTATTAAGTGCTTACTCAGTAACGGCCTCTGTAATTAGCTGCTTGATAAATAATCTGATTCAAGTTGCTACTGTCATTCCCACTTATCAGATGAAAGCATTGAGACTGAGAAGTCTGACATTGTTAGTTTAGTAAATGAGTGAACTTCAGGAGCTGGGTTATTAACTAAAGACCAAATCCTGCCTACGCTGATAGAGTGTATCCCTCCCTTTGCCATATAAACAAGAGTAATTATTTGGTAAAAGAATGTACCAAAGTCTACTGAGCTAGATTCCAAAAATGTATATAAAGGCTCTTTGAGGTAAAGTTGTGTGAAATAAAGGTGCATGGTGTGCACAGTCCTAGTGTGTGAGAAAGACCAACAGGCTCTGGGTGAACTTGTGATTTTGGAGCCATTTGCCTGAGGTACTCTTACCTACACCATATGTGCTCATCTAAGGTACAAAAGTATCCTCTACAGATCCTCACCAAATAACACTCCCTTCTCTCCTTTCCTATCATATATCTTTCTTAGGCCAATGAATGTCTAAGATTTTATAACTCCAAGCTTAGAGAGGTCCTGTCACCCTTGCCAGGATTTAACAGAGAAAGTTAAGGCACAAATCAAGACTAGAAGACAGTCTTTGCACCCTATCGCACATAGAGAATCATCCTAAAGGATGAATCTGATATCTTCTTTTTCTTAAAACCTTCCTGTGATTTCCCACTTCACGTCAAAATAAACTGAAACTCATGGTAGCCAATGAGGACCTTTGTGGGGTGTCCCTTTCCCCCTTATTGTATGTCCCTCATTGCCATTCCCAGTGTTGTCCTGGCATATTGGCCCCTTGTTAGTTCCTCAAGGTTTAAACTCATCACCTCTCTGGGCCTTCTCCTCACATGATTTTCTTTATGTCTGGTTCATTCACATGACCAACTTCCTACTTATTCTTTGAATTTTAAGTCTAAGTATCCTCAGATCTTTGCTGAACAGTTTACATAATGAAAAACTCCCATTTCCAAAATCTCCTCTCCCAAATTCTGCTCATCTGTTTCATGGAAAGAAAGCATTGCCATTTGTAACTCTAAGCCTTCTCATCTACCACCCTAAAAGACAAGGACATGTCTATCATATATATCCGTGTGTATTTCATGACAGATTCATTACCCAATACATATTAAGTTGGTCACTAAATATTTGTCAGACTAAATAGGCTTGAGTGTTGTGACTATAACCCAGTACTCTTTAAATGACCCTTTACAGCTTATCTTTTCGGCCCCTGACCCTTGACTCCTATTTGGAGTCATTTCATGCCTTAGTGGCACTGAACGATTAGATACACATAGGTTTTCTGATCTACAATTAGAAAAATGTTATGCCTAACTTCATTTGAATACAAACCCTTCTATTCTCAAGATGGCCACCTTTAAAAAGGTTGTTAATGAAGGCTGTAGCTACCTATTAAAGAAGGTTTTTTTTTAATTTCTGTCACATAGATGCTTGCTCTGCCTACCTGTAGAGCTGGTTGGGTCCATCACAAATCTGTAGAACCAGTTGTCCCCTTGTGAACCCACCCAGGAAAATGTGTACTTAGTCCAAGTGGGTATAAATAGCTTAACATTAAAATGTAAGCTTTTAAATCCCTCAAGGTCTATATAGTAGTAAACCAGACAGTGTCATAAACTCCTGGGAGAAAAAGTATGGGAGGCTGCTAAGAAATGGGTTTCTTGTACTTCTTTCTGCAAAAACTGAGCGACACTGAGTACAGAGACATAGAAGCTGTTCCAGCATACCTGGAAGCCATAGCAGGGATGTATCTGAGTTTCCTGAAGTACAGATCTCTTTAGGTTTCATTATTACAGAGATCTGCAGTAGTTAGGAGGATCAGAGATAAAAGCTTTATAAGCAGTTTGAGGAAGAACCTGAACTGGTCTACCTGGAATAGTTACCCCTTTATATCGTGGAATTTATGTTAATATAAAGACGTTTAAGCTCTGCTGTTACAACTGCTCTAAATTCACTCTAATAATTATGGAGTCTGGTTTGGCCAAATAGAAAATGAGAGAAGAATCTAAACTGTGAGAGAATATTTTTCCAGTCAACCTGGCTCATGTTTCAAATTGCCTTACTGAGGAAGCTCTGGGAATAACAGTGAGAATCCAGTGACCATGGTTTATGGTATTGAATCTATTTTATAGAGAAAAAAATGAAAACTTATTAGGAATAATTTTTGTTTTCTTTATTAAATCTAGAATGTGTGGAACCCCTTCATAGAGTTTGAGAATATAAGAATATTCCTGTGAGTGGGTGGGGATGCTGTATTCTTACTAATAACAAATATTTTCAGGTTAGAAAATTAACAGCAACAATAATAGTACAAATGAATTTTTAAAAATAAATTTGAGGTGAAGAATGTCTTTCTTAGCATGACATAAAGCCAGCACCATAAAGAAATAAGCTTGACAAATCACACAAAAATTTTCACAGAAATAGAAGATTAATTGTCAAACTTTAAATTGAAGATTACTGGAAAACTGGGGAAGTTGTTTACAACATATAAAAAAGTTTAATATTTTCAGTAACAATGAGACCTATAAAGTAGAGCTATGTATGATTACTATGTGCCAGACTTTGTCAGAAGCTTATTATATTTAATCATTTACTCACCAGGCTAGTAGTATACATACCACTTAGCACATTTTATAGATGGAAAACTGAGGCTCCAAGAAGTTAAATCGCTTATCTTAAGGCATGCAGTTTATAAATGTGAGAAGTGGGATATAAGGAACATTTATGAATAAATAAGAAAATTAAATAACCCGCTAAAGAAACTAGAGCAAGCAAAACTTCCTTAAAAAGAACAAAAGATTGGGCCCTCCCTGGTGGCGCAGCGGGTTAAAACACAACACTGAGAATCTAAAGCCACTTCCACATGAGTTCGAACGCCGCCTGCCCCGGAGGTGACCCACATGGCGTGGCAGACCTCTCCTGACCCGCCCGCTGCTCCCCTCAGCAGTGTACTTTGTCGATCTGCCTGTTCTGCTCCCCACTCTGACTCAAGTGAAAACTATAACCCTCAGCATATCTGGCATGTACCCCAGTCATGTACAAATAAAAAAAAAAATATTTAAAAAAAAAAAGAACAAAAGACTATGAAATATGAAACTATTATCTTTATCTAACAAGAGGGGGGATTTTCTGTTCGAAAACACCTTGATGTGCTCTATAGTCTGAGAACAAAATCCTTCTGGTTTAGTCTAATTGAAAAGTGTAGGTATGAGATCAATGTTGCTTTGCACCTAAGTGAACAAAAACTTAAGGTTTGCCAAGAGGCTTTAGTATCTGCGGCTCTGAGAATAACCCAGGGAGGGAGAAGAGGAGTGATAGGAGCTGAGCAGCTGGGGTCTCCCCTCCATGGGCCTGGACATCCATGGAGCAGTGCAGTCTCATACTCTCTTGTGATATGTTGGGAACTGTATGTCATAACCCATGTTCCAAATGCCCTTAAATATGTACAACCTAAAATGCACTCACATGAACACTGTGCTCGGAAGTGAAAAAGAGGAGCTGAGATCAGTGTGGTGGACAGGTGTGCTAAAGAGGAGAGAAGCACGGCAAGGTGAGCCAGTGGCCTTCACCAGGCTCAGCTCAACTCTTCTGATTTCATAGACTGTGGGGAGAGAGATTAGCCAGTGGGAGAGAATTTCATAAACTTGGAGGTTGGAATTTGTTACAGGGCAGGGAGAGAGGGACACCCCTGAGCCCCAAAGCTGCCTGTTCTAAATAGGTTCTGCCATCTGCCACATCAAGCAAGACAAAACATGTTAAGACCTTTAATGGAAATGAACTTTAATATAATGAGTGTGTAACTCAGAAAAGACAAAGAATACAGTTTCTAAATCGAACACCCAAAGTTACCCATCCCCTTGTGGGTAAAAGTCCACCCAGAAGGGATTGGCCCAAAGCAAGGCCTGAAAGGCCACCACAATTCTAAAGCAGCTTCTGGCTGTGACCCATAGGAAAGTGTCAGAAATGGCCAGACAAGTCTGCAAGGAAAAGAGCAAAATCAAAATCAAGATAAACACTGCCATAGTCAGTCTCCCCATGGGTCTCTCACCCACATCTGTTTCAACCAGGCCAGGACTAAGAAACAAGCATAGTTTCTTCACGTCTCTCTGCCCCATGGGCCTCCTTCTGGTCTCCTTCTGGCTCTCCATCTTGCTTCCTTCCTCATCAGTCTCCTTTCCAGATTCTTCTCTTCCTGCTCAGCTCCACCCTCCTTCTAGGTGGGCAGGGAATCTTGAACCTCCCCTTTTCCTGGGGACCAGCCTGTTTCAGAATAACCAGGTGACCCCTGTCAGTCCTATGTGTGCAAAGCACATGCACATCGAATTCAGAGAAAAGTGTAGACAGCAATCCACAAAGAAAACACTGCTGACATCACTGCCATGAAAGAAATACAAGACTTTAAGGATTTTTCACATATCAGACTGGAGAGTTTTAAAAATATTGATAACTTGGTCCTCTCTGATGGCCCAAGGGACTAAGTCTCAACACTATAAGGCTATTTTCAGCCACTGCAGTATGAGATCAATCCCAGGCCAGGAAGGTGACCCACATGGCACAACAGACCTCTCCTGCCTCGCCCATTGCTCCCCTCAGCAGTTATTTGAGTAGATCTGCTGCTCTGCTCCACACTCTGTCTCCAGTGAGTCCTCTCACCCCCACCCCTCTGGCCTGTACCCCAGCTCTTGTATGCATGGATAAAAATTAATTTTTTAATTTTGATAAACTTTTAGCTGAACATACTGTTGACTGCCGCAGTACTTCCTGAGGGGGAATCCAGCCTGAGGTGACGCTGGCGCCTCTGGCTGATCTCGCTAACAATGTCCGCTCTTTACTCTTGCCAACCAAATACTATCATTTTGCTCATGGATTAAAAAGGGATGGGAAGTACAGAGTTAGTACAGGTTAGTACTAACCAGGTTAGTACAGCGTAGTACAGCTAGAGTAGAATGCGGTGTGGTGGTGCAATACAGAGCAACAGTCTAAACAACCTATATTTTTAGATTGCTAATTCTTGTGTTTTTCACATAGATTAATTCGATGTTCTCCAAAATAAACTAGCTTCAATTAAAGAATGCCTGCGTCATTTTTAAATAATGTTGTGTAGAATAATTGTATTCATCAACATATACTTTTTCAAATGAATATATAATTTTCAAATAAAGATTTCAAGGAAATAAACAATGGATATTACAGTCATCTTCTGGACTACTCCAATGGGAACCGCTTAATATGAGCCAAACTTCATGGGATTAATTTTTTTCAAGGGATTTTTTTTGTGAGTTTGCATTGGTTTACAGTATTATACATGATTTAGGAGAATAGATTCAAACATCCACGGGTGTTATGTAGCACCTCACCGCACCCAACATGAAGGTACCCTTGTCCCTTTACCACAGACCACTGGCCTCCTCCCTCCCTCATTCCCATCTCTCCCTCCCTACAGTAGCCCCAGATTGCAGCCATATCTCTAGGGTTTGTTCTTTTAGTGTTTTCACGGCCTGTGTTTTTCACCTTCTGACTTACTTCATTTAACATAGTTTTACCAGTTCCACCCATATTGTTGCAATGGCATAATTTCATCTTTTTCTAAACTTCTAAGTTGTATTCCCTCAGGTATAAGTACCACATGTTAGTACACTCATCTGCTGTTGGCCATTTAAGTCCCCACAGCTTGCCTGTTGTAAACAGTGCTATCGCCCTTCAGAACAGTGGCTTTGCATTTGTTGGCTAAATACCAATGAATAGGATGCTGGATCAAATGATTGATCCCTATGAGAAAGAGATTTGGCAACCTCCATATATTCTGCACAGGGATTAGACCAGACAACATTGGCACCAACAATGTACAGGGGTTCCTTTTTTTTTTTTTTTTTTGATACCTTTGCTAACATTTGTTATTTCTGTTTTTTCTTTTTTTCTTCATATTTGTCGTTCACAAAGGAGTGAAGTAGTGTGATATTGTAACTTTGGTTTGCATTTCTCAGGTGGTATAAATGGCAAAATCTAGTTCCAGAAATCCAGATTAATTTCCTGGGGAATATAAGAAGATTTATGTTTGAAATGTTTACTCCACCACTGATTGCAAACACACTATAAAAGTAATATCACCATTATCCACTTTCTAAGGCTAGTCATTGACTGGGGGCTGTGCAGTATCATGTACACATCCTTGACAAGTGTGCAGGCAGCCTGTATGTACTGACCCAGGGCTGCATACATAATGATAAAAAGTAATGTAGTAGCAAAAAAGCATATTGTATTTATAGCATGAATTACTGAAAGTTGAAATAAAAGCATAGGGGGTTAATCAAAGAGAACCTATAAAATTTTCCATTTTGGAAAGAAAATATATCTTAGAATTTCTAATATAAGCAATAGATATCAAAAGCTATTTCAACAGGGCAAAATGCTACAATAATGTCTTGTATATTCTGGGTAAACAATGGATATTGCCTTTCATATTGGAGCCTGGTCTAGATCTGTCTAGTGTGTAGCAGGTAACATTCACAAACAGAGGGTGAAAGACAGACTGATGGCATCCTCTAAAGAAATTATATAACACTCAGGGATTAAGTGCAGTGTTATTGTTTTGGAAATGAGAATGCTGGGGATAAACATGCCTCATTATTTCTAACTGAATTAGAGAAATCTTCAGAATTAGCTTTGAGAATTGCTAACCTAGCATCTTCCAAGAATTCTATTCATCGTCTGGTATTTTTCTCTTTCATAGGATTAAAGAACTCATTTAGTAAGATTGTTGAACAGATTTTTATCAGGCTTAGCTTGTGGACCTGCCAACATTCAAGTGCATATATTGCACACATATAACTAACAAGTTTGCCTTTTCTCTTCTTCTGCCAAGACCCAAAACATTGACAACAAAGACATAAAATGTGATGAAAACAAAGACATAAGTTATTTGGAGTCTGAAATGGTAGCCCGTTTTCTGGTGCAGGAGTTAAACTTGCTTAATCTATCCTTAGCTATTAGTAGAACACTTGGATGCAAATTTATTGAGTGTCTTTTATATACAAACTATTCTTGAGAATTTCAGGAAATACATAAATAAGTGCATAGCTATGAGGTAGAGAGGGGTATAAACTATAGGGGAGAACAGATATGATCTATAAGCCCTAAAAAGCCACATTATAGTTGTCATGCAAAAAAATAGGGCTCCTTGTTTTTTTTAAGTATTACTGTCTACTGAATGAAACCTATTTGAATAAGTATTAAAGAATCGGTGTGACTATTAGGGGATGAAGTAAGGATTCAAACTATGTAATCTGAGGTACCGTAGACTCTTTTGATTGCCCACTATTTTTCCAGGTTGATCAGTTTCACTTGAATAAATACTCAAGCAATTAAAACTTGGATTTCCTGCTAGGGTTAAGCTTGTATTTTACTTCCTAGGTAGGGTCTTGGCTCAAAAAGAGCTGAGATAGATACTGCTTAGAGCTTTGGCCTGATTTGCACATCATTTTCTTCTTCTTTTCCATGAGAATCAGTCTAAGTGCTGACTTTGTTGATGATGGGCCTGTTCTTTGGCTTTCAGAAAAGCATCTGCTTAAGGTCTCATGAAGCACACTCTAGTTTTATTGTAAGCCGGTAAGACCAGTGTTTTCCATTACTAACTGCTGCCTAATCAAAGTGCTCTTAAATTACGACATTTAGTTAATTACACCAAAGCAAAGAACAAAACCAGTTACATTTTAAAAAATATTCAGGCCTTACTATACCCTAATTTAAACATGTGCCTTGAATCAGACTAATTCTGTGCAGGAAAGCAGAATTGCATATTCGCCATATTTCCAAATCTTCCTCATTTGGATCCTAATTGATAACTTTATTATAGCATTTGGGAATAATAAGGAATTGAATACACCATGATTCTTCTGAAGTGAGAAGTCACCCACTGTCTTATTAACTTGTATTAAGATATATAATATATCCTCTTTCTGCTTTTTAAATTTTTTCATGTAACTTGTACTTCTGATTTTTGACATTTGGCCAGTATTATTATCTAAGAATGTTCACATCACCAAGTGTGAAGCTACTGCAGCCTCTTCAACAGGCAATTGAGACTGTTTTAACAAAATCTACAAAACCACTAAAACTGTATATAAAATGCAGTGTGTTTTCTGGGCAAAGGTCCATAAGTTTCATCACATCTCCTGAAGATTCTGTAACAAAATTAAATTAAAACAAAGCAAACATACAAACAAAATCTGTTACCTGGAACACAATTAGAACTACTAGGCCTAATGGAGATTTTATCACACAACTGTGTGCAAATATGGTAGTGTGTAATTGAATTAGAATAAGCATATAAATATTAACAAAAATATTGTCTCTCTTCAGTTCTTTGTATTTGTATGAATATATGTACTTGTATGTATATAAAACATTGCTTATCTCTTGAATTCTTTAAAATATATATGTGTGTGTTACACACACAGCATTGCTTCTTTTTCTTGAATTCTATAACTCTAAAGCTAGATTAGCTATCTTTGTTCTTCAGAGGTTAAGTCACTAGGGTTTATGAGAAGGAAAGCCAGAAAAAATTAGCTTCCTCTCATTCCTTTATATCTGCTGTACAGATTTTAATATCTGTTAAACCCCTCAAGGCCTACAGTAGAACAATATATAAGTATAAAAATATAATACAGAAGAACGCTGCCTCATATGCTATTGCAGTCACACATACAAGACCCTTTTTTCTATCTTCAAGAGTGAAACACATACAGCCATTTAAGGTACACTTAATTTGCATAGAGAAATGAGAATTTTAAGATGTTTCCGTGAGAAGCTGAAAATAGAGTTCAGGATCTTTTCTCCATTACAGCTAAAATCAAAATGGCAAATGAATAAATTCTCTTTTTCTTGGGGGCTGAAAAAATTTTGCAAGAATATTCTTTTAAACAGTATAATTTAGATTATTTTTAATTAAGGAAACTACAAACCCTTTAGAGTATCAGAACAATACACCACAATTACTTCAAAAGGGTTCTTTATCTATTTAATCAGACAAGTTTTTCTCATTGGAACATGCTTGTTTTGTTGGTCCTGTTGTCAAGTTCCACTTTGCAGCCCATCACCTGCCAGGGACTTGACAGATCACCACCACAGCATCTGTGAATCCTTTGTCATTGTCCCACTGTTATGTCAAGGCCCCTATTTGCACTAACTCTCACCTAAACCATCACCACAGATTCTTGTTGGTTTTCAGTCTCTCTGCCTGTTATTTTTCAATTGTTTCTCTGATTAGCATGCATAATACCCAGAAAGAATCATGTTCCTATCTGCCCCTCCCCCCAGAATTTAATGGTTTTTGGGATCAATTAGAATTAACATCTGTCTTGGCCTTCAATGCCTTACTACACAACCTCCTTCTGACTCTGATATGTACCAGCTCTTTCAACTTTATATCTTTGTAGAGGTTTGCAATGTACATGTCTTACCTACTGCTCACCATAGCAGTGTATTTCAATAGATTGCCTGTTCTGCTCCCCACTCTTTCTCTGGTGAATACTCTCAATCCCCCCACACACACACCTCTGACCTGCACTCCAGTTCTTATATGCATAAACAAATCAAAATAAATCTTTTTTAAAATCCTATCTACACTAAAAAAAGTGGCCTTAATATATATTTGGTCCATTACTGATAAAAACAGTCTCCTCCATCTTTTACCTTTATTAGCAGAACTTCATACGGATTATCATTTCAGACACTATCTAGTACAAATGGGTCACTTACCCGTCTTGTGTTGGGTTGACTTTCTCAAGTCCATACTGAGATAGCAACATTTAAAACATGGCTCTTTAGGTAGAGAACATGGTTTTTCTAAATTCCAACAACTCTTTACACATTTGAAGAACCAAATAAAGCACAAATGACAAAAAAAATGGTAAATGGAATGTTATCAAGATTTAAAACTGTTGTGCTTCAAAGAATACCACAGAGAGAGTATCAAAGCAACTAAGTCATAGAAAAGGAGAAAATATTTGTAAATCATATATCTGAAAAAGATTTATGTCTAGAATAAATGAAGAACATTTACAACTCATCAATAAAAAAATAGCCCAATTAAAACATGATCACTGTCTTTGAATAGAATTTCTTCTCCAAAGAAGATATACAAATTGCCAATAAGCAATGAAATGATGCTCCACATTATTAGCCATCAGGGAAATGCAAATCACAGCTGAAATGAGAAACTGCTTCATTCTCTGTAAGCTAAATAGAAAGACAGTGTAAGAACCAGTGACAAAAATGCATGGAATTGAAAATCTATATCCTACGAGTCAGAGAGTAAAATGTTGCAACCTCTTCGAAAACAGTCTGACAGTTACTCATAATGTCTAGCTTTGTGTTAAATATTGCAGTCCACCTCACCTTGCAAACGTGATCACCATTTATTCCGTCACCTTAAATCTCAGAGAGATTTAGCATATAAGCCACCAATTCTATTTCTAGGTAGATATTCACAAGAATTGAAGACCTATGCCTACACTACAAGCTCTATATGAATGTTCACAGCAGTGTTGTTTACAACAATAATCTCAGAGTTGTATGATTCAACAGATTAAGTTCTATATGAATTTATAGCAATAAAACTATTAAAAATGGTTTGGGGACAAAGTGTGACTTAAGCAAACACAGAGGGCAGGAAGAAAAATCTGTGTAAAGGAAAATGCAGCCTATGTCTTGGGAACCTCAAAGCACTATGTTCAGGAAAAATGATAGAAATTCTGAGAGAAAACCTGGATAACTTGAGGAGAAAATCTGAGAATTTAGGGCTGATCTTTCTGCTATGCTGCCATGTCCTGTGGCAGCTGCTCTACTTCAAATGCCTTAACCTTTTGTTCTTTGCCATGACTGACCTTAGAGACCGATATACTGAGATGTTTCCAACTTCTGGCCTTTGACTATAAACCTCCCTCTAACTGCAGAATTTCCTCTGTTTTCTAAGCCATATATGATTCTCTGAGCTCAGCTTTTGTTCTGCCTCTAACTAGACGCTAACATGAACAAGGTGAACAGCACAGAAAAAGATGTGGAAAGGCAAGCTGATGTACCTGGCCTGATGGCAGCAGTTTCTAAGCCAACAGGTTTAAGGGAGAACACTTTCCTCTTCAGGGCACTAAGGCAGAGTCTTTGGAAGGACAGGAAACAAAGACCATCAAGGAGGATTTATGGCCCTATGGGGTGGTCAGGTCTCTCCCTGCTCTTTCCAGTTACAGAGACAATAAACAGCCCCTGGAGGTTTAAGGTGAAGGAATAAATGGGGATCATGATTCCCAGATGAGGTGAGGTGGACTCCAATAGTTAACACAAAGTCAATGCAGCCAAAATCACTAGCAAAACCTGGGGGGGGGGGGGGGAGGGAAATGAATGATTAACTCATTAGCCCAGTCAGCAAAGTTATCAGGATGGTAGAATGAGCAGGCAATGATCTCTCTTCCAATCCCAAAATATTTGATTAATATGTATATGTATTTATTAGCAATACAGATGAAATCCAGAATAATGCTAAAATGAAAAATATCACCATCAAATTAAAAGTTGTGTAATATACCTTAAGGGTAGAAACCAGGTAGAATCTATATATAAGAACCAAAGGCACTGAAGGAAATGGCACCCAAGCTGGTGCCAAGATTTAGGGTGCTCTTGACTCACTTAGCAAAGAACTTTATTGAGACCCTGAAGCATGTACGCCACATGTAGATAGGGGGCTGGTGTCCAAGTACCTTGGCTGCTGAGTGAAACTTGGGATCCCTGCTGCTTAAGGTTAAAGTGCTGACTGGAAGTGGACTGAGATAAAGGAGGACAATGTCGGTTGCTAACTGGAGATCTCCACTAGGCAGGGTTTTTGATCACTTGCTGATGCTCTCTGCGTGGTAGCCCTATGTTACACCACTGACTTATCTGCAAATGCCAGAAAAGGTCCTTCTCTGTTAGACTACCTGTTTGTACATGTCCCATTGCATCCTATCCTGAAGCATTTGGCAGGGTATTACTCTGTAAGTAGAGAAACATATAGGTAAATTCATAAATATCAAGTGACTATGTCTAGTAAACTGTGCCTAAGAAATCTTTGTTATTATGATTATCAGTTATTATTAATAACAGTTAAACTTCATTTCAGGAATCACATGAGAAAATTCTTTGGGGTGGTTAGGGCATGATTCTAAAACACTTTTGATTTTCCTCTTTGAGAAATGGAACTGCCACTCTATTGTAATTGTGAGAAGAGAGATTTTTAAGTCACTTATCTTCATATATTCACCAGCTAGCTCACATGCTAGCTCATAATAGGTGTTAAATATTTTTAATGAGTGAACAAATAAACATGACTGTAAAACATGGCCATTTTCTTCAGATAGTCTACAACGTATATGCCTGCCAGCAGATAATTGAACATTAATTATTATAGCCCAATTGTTGGAAATTGGCATCTTTGTGAGCTGAATTGCCTTTGACATGGAACATTTTTGTTGTTGTTGTTAATATCTGCCTTCAAATTTTTTTAATGTTCAGTGAACTGCCCTGGAAGAGACAAAGACAATCATTTTGTCAAGTCGTCATTGCTTGTCAGATATCTGTGATCATAGTTTTAGAGAGGATTGATTGAAAATTTCATCCAGAGAGTCCTTTTTATTTCTAGCAAGACTGAATTGAATGACATGATCCTAAAATCATTGACTTCTTCATCAGTGACCACAGAAAATGTGATAATTAATGGCATATGTAGTTTTGCCCAGGCCACACTATCTAGGTATTTGGCTCTCCATTTTTTAGATGTTTCAGAAAGTTAGATGAAATTAACATTTACATCAAGAGACTGAATATCTACCCTCCACAATATAGGTGAGCCCTGTCTAATCAGTTGAAGTTCTTAATAGGAAAACAACAACAACAAACAAAAAGCCCTGAAGATAAATTCTGCTGCCAGAGTATAATATCCACTCTTTTCTAGGTTACAGCCTACCCAAAAAATTTTATTTTACATTGATTACATATTGATTACATTTTTTTTAATATCCTTACAGACAAGCTTTTAGGAAAAGGAGAAAGGAAAAGAGAGGCACAGGCATAGACACAGGTGAGAAAAGAGCTACTGCTGCTGCTTTGCACAGGGAAATGCATGTGAAAAGAAACATCGGTCTGGTCACAAATGGAGGAGAGGCCCCTGCAGATTTTAGACTTGCCAGCTTTACAGTCAGATAAGCCAGCTGCTCAAAATCACTTAGTCTCTCTCATAGATAGAGATATAAAGAAATAGTGAGATAGCGAGAAAGATAGATGATAGCTAGCTAGATAGATAGATAAATGAATGGATGGGTAGATGGATGGATGGATGATAGGTAGCTATCTAGATGACCGACAAGTAAACAGATATATAGAGTTTTGCTACTTATCCTTCTGCTTGACCACTTGTTGACATGTTTGGTCAGTAGAGAGTCCAGCCCACTAGCAAAGGAGCTCCTCACTCCCGCAGCTGAGGCTTTGTGGTAATAGCCTATATCATAGTCACCCGTCACCTATATCATAGTCCCAGTAGCAGTGGATTGAGGAGAGGGGGTCAAGTGAACCTTTGGGGCAGGTGTTGTGAAAGACAAGGTACCACCAAGTAGAACATCCCTAAGATCAGAGAGAAACACAACAAGAAAAAGAACATCATCCAGTGCAGCAATATCAATACTTTAAGAAATATTCCCTAAGGAAGTGGCATTGGTTTGCTTTATTTTTATTGTTCATGGTGCCACATTTTCCATCCCCTGCTGGTTTTGTTTCTCTGGAGAAACTTGACTAGTTCGCTTAAGGACTCAGAGGCTACAGCTAACTCCAATGTGAATTGATAGACTAAAGCTTTAATTCCTACCTCCTCTCAACTAAGTATGTGTATCTCCTGGTGAATTATTGAAGTAAATACAATTTGTCCTTAAATGTTTGATTTTTTAAAATTTTTGCATACAAGAGCAGGGATGTAAGCCAGAGGTGCTGGGGAGGAAGAGGGGAGAGGTTTCATCAGAGACAGAGTGAGGAGCAGAACAGTCAGATAGACTGAAATACACTGCTGAGGGGAGCAGCAGGAGAGTCAGGAGAGGTCTGCTGCACCATGTGAGTAGCTCCCTACCCACAAGCGGCATCGAACTTGTGCTGCAGTGGTGGCCAATAACTTAATAATGCTGACACCTTACCAAGGTGGCCCACAATTTATCTTTAACCCCACCTTTCTCTAGCGTGACCTCTCCTAGCCTATATCATCATTTCTCACTCAGAGAACCCCTTCATGGGACCATGCAGAAATGTAAATGTCACCTGGCTGCCTCTCATCTATACAACAACTTAGAAACTACTAAATTCACTTCATAGGCATTGATGTGAACTCTAAGAGCCCATTGTGGATTATTTGCTTCTTGCTGTTTTACTTAGCATTGTGAAAGCACCTGACTGTAAAACGGTTAAGGGATTTCAGCATTTGTGTAAAGTTAAAGGGGCAACATGGAGACAAAATGGGCTTTGGTGTCCCTTGAGTCATGCCAAGGCTACGACTAAACACACAGTTTGTTGAACCTGAAACACTGTGTCCTGAGGCTGTTGTCTAAAACAAAGTGTTGTGACTGTGCAGATGAATAATTCTAATCATTGAACCCACAGAGCAGCTTCCTCTGTCTGCAGGGGGCGCTGTTGATACAGGCGCTCCAGTGCAGGCTGGGACTTCCTGGAAGCCAATACTCTCCCTGTGCACAGCCTTTTCTTTCCGTGGGATCCTTCATCGCTATCGCTTCCCAAATGACATTCAGTTGAGCAGATACTGTGAACCATGGTTTGAGAGGTCTCCGCAGACCTGGTTGTCAAGAGTTCTCTGCAGCAGAGAATTTGTAAGACTGTGACATTTGCAAATCTCAGTAGTTTTCCTAACCTTTGGGGAAACTGTGGTATCAGTTAGTTACATGTTACTATCCAAATTGGATAAACATAGGGGACATATGGTATTAAAAGGATATAATTTATCATGCATTTTCAGTTTTAAAAATTGAGAGGAGGATGTTCATGATGGCAATTGATATTATTCCTCTTCAGTGGTTAGAGAAACAACACTTGATTTTGTCACCTTTTCAATTATGCTGTTTCAACTACAGCTATGAAACTCACAGCAATGCATAGTTTAGTTTTTGCTGGAATATCCATTAAGCCCAGGCTGTCTTTAGCCATGTTCTACGATATTCTATTTCTCTATTGGACTTATTTTTTTTTTAAAGGATTATTTATTTATTTATTTGTGCATACAAAAACTGGAGTGTAGGCCAGAGATGTGGGAGTGTGAGAATTCACCAGAGACAGAATAGGGGCAGAATAGGCATATCTACTGAAATACACTGCTGAGGGGAGCAATGACTGAGACAGAAGAGGTCTGCTGTGCCATGTGGGTCACCTCCCAGGCAGGTAATCAAACTCATGCTGCAGACAGCTTTACAGTGTTAAGTCTTAACCCTTGAGCCACCAAGGAGGCACTTTATTGGATGCTTGGTCAAGTGTATCAACAGACAAATAGCCCTAAATCATTTGTCACTGAGCATTACTCAGAAGCACTAAGTAAGTACATCCTTGTTGATATGCTACTACAATTAACACTATAGAAAGTCAACTAACAAAGGTGATTCCTGCTGAATGGAAGTATATTTAAGACATGTATCATGCGGGTGTTCGAATACATGAGTAGTATATAATATACTGTTTTTATTTTTTCCTCACTAGCTTCACTTACAAGAAATGAATCCTGACTGATACAGTATAATAAACAAAATCACCACATCCCCCAGGTCACATTAGATGTCTCCACCCCCACTGCACTTCCCATGACTCACAATGGCGACATTAAAAATGTGAAACTGTTAGAGTAACAGTAAGGTGCAAACTCTGAGTCAGTGAATGGTGATGGAATGAACTCCACTCCCTGATGTCTTTAGGGCTCCATCTCCATCTTTATACTGGTGTGAGGTCTCTGGCACTAAGGATTACAATTCTCAGCATGCCCTGAACCTGACTGCCTGTGATGCTGGAAACAGGGGGCAGAGTTAGTGAGTTTGGCTTATGACCAGAAATCACACGTGCCCCCACCCCCTGACTTTCATTTGTTTCCTGGTGCCCTGCTCTCTCAACTCAGATGATATTTTTTTTTTGCTGGGAAGTTACAGCCTCTTCTCTCTCTGTCTCTGTCTCTCTCCCCTAATTTCTGTTGCACACCAGGTTTTTTTATTTTTTTAAGATTTATTTATTTGTGCATACAGAACTGGGGTACAGGCCAGAGGTGAAGGGGCCATGAGAGGATTCACCAGTGACAGAGTGGGGAGCAGAACAGGCTGACTGATGAAGTACACTGCTGAGGGGGGTCAGGAGAGGTCTGCTGCGCCTTGTGGGTCACCTTTGGGGTGGGGATCGATCTTGTCGATCTTGTGCTGAAGTGGCTTTAGCTTCTCAGTGCTGTGCTTTACCTGCTGCACCACCAGAGAGGACCCTTTTTTTTTTTTTCATTCTTTTTTTAATTCCTCTCTGTGTCTGCTTTTGGATCTTGCACTGAGTGCTAAAGTTGTGGATAAGGCCTCACAAGCCAGGTTGCCCCATTTTCCCTCGTTTCCTTGTAATAAAGCTAACCAGGTAGCTTAAATGGCACTGTCAGTTCATTGTTGTTCTTACAACAATGTTACAGATAAAAGGATCAGTAAACCCTTTTTGTGTTTTTATTTTCCCTCGAACTAATTTGAACTCCGTTTTTCTTATTTCTAATGGAATGTTTTCAAAACTCTCCATTAAGATTTTTTTCTCAATTCTGACAACTTTTTACAGTTTCATCAAAATGAAAATATGCACCATATTATTATGTTTTATATACACACGCACATATATATAATTTCAATGTAAATATTTTAAATCTGACTCAAAAGGAGAATAGGATAAGCTGATTTCCCTTGCACAATTCACAAAAACAAGGTTCAACCTCTTTCAGCTCTTACTTGCTTTAGAGCAGTAGCCCTGATAGCCCAATTTCATCTAGTTTGTGATAATTTCAAAGTAGAAAACTGTAAACATACCTTGCTTAGAGCAAATCCAAAATAAGTAAAAGCAAATTGATACATGCACATAAAATTTGAGGTCATTTTATTTTACCAAATTGATGTCTTCCTTTTAAAAAGCATTTTTAGTATAATAGCTTTGGCTACCAGTTTCCTCTAGTAATCCTCTGACTTGATTCAATTTATAAGTAGCTTTCCAGAAACATCCATACATATCTGGCTGGCACTGATTGCATGATACAGGAGTTTTACCCCATTCTTGACTATTGCAATTAACATACTAGCAAAGAAACAGGAGCAAGAAAAAAGACAAACAGGTTGGAACTAGCTTTTAGATGTCCTCTGAGTAAACAAACCTTTAAAAAAAACACTTGACACTCTTACTGCCTTTAGATGATTTATTTTACCTTTGAGTTGATGTAGTTTCTGTCGTGTGGGAAGTGATTTTTTTTTTTAATGTTTGTGGGCCATTGCAAATAAAAAACTTTACAGAAATCAAATGTTAAAGAAAATGGCCTGATTGTATTGCTTGGTTGATTGAATTCTCTCTATATTGAGTCATAAATGCAAACATCTCAGGACTAGAAATATATTAACTTACAGACTGCATGAATTGTGGAAATTTTAATTTCTGCTTGGGTTTTAACAATCTTCTAATCACTATGCTAAGACATAAGGTTATCTGCTCTCGTGAACTATTAGTGACTGTTATTTTAATATTTTAGTGAGATATTTTGGTTTGGGAAAACAACTATGAAAACTAGAAGCATTCTAAAAAAAAATAGCATAAATTCCAGATATATTCTAGCTAATAGGTAGACCCTTTCCAGCGTGAGGCAAAAAAGCAACTCTAGAGTACTCAGTATACTCTTATCAATTGTGTTAAGAATGGGTGACTATGGTTCAAGTAATTGGTTCATAGCCAAGTAGAACAGAGTTTTTTTCCCCTGAGGATGTTGACAGGTAGAAAATACAATCTCTGCTAAAATATTTGTCAATGATTTCCACTCGAAGTCATTTGGCTCCCAGAGTATTATGAAGATTATGAAAGATTCCATTTACAGAAGACAACCAAAATGACTTGGGGAATAGGAAATACATTGGGCTCTACTTGAAAAAAAGGATAGAAGTATAAGGGTAGAACTTCATGGATGTCTTGTCAAATTTAGGAGCAAAGGAAACTGTTGGGCCTCGAGGGTCTGGGAACCCAGACTTCAGTATCTAGGCCCGTAGGCAACTGGAACTGGGTGCTGACAATGGCTGACAGTTCCAGAAAGGAATCAGCAGTAACAGCACAAACAATTCCTGAACTGTACTTCTACAGAAAACAATTCTTCACTCTCACCGAAGATCATAATCCCTCACCCCCCTGCTCTGGGGCATAGAATGCAGATAAGCTCCCCTTAGCTTGATACCTAATGCTCTCCCATGTGCCGATCTTTCAGAAACTGGTTGACGTTTCTTCTCCATGTGCTGATCTTTCAGAAACTGGTTGCTCTGTGTGCGTGATTGATTTCATGTATCAACTTGACTTGTCATGAGGTTTCTAGATATTTTGTCAATCACTGTATTTTGGGTATGTCTGCCAGGTTGTTTTTGAGTGAAATTAACACTTAAATCAGTAGTCTGAGTAATGTAGATTGTCCTCCCTAAAGGTTGTTGATGGAAAGATAGACATGTAAGCAAACATTAGAGAAGGTCACATGAAAATAGTAACGCTGTAGTTGAATAAATGTTAAATCCATTTGTCAAATACTCAATAAGGTAAGCACATGGGATATTTAACAATTTACTTGGATGATGGTATGCATTTTCTAATTTATTGGATGCTTACTTCGTTCATAAAGGTAAATTATATATCATCAATCTTTCTAGGAGGCTGTTTCTAGAGACTTAATTTAGTGATGATATTTCCAGATAATATACTTGCACAAGAACTGGTATGTAATTCATACAGCAGAATAATCAGAAGAGAGGTAGAAAATATGCACCTTCATTTTCTGTAGCAGGTTTTGTCTTAAAGAGAAGGATTAAAACAAAAACAGATACAACTTAAATTTGAGTATCAGTCAGACCTGACACTAAATGTCTTCACCACGAGGGGCTCCTTTATTTTCTTAGCTGCTTTAGCTCTCAATACCCTGCCTCCAGCCAAGTTCTCCTGGTGCTTTACTGCCACCCTTCTTCCCCATCCTTTTCCTCTTGTGTTAGACTCCCCCTCACTGCCACCCCCTGGGAACTGTAGTCCTGTTATTTTATTATGCATAACAATTCTTGGTTCCATTTATCATAATACCTCTTATCCATTCTAGCCCTGGGCTTAACATTTACATAGCAAAAGGACCATTAAAGTGTTTCCCAAGAGTTCTTCCCTAGACAGAAAATGCTGCCCTCTTTTTATCAATAGACTCTAATTACAAGTATGTGCTGCTAGCGAGGCCAAGTAAACTCCCACCTCAAGGACCCCATCCCCCACGCACACAGAAAACTACAAACTGGACAAACACAACGGAGCACCTGAAGGTACCAACATAAACAAATTCTGGAGTAGAAAGAAGACACTAATGAGTTTCTCATCTGTCCTTCTCCCCCTCCTTTCTTCTACTCCTCTGCTTCCTTTTTTTTTTAATTTTTAAGCCGAGAACAGATGGCAGGCAGCGTCAGGCAGAAAAGTTGAACATCTTCTAAAAAGTCCATAATCTTTATGATCTAGAACACAAAGCACAGAGGCAGAGTTAAGGAACTGATGGAGGAAAAGAGGAGAGAACCTGAAGGTGGCATCACAAGGCTGGAACCTGACTCATGCAGGGAGGTGGGGGCAGAAGAAACTCACATGACCATTAACCTAGTCATGGAGACTCCTAGGGTCAGACTGCTGGGTCAGACTGCTGGATCAGAATGCTGGGTCAGGCTGCTGTAGGGAATAGGGGAGACACAGACCAAGGGTAAAGAGACAGAGATTGGGCAGTGTGAGATTCCACATAGTCATCCAAAATCAGCAGCAAACAGGCCACTCCACAAAGGAGTGAGCTCCTTGCAAAGAGAAAAGGACTATATCAGGGCAGTCTCTGCACCAGCCATGGGCGGCAGTCTGCCCACCTGCGCCTATGCAGGTGCTTCTTCCCACCCACTCTCTCCCTCTGCAGGGCAGCAGCCTCCCGCCTGCCCATGACCTGAACCATGCTGGGACTTCTCTTCACTGACCTCCTTCAGTGGAGGCCGCTCTCCCAAAGTCACCTGACTAAAACATGCAGGCCTCTCACGGCCTTTGGCAGCTCTTCCGGCCTGCTTGTGCCTATGAAGTGTCCTTTGTCCTTTTCCCTACCAAACCTGCTCTTTAAATATAACTGAGTCTCTGTCTCATGGAGAAACTCCCTTGGGGAGCTTGCCACATGTCACTGAAAGGGGAGCTCTGGTGAAACCTTTCTCAGAGTGAACCCAAAAACCCTGGACTCCAAAAAAGACATCAAAACTACATTCTTTGAAAGCCAAAATAGGATTCCAGGAGGGAGGAGCGCTGAGGGGGTGGATCAGAAAGAAGACAACCAGACAGAAGGAGCTGCGAATTCTGTGTATCAACTTTGCCCAAAGCACTGGCCCACACTTGAACATTGTATACGTGGGGCTGACTCCAAGAAAACCAGATAAGTTAAGTGATTTAAAGTATTAATTGGCATCCAAAGAAGAGTGTGTAGTTGAAAGCTAGCAACATCAATCACCTATAAAAATAAAGCAAATGAAACTATTAATTCATCTCAGTGGAAGATGAAATCCAGAAACTCTAAACATGACTTGCCTACTATGTGGCATACAACCCCAAACTACTTGATATAAGAAGACTCCCCAATGTGAAATGGGTTGACCGTACTGTGGGGTCATGCCTGCACACATAATAGAGACTTATAATGAGATCCAACTGCAGGCACACACTAGGTTAATAAAATATTCATATACAGAAAGGGGAAGTGAACAATGGAATAATTCAGGGTCAAAGAGAGAGTGAGAGACTGGTAAATGCACCTTACCAGTTCTGCTGTGCTGGAAATGTTAGAGGAAAGGATTCCCTGAAGGAACTCACACATGTTTTGCGGACTTCATCCCCACTCCAGACCAAAGCCATCAAAACATCAGTAACTACAAGTCCCATTGTCAACCAAGGGAAGACTGCTGGGGCCTGAGGGTGGAGTTAAGTGGCCAGGTTTGATATAAAACCAGACATGTGGGCTTTGGGGGTCTCTAAGGTTCTTGCCTCTTGGCTTGACTCTTAGCTTTTGCCAGAGCTCAGTGTGGCATTGGGATTTCAGGTCAGCAGAACTGGTGTACATTTACCAATGTATCTTCCTCTTTCTCCCTGAAATATTAATTTCTTCATCTCCCCTACTTTTGTAAGTAAACCCTTTATTGTACTTTTTATGTGTGCTTGCATTTGACTATTATTATAAGTCACTTTAAATGCACAGCTGAGGTCCCACAGTGAGGCAACCCATTTCATATTGGGGTTGCCCTGTAACAGAACCCAAACATTGAAAGCTGGTGAAAAACCAAGACCCCACAAGGCCCACATATCTGGCTGCTTAACTCCACCCTCAGTTTCCAGCATCCTCCCTTTGATGACATTATGGGAACTGTTGTCCTTAGTGTCTTAGATCTCTTTGGTCTGAGGTGGGAGTAGGGCCCATAAAACCTATTTGTGGAGTTTGTTCAAGACATTCTTTTCCCCTAACAAAGAAACCAGAAAATATGAGTGGAGGTGGAGTCCATTTTGGAGCTGTTAGGTTCAGAGAGTGGGGCCCTTGGGTTAATTCTGGTTTAAGTTTTACCAGAGCTTTCCTTTCAGCAGCACCAGTGAGTTTCTCCACAGAAATAGGGATTATCTGAAAGGGCAGCCTTACCATAAAGGGAGGACCAGTGAAGTTGCTTGCACTGACATAAGCAGGCAGGAAGAGCTGCCCTGAAAGGGACAGGTTTGCTGAGAGGAGCCTGTGTGGTCACAGGTGGGCGGCCCTGGAGAAGCTGCCTCTGCAGCTTTGCAAAAGGCACAGTGAAAAGACATGGTTGGTTACAGGTGGGCAGGAAGGTCGCTGCTCTGCAAAGGCAGCGAGGATCACCTGTGTAGAGTCACAGGTGGGCAGAAGGTCCACTGCACCTTCCAGGGCAGAGTCTTCTCCTTAGGAGGGGTACATTCTTCTGTGGAGTTGTTAACTTTTGTTAATTTTGAATAACTGCCAAATTTGAAGATCAGAGTCTCTAATGGCCCTCAATCTCCATATCCTCTGTCCTCTGGTCTATGCCTCCTGATACTCTCTAGAGCAAAGTCTGTAGAAGTTGATGTCTAAGGATATTTCATTTCTATAGCTGGTTTAATGACTATGTCAATCACTTCTACTCCCACCTCCAGCTCCCAGCATAAGGTGAGGGTGGTTTGTGGCCTTGTGGACCTCCTTTCCAACTTTTCTACTCTAACCTCCATCGTAGGTAGAATCCATGACAACTTACTCAGGTATTATCTCTTCAGAGATGGTTAGACAGGCACCAGTGTGTGAGTCCAGTTACAAGTTGGCATGGAATTGGTCTAAATTTTATGAAGAAGAGATCTCATCCTCAAGTTCCTTAGTTTGACCTCAAATTAGCCATAACTACAGCCTATAGGTATCAACAGCTCTGGCAGGGAACTATCACCACAGTAACTGTCAATCTCACATATCACTTACTGGGCTGGTTCCTGAGTCCTCTGAAAGTGATGTCTACCAAAAACATGTGGATGTGAATTTATTTGGAACAAGGGAATTTATTGATGCTATTAAATGAAAGATCTCTAAATGAGATCATTCAGGATTATCCAGATGGACTCTTAATTCAATTTCAAGTGTTTTATAAGGTTTGAAGCCGTTCAAGGACCCAAGGAAAATAGAGACAGAACTTGTGATTTTTCCACTGCTCCAGGAATGCATAGAGTACTGACAGACATCAGAAGCGAAAAGAAAGATGTAGGACAGTTTGTTGATCACTCAATTTTCATTTTCTATAAAGTGACTTCCATTTTGCTCATTTCTTTTTGTTTTTGTTTCAATGTGTGCATTCACTATCTGTCCTGAGTTCCAATTCTTTCCCAGTCATAAACTTGTAAATTCTCTTCCTAAGTTTTATTTACATTTTCTAGTTAACTGTTAAAATCCCAATTTACTACATTTGACATATAATACTTTTTCTGATGATTTGCACTTTTGGTTTCTGATATTCTTTTCTACCCTAAACCTGAGACATTGTTACAAACTTATTATGGCCTCATATTCACCTTTAAATCTTTGAATCTTACATTCATTTTGCTTATGTAGTGAAATCTACATCCATCAATCTAGCTAGCTAGTTTGCAATCTATCATCTACATATCCAATGTTTTTTGAAAATACTGCTACTTCTTCAACCAGTTTTTTGTTGTTTTTTTTTTAACTTTGAATTCTAGCATCTATCATATTTTTATATAAGTGTGAATTTGTCTCTGGGTCCATTTCATGGATCTGCCTATCTCTGCTGTACTATACAGATTTGTTTTTATTTAAAAAAATGATCTCTGAAAAGATGAGAATCACATATTCTTTTTCTTCTAAGACATCTTGACCGTTGCTGATCTTTATTTTTCTATGTAAATTTGTTTATCAGTTTATTAAATTTCACATGTGCACACACATAATTTCTGCTGGGCAAATATCTTTAAAAATATATGTTTTTGTCAACAAGAAAACGAAATACTCATTAAAACCCTAAAAGCATGGCTGAATGCTGTGTCTATGAAGGTTTCATGGAGGGCTAATATAGTCTTTCTTGTTAGGAACTCTAGATCTGTGGGAAATTAAAGCCTTAGCATGCTTACAGTCACAGGAAGTTACAGGAAATCCTTAGCATGTTTACAGCCACTGACAGGATATTTAGCATAGTAAAGCATGCTGAAAACATAAAGAGTGTAGTGAAAAAGAACAGATAACAAAACAAATCCTCCTAAATTTTTAGAAACAATAAAAATGATGTTCACATATATACTATGTCCTCAGCTTGAAAATGTAGACATAATTAGATGAGCTAAAGATTGAAATTTCTGAAAGGAAAGAGAGAAAGGGAGGAAAAGAATGAAGATGGGAGTTAGGGGAGGCGGGAAGAAGGGAGGGAAGGAAAGAACATGAAGCCTTAAAGGAAGCCAGAAAGGACAGGGCATTTTTTTACTCAATTTGTTTAGCTTTTAAAATGATCTGAGAGTACAGAGTTCTCTCTATATAACATAAAATTCAAAAGCAAAGGAAAAGGAATGATGAATCCTGTCAGATGAACAAAATCAAATTCCTCCAAGATAAATCTAACATAAGCAAAATCAAAAGGTAAATTGGGAAACACTTGCAGTCCATGCCACTACCAAATATATAATATCCAGAAATCAGTAAGAAATATCAATAGTCTAATATGAAAACAAAAAAGGATATGAACAGGATTATCACTAAAAAAGATAATGAGTTATTTTAAAACTTATGGGAAAATGCTCAGTCTAAATAATAATAAAAGAAATATAAACTCAAACCTTACCAAATGTATGTTTCTCACATCATATAATCAAAGATCAAAAAATGTGATTAAGTTTCACAGTGATATAGGAGGAACTAGGTATTGTCATTCATTGGTGTGAATGTAAATTCCTGTAAACTCTAGCTGAGAAGAACATGGATCAGTTTCCTCAAAGGGATCAGACAGGCTTTGCCCAAGATGTCCAGAGGAAGCTTTATTCCCAAGACCTTGGTCACCTTAATATGTGGAATTAAGCTCCTTCAAGGCCCCAAATTCAAGGAGAAGATTTTGTCATTTTACTAACTTCCCTGTCCCACCTCAATCTAAGAAGAGATTACTATTCCCTGGAATGATCAGGAAGAACGTAGTTTGGAGATATACCCAAACCTACACCCAAGTGTATGTTTATTTGTTAACATGTCTCTACATGAGAATCTCATCTTTTTACTCTGATAATAAAAATGAAATCATCTTATATGAAAAAAAAAAAAAAAAAAAACCTCCCCTTTCCCCCCCCAACAAAAAACCCCTAACAAAAGAATTAAAAAACCGGCCCAACCAATTTAAAATAAAAATTAAAACCAAGCAAAATCCCCAAAAAAGGTTTAATAAATTTTTTTTTCTATAATCTGTCTGATGATAATTTGCTCATTCCTGCAGCCTCAGATAACTTTCTAATTTATCCAGGGATGGGGGAATGTTCCACTGAGACCCCAATAGATCAGCATCATTCCTAGGTACTCACACACAGCTAGTTTTCTCCACCTTGGCTTTTTTCTTCTCCCCTTTCCCTAGCTTAGCAATGGATTAGTTCACCTGGTTGGAGTGGGGTTAGCACAAGACTCAGATTACTCTCAACTGCATTGACTTGCAAAGGCGCTAAGTGAACTCTGGTCTGGGACATCTACCAGTTCAGGAAACATCACCTGAGAAAGCATTAAGGAGGTGTTCTCAGCAAGATCACCCTAGAAATAAAAAGAACAGAACAAAGGCAGAGCAAAGGCACCTTCTGGAAAACTTTCCACCACACATCCAGCCGTGCCCAGCCAGCTCTCTTCAAGTGACCCTAGAAATAAAAAGAACAGAACAAAGGCAGAACAAAGGCACCTTCTGGAAAACTTTCCACCACACATCCAGCCGTGCCCAGCCAGCTCTCTTCAAGTGTCCACAGAACTGAACCCTTGCATACTACTAACCCTATCACCTGGGAGTTTTCCCAATATACCTAATTTTCTAGTATACTATGTAACATGTATGTGTTTGTGTGCATGTGTTTGTATATATATATATATTTCTTCTGTATAGGCCCTACTAAATTACAAGTGAGCATATCCCTATTATTCAGTGATTTTACTTACGCGGTTGTATTTACAGATATACTCACATACACATGTAAAAAGGAAAATTATTCAACCTGTCATTATTTGTGATAGCAGAAGAAAAAAATTGGGGTACTTGCAAGAATGGAAAATCATGAGCTATAAGAAGAATGACAAGGCTCTTTTTGTGACTGGAATAATTTTTAAACAAACTTTTTAGGCTGAAAATCAGGGAGCAAAGCTTATTATATAATGACTTGAGACATGTGTCATAGAAAAGGATGCATCAAATGCACACATTCCTTGTTTCAATCTGTGTTCTGAAAAGATACATATTAAACAGATATTATTATTTCTCTTTGGGAAGAGACAGTGGTTGCCTGTGAATAAGGATAACACAGAATTGTTTTATTGTATACTCTTGGGCCTTAGGAACTTTAAACTATGTAAATGTATCATATGTCTAAAAGAAAAGATGGAATAAAAGAAACACTCAGCAACTCCAGTAAGTCAGTGCAGAAGTTAAGGATCATCATCTAGGACTTAGAATAGAATGCCAGGTAGGAGTGGGTGGAAGGGACTGATGTAAGGGACCCTGAGGTCCCCTGTTTCAATGATAGGGTCTTATAGCACCATGATGCTGGTACATCTAGACAGAAACAGCTGCCTAATAGGCTTACCTTTGTATGTCGATATTTTTGTTTTTAATAAGTAGCCATTCCTACTTACTGCGTGCTAATTTTGATGGATTATTTTCTCTTAGGATTTAGGGAAGAAGTAAACATCTCACATTGATTAACTAATGCTCTTAAAGATGAGTGACTTTCCATTTGTAAGAATATTTCATTAAATGATGTTGATTCTTACCTTCCTCACTCACAAGGAAGAAATCTGACAAGCACCTTTATATAGTAAGTTGAAATATTTGAAAATATTAACACATGTACCCCATGCAACTAAAATTCCCTCCTCTCAAAAGTAGGAGGGAATCACTATGAAAAGGCCAGATCTTCCAACTCCTAGACCCAGCCACCCCACCAAAGATGCAGAGGATTTTTCACTCTGCAAAGAGCTGGGGAGATGCTAACATAGTCCCTTTTCATTTCCCTAAATCCTGCCTGCACTTTTCAGTTGGATGTAGTTCTCCTATTTCTGGCCTTACAGTGTCCCTGAGCTACCTGGAATGACTACAGACTCTTGTTGAGAGGGGAAGTGGAAATTCACATCCCCAAATGAATTTAAGGAGTAGTAAGGAAATCAATAATAAACTATACAGACAGATATCAAGCAGTAACTCTTGGAAACAAAGTTTAAACTGACTGGTAAATGGTAGTAGACATAGTACTATTTTTTTTTTTTAAGATTTACTTATTCATACAGAACTGGGGTACAGCCAGAGGCTCAGGGATGGTGAGAGGATTCACCAGAGACAGAGTGGGGAGCAGAACAGGCAGATTGATGAAGTACACTGCTGAGGGGAGCAGCGGGCAGATCAGGAGAGGTCTGCTGTGTCATGTGGTTAGTCACTTCCTGGGCAGGCGGGGATTGAACTCTGCTGAAGTGGCTTTAGCTTCTTAGGGCTGTCTGCACACCAGGGAGGGCCCAAGAACACCTCTTTCTTATCTCATGATTGGTAGGTGTGCGTGTATGTGTATGTGTTTGTGTGTGCTTGAGGGAGAACTGATAATTCCATAGCATTAGAATATCTTCAAAGGAATTCTCTTTAAAAATAATCCTCTTTGGTTTCTCCCTAATGGTGCAACGGGTTAGGATGCAGCACTGCAATCTAGCCACAGACACTTTAGTGTGAGTTTAATCACCTGCCCCAGAGGTGACCAACATGGCATGGCAGGCCTCTCCTGTCTTGCCCACCGCTCCTCTCAGTAGGGTACTTCGTTGATCTGGCAGTTTTGCTTCCCACTATGTCTCTGGTGAAGTCTCTTGCCACCTCTGCACCTCTAGTGTGTACCCCAGGTCTGTATGCATAAATAAGAAATCTTTTTTAAAAAAAAATAGCCTTCTTTCTTGGTCTCTCTAACCCTTTAAATATCCTTGGAAGCAGCCATTATGCTAAGGGTTACCAAAGAATGTTTCCAAAATTATTCTTTTGCAAGCATGGCAGATATGACCTGACTTCTCCTGTTAAATTGTAGAAGTACTCAGCACCTATTATTTTTGTTCTCAGTCTTTGGGAGCTTAGCTGAAACTGAGACAGAAAAAGAAATTTAACATCTTGCTACAGATGCTTTTCTGTTTTGGTTATATTGTTCTTAGAGGGAATAGAAAGTTTGAAAATGAGTAGTTGTCCTGTTCTTTCCAGACATAATGCTATTTTTATTTTTATGATGGAATTTTCTTTAGACAAAACAAGAAATTGAAATGGGACAGCTCAGATACTAAATCCTTAGTTTTTAACCTGATATATATCTTTTCATATTTGAAAATAAGCTTATCCTCTACCATTTTCATTCCAAAACTTAGAGCTTCTGAACCCTCAATTAAGCTTAGCTAACTTAATTATCTTAGCTAAGTGTTTCTTTCTCATTCAGCTTATAGTTCATTTATCCCTTCCTGGTATATGAGTCATTATGACAGAGCTATATAACCAATATACTTGTTTGTCTGGAAGTCTTTTTAATGCCTTTGAAAGATTGAATTATCATAGTTTATCTGACTTCCATATAAACAGAAAGAAAGAAATGAATTCATGCCCAGTACAACAATTCTCTTTTTGTCTTCATCCACTTGGCTATCCTACATCAATTTCACCTTAACGTCCCCAACCACAGCTCATTCTGCTCTGATTTCTCCAGGATTGTGAATGACATTTTAAAATATTTTCTTTCCTTAATTTCAATGACTGATTCTCTTGCTACTTCTTGGATTTTCCTTCTGTTTACATGTTTGGTTTCTCATTTTAATGAATATTGTTGCCCATTTCTTTCTTTTCCTTAGCAGTTGTATCCATGCCCAGTTGCAATGACTATCCATATATTGTTAATTCCCATGGGTCATTTTTACTTTCTTCTTTGTTTATTTGCATTTCCTATTGTATTTGTTTTGACTATGGCTCTTATCATATCAAAACATGATCATTTGCCAGTAGAATTGCCTCTGTACCTTGTCTATGAGGTACATATCCAAATCATATAATTTGGATATGATTTCTTATTCACCTACCCATTACCAACATATAGCAATTGCTCAATACAATTTTCATAAATTAGTAGAGGTTTTATGTCTTAATACTTTTAGCTGGAATGTCTGTATATCTGATCAGTCTCTCAAATTAAATATGGATAAAACAAGTAGAACTGCTTGTTATCAATCACTCCATCTAATTTCCCAACATTGGTCCCATAGGAGTCATCTTTGATTCCTCTGTTGACCTTATCTGTCACATTTAAGTAGTCATCAAATGCTATTTATTCTACTTAGACAGTGCGTTGTATTTGATCATTCTTTTATTTCCAACTTTCAATTCTTTATTTCATTAGTCTGGATACTAATATGGATTTCCTAAATAATCATTTGTGCTATAGAAAGAGACATAATTGTAGAGTCAGCAAGCATAATTCTAGGTTCACATTTTGAGGCATCTATTAGAAGAAAGAGCCTTTTACTTAACCTTTTTTAACTTAAGTTTTCCCACATATGATTTACATTACTGTCATTGATTATCTCCTCCATTAGATATAAACTCTTCCAGAGCAATTCTTGCTTGCATTATTATTCTCATAAATTGGCCATATTTCCAACATACAACTTCTACTCCTTGACGCTATTTGTTGTCGGAGACCAGCTCCAACTATTGAGGTGTCTGGAGGCAAGACAGGCAGGACCCTAAGGTGGGAAGGCGTTGGCGAGCAGAGATTCCTAAAAAGGGGAGAAGGAGAAAAA